>NC_140171.1:7908347-8200847 GCF_963971535.1 Notolepis coatsorum
TGGCTAATCTTGAGTATTTTTTCTCCTCTTCATAAGAGTTTGAGGTTTTCCATTTGAGGTAAAAACAGCAATAAAAAGTCAAAACTTGCATCTCCACATCCCAGCCCCGACGCCTGAATACTTTTACCAACGGATTTCCAGTTCCGCGTTCGCGTTCTGCGCTCTGATTGGCCACTGACGTTTCTGGTAGCGCCAATCGTGTGACGCCTCTTTCTTTCACCGGTTAAGCTATAGGCACTCTTTCAAAGTTGGTTAAGGTTAGAGTTTGTCTTAGAGCAGGGCGATAGAACACCAGCCCTGATTCCATACTCTAACCTTAACCAACTTCGAAAGAGTCGCCTAAGAAACGTCAGTCAATATTTCAGTCAGTGAGTCAGTATTTTTTTTCTTTTATACATACATACATACATACATACATACATACATACATACATACATACATACATACATACATACATACATACATACATACATACATACACATACATACATACATACATACATACATACATACATACATACATACATACATACATACATACATACAGCTCCACCCCCACCTAATAGACAGTCCCCTCCCCACCGTATGTAATGTATATATTCTCTCCCCACCATATGTATATTTCTCTCCCACCCACCCACCCCCTCCTAATGTACAGTCCCCTCCCCATCATATGTATATACTCTGTCAGGATCTATGGGTAACAGTACTGTATATTTGCATATCATATATGTCACAAATGTAACAGTACTATATACAGTACCTGTATGTCATGTATGTCCCTATGCCATAAATGTCATGATGTCATATATGTTGTGCATGTCATACATGTCACTATGAATTGAAAATGGGGGACCCTGATGTAAACAAGACAATCGTCTTTCTCTGGTCTGCATCCCCTTAACAATTGTGTGTATTGAGCCGTACTGTTTTATTTGTACCCATTCTGCAATCTGTTAAATACAATTTTCATTCATTCATTCATTCACAGACAGTAACACAGGACAAAAACACATTTCAACCCCCTCCCTTCCCTAATTATAATTTAAATTGACATTCACGTAAAAGTAAGCTTACTATTCTAATATTATATTCTTGTCTCCAAAGTGTGTGCATGTTTTTTTTTTCCTGAGGATGGCGCCATCCCCCCATCTAAACATGATGTGTTTCTTTTCTCTTCTTGATTGATTGATTGAAAACTTTATTAACAGATTGTAGAATGGGTACAGTACAGTACAGTACAGCTCAATAATTGTTAAGGGGATGCAGACCAGAGAAAGACTTTCGTCTTGTTTACATCAGGGTCCCCCATTTTCAATTCATCATAACATATATGACATACATGACATACAGATAGACAGCACAGTACTGCTACATCTTTACATCTATACATTTATGACATACTGTACCAGATTTGCAAATACAGTACTGTTTGTGATACGAAAAGAGTCCAGAAAAGAGAGTATATACATTTGACGTAGAAACTGTACATTGGAGGAGGTTGGGTAGGTGGGGTGGGGTTGGGGGGGACTGTACATTGGAGGTGGTTCGGTGGGTGGGAGGGGTGGGTGGGTGGGGGACACTGTACAACTGTACAAGCAAAACTGTACATTGGAATATTGACAAAACCATACTTTACTGTACATTGGAGGGGGTTGTGTTAGGACATTTACAGGGGCCAGTTTCGAATTGCAGTCTCCCGTAGGTGTTCTTTGAGAGTGTTTTTGAAAGTGGGTAGTGATTCACATTCCTTTACAGCTTTGGGTAGGGCGTTCCACATTGATGTGGCATAATTGCGAAACGTGTTTAGTCCCTTGTTTGAGCCGAATCTGGGTTTAACATGATTTGTGGAGCTCCCTCTGGTGTTGTGATCGTGGTATTCACTGACCTTTGGGAAGTATTTTGACATGTACATGGGTACCTTGGTCGTGTAGTGTATCTTGTAGACCAGGCCCATTGCAAGTTGCTGTACTCTGTCGTCTACTCTAAGCCGTCCTAGGTTGTCAAAGTGGGCAGGGGTGATCAAAGTCCTTTTAGCTTGGCCCTCAGAGCCCACCACTTCTAAATATTCTATATATTTTTTAAAGTGACATATAAAAACGCCACTGTGCGTGCGTGCACGTGTATGTGTGTGTGGGGGGGCCTCCACAAGAATCTGGCCCAGGGGCCTCTGAAGTCTTAATCTGGCCTTGCTCACACCAGCAGTTTGAAATGTAAACATTGCACTGCATATTAGGGATCTAGTTGAAGGTAAACCACCTTTTTATTTGTGACATAGGGTTTACCTTTTGTAAGCCGATATGAATCTTAATGATCAGAATTCATAGTGTACATTTTAGTAAGTAAGACCAACTGGTTGCAAGTTACATTCAAAACAAGGCATTGTTTTTAAGGAAATAATACAAAATTAAACTTTTGAAATATATTAGTGTGTTGGTGTTACTGTGATCATTGACTGGAAGTCATAGTTTACCAACCTTTTATTTGACCTCTGCACTACTGCCGCATGCACAGTATCTGCTGTTATATGTAAATGCATCTCTTTTCTGATTGGTTCTCCTGCAGCTGCTCCCCCTCTGTCTCCTGATGGGTCTCTCAGTCTATCCAACCAGCGAGATCTCACACAGACATATGTTCCCATGGACTTCACCCATTTAATCAGGTACTCACTCTCTCTCTCTCTCTCTCTCTCTCTCTCTCTCTCTCTCTCTCTCTCTCTCTCTCTCTCTCTCTCTCTCTCTCTCTCTCTCTCTCTCTCTCTCTCTCTCTCTCTCTCTCTCTCTCTCTCTCTCTCTCTCTCTCTCTCTCTCTCTCTTATCTCTTTGCCTAACATAATGGTAATATCCACAACATACAGTAATTACTTGCTGACTTGGCCCACAGTATCAGTATGTTGTACAGGGACTTTCTTGTCTTGATGAATGAAGTGAAACGTGATTCATATTCAGTAAATCCTTCACAATATCTTGGCTCAGTTATTAGTAGTAGTAGTAGTTTTATTCAGTCATCATCTCACACAATACAATAATTATGCACAATCATTTAACAATAAATATGATTTGGCAGTGACTGAAAAGGTACAGACTGAAGCATAATGCGTATACATGCCTGTCCTATATTCTTAACAAAATTAAGACTCCAAAACACTATTCTAAAAGAAAATAACAGAAAAAAAGGTTTCTTAAAAACCAAAAGCTAATGACTCATTCTTACCTGTATATCAGCATTGTTCCACAAGTTAACCCCAATAATAGAAATACACCTCCTTTTAATCCCTTTCTTAGCTTTTTGAACAGTAAATTTACAAATATCTCTCAAATCATATTTTCTTTCATGTATTGAAAAAAACCTTTGGACACCGTCCGGGAGTAACTTTGCTTTAGCTCTGTACATTATTTGCATAGTTTTATAATAAACCAAATCATTAAATTTCATAACATGAGACTTTGTAAACAATGGAATTGTGTGGTCATAGTAACCAGCCTTAAAAAGGTTCCGAATGGCCCGCCTTTGCAGTAAGACTATTGGATTTACAGTGTTTTTAAATGTCGACCCCCATACTTCCACACAGTAAGATATGTAAGGAAGTATAAGTGAGCAGTAAATTATGTTACACCAGCCTTCTGTCCACCTGCCAGACTACCATACAGTATATCCGTAATAATACCATGGTTGGACGGCCGGGTAGCGCAGCGGACTAAGCGTCTGTCTACCACCACAGAGCCAGTGGGATCGAATCCAGCTGCGGTACCTCCGGCTTGGCCGACCGTCCATACTAACACAATTGGCAGTGTTAGCGGGTGGGAAGCCGGCGTGGGTGGGTCTTGGTCGTTGTAAACAGCGACTCCTACAGTTCGGTCGGGGCGCCTGCACAGCAAGGGAAGGATCTGGGAGAGGTAGTGTGACCCTTCCACACGTTACACTCTCCCAGTGAGAGTCCGCGCTGCCAGGTGAAAAGAAGCGGTGGGCTGGCTACACATGTGTCGGAGGAAGCATGTGATAGTCTCCGCCCTCCCAGACCGACGGTAGGGGGTAGAGTGCGCAATGAGAAGGAAGGGGATTGGGAATTGACATAATGACTAACATTGGGATGGGAGAAAAACGGAAAAATAAGGGGGAAAAAGATAATAAAAAAATTAAAAAAATACCATGGTTAATATGGACATACAGTAGTATAAGGGGCTTTGGATTAAAGCCACCCTATGACACGTTCAGATTCCGACTAGTGACATAATTCGCCTGTGACGCGTGTCTGTTTTTCTGAAAGGTACAACGCGGACCGTCCTGTGGTGAATATCTGTGAGATAGCGGATGCGCGGCGGACGGAGAGAGCTGCAGAGATCCAGGCCTGGCAGCTGCAGAGAGCGGTCGCCCTGGAGCGCAGCAAGCAGGAGCGTCTCGACACCACAAGGCTGCGGCGCAGACAGCTGGAGCAGCTCGAGGCCATGCAGGTCAGAGTTCACTTTGGTTTACTTTATTAGTACATTATTTATTAAATCTAGAATAATTAAACTTGAAGACATGGTTAAGTTTCAAACAATGTTAATTATGTTTAGGGCAAGAAGTAATACACTGCCAGAAAAATTACAAAATCTTTTTCATTTAGAAAGTGAGTTTAGTAGGAGGAAATACAATTTTAAACATCAGTTTGCACGTTTTTTTGTGAATAGTTTTATTTTCGGTCTTTGTTTACAGATAAATCAAAAACACACATGTGTGGACGTTCAAAAGGAAAAGAAAAAAAAGAAAAAATCACAAATGTACATATTCAAAGTAAGCTCACACACAAAATCCAAACACAATGACCGAAAAAAGGAATAGGCTGAAGCACATGCTTATTTTTGCCTATCCTTTACAATTCTTAAAAACGAAATATACTTTAATATAAGAAAGACAAATTTAAAATATGCTGCAAGATATAATTTTTTTTCTTTTTCTTTAAGAGAAAAAAGAAAAGAGAAAATAAATGTTTGATGTTTTACTCAAAACTGTACTCCTGAATTATTTTATCCTTCAGGGCCTTTTTAAATCTCCCCTGAGAAGTACACAACTTCAACCCGTCACTAAGACTATTCCACAATTTAACTCCCAAAATTTAAACACATCTAGCTTTTTGTGGAATTCTCTCCATAGCGAGCTTAACACAATGGCGGCCAAGGACTTATATATCCGTGTTTCGAATCCAACGGTTGTGGACCGACCACGGACATGTCCGTGGGAAGCTTGTATTGGCTTTTATTCCATTTTAATAACCTATTCAAGGTCGCCGAGTGGCACTGCTGATGTACCCTACTCTTTGAATTCGAAAAAGTGCATTACCGGCCAGATCCTCTTAGGGGTGCTATGTCGATAATGCAGTGTTCCCTGTGGCAGAAGTTGTCTTGTTTTTTCTGGATTTCAAATGTAGTTTTCTACTAACCTGAAGCGATCCCTATAGCCTGTTGCACGGAATACGTTTTGGGATGCGGATTTCACTATGCAGTAAAGGAATTTATCATCAGCCAATGGACATATCGATCTACCAGATGGCGATCGATAACTGGGAAATGCTCTGGGGGATCCAACCGGCGCACGGTAAGATATTTTTCACGTAAATTACACGCTGATCAGGCCTTGTTATCATACTCAACCAGCCGATCAATGAATGTGGCTACTGAGGCTAACATGGTTATTGGTAATCAATAATCAGAAACGACGTCCCCCGCATTTTATGAACAGATTGCAGAATGGGTACAATACAGTACAGCTCAATACACACAATTGTTAAGGGGATGCAGACCAGAGAAAGTCTTTCGTCTTGTTTACATCAGGGTCCCCCATTTTCAATTCATCATAAAGTCCTCGGATATGTGGACTCCGAGGTAGTTAAAACGGTTCACTCTCTCGACCGGTGCCCCGTCGATGCCGAGGGGGCTGTAGTCCCTGGCCCCCGACCTCCTAAAGTCCACAATCATCTCTTTCGTCTTGCTGACGTTCAGGGAGAGGCTGTTCTCCCGGCACCACAGCGCCAGGTTCTCTACCTCTCCCAGGTAGGCCCTCTCGTCGTTCACAGAGATCAGGCCCACCACAACTGTGTCGTCAGCAAACTTGATAATTGTGTTGCTGTTTCGCTGTGCCACACAGTCATGTGTGTAGAGCGAGTTGAGGAGGGGGCTCAGAACACAGCCCTGGGGGCCACCTGTGTTGAGAGTGATGGATGAGGAGGTGCAGTTGCCTGCTCTCACCACCTGGAGTCTTCCTGTCAGGAAGTCCAAGACCCACTGGCAGATGTCGTAGTTCAAGCCCAGGTCTCTGAGCTTGACTATGAGCTTGGCGGGGACTATGGTATTGAATTCTGATTCTGATTCTGATTCTGATTTCTCTGACTTATCTCTCTCCTTCGTCCTCTCCCTCCCCCTGGCAGGCGACTCGGTGGGAGCAGTATCAGAAGTTCCTCGCTGCGCGCGAGCGTAGTCATCAGCTGGCTGCACACAGGGAGCAGGAGGAGAAGCTAGCGCAGGACGCGGCACAGCAGGCGGAGCAGGACGCGGCACAAGAGGCGGAGCGAGACGACACCACTGCCACCAAACAAGCCACCGCCAAGAATGCTGGGAAGAGGAAATAACCGGGTGCATACAGTCAAGTCAACTCTAACCAACTCTGACTTAAAAAATCAATATCAATGTGTAAGACAACACCGTGAGTAAGTAACTCCAAAGGGTTCCACATAGTTATGTCATATTCTGTTATGTAACTAATTATATTTTGGGAGTGACATATCTAGGATTATTTTTTTTTTTAAACAAATATACCTTCACATGAGATACTGTTTCTTTATGTACTTGTTACAGTTACATAATAAAAATATATATATATATAAATGTCCAGTTGCCTTATTTGACCCACTGCCCACCTCCTGAGTTAAAGGGATAGCGCATATTTTTGAGAAGCCTATCTGATTTGACACACACACACGCGCACGCACGCACGCACGCACGCACGCACGCACGCACACACACACACACACACACACACACACACACACACACACACACACACACACACACACACACACACACACACGCTGTCGCACTAAAATATACGTCATCAGACTCCTCACAACAAGAACAATGGGGAACCACGGAACCGGCGAGCATTAGTATGGACGAAGCCGAGAGCAGCTGCAGCAGCACTCGCTCAGAGTCAGACTCTACGACGGCGTCGGCGTATGAGCATTTAAAAGAGTTTTACGTTTAAAGTCAGTAAATGTTTTGCACTTTGAATATTGAACTTTGAGGTACCTCAGCCTGGTTCCTACCTCGTGTTGTGTTAGTACAGAGTTATGTCGGCACATGTTTATATGTTATATGTTTGCACAATGACTACTTTCACTATTGGTACTTTAAGTATATTAGATTATTATACTTAATAAAGACCATTCAAGCAGCACGTTTTTCCTCATGTTTTTGAAAATATACTGTAGAGATGAAAGCTGCAGAGCTGCTACTAGTGTGGACTGCATGGGCGGCAGCAAAGCGTTATGGAAATACCAGTATTCTGTGGTTCTATATGGGTTGTGGCAATACATTTGACAAATAATAGCTTGCAGCAACGTATTGAAAAAAGAACTATAAACTATAAATTAGTTCATTTTTGAAACCATGAACTTTAGTTCAACATTTTGAATTATGAACTATGAACTGAACTAGTTAATTTAAAATTATAATATATATATATATTTTTTTTGCATTCGACTATGGCTCCTTTCAATCGATTAGTCGACTATTCGACTAATAGGGGTCAGCCCTAGTGTGGACATATTCAACGCTGTGTAAAGTGCCCTGCAGCAATATGGGGGGTTTGATAAACTGTCCGCTGTTGTTACCGATGGAGCACCCACAATGAAAGGAAAACACACAGGATTCGCCGGGCTTCTAAGGCAGAGTGGCGTTGAGTGTCCAATGCTGCACTGCATTATACATCAGGTAAGTTCGCTAACATAATTTCCATCTATTGTGGGTCACTAATAATCAGGGGTGCAGTGGTCATGCCACGCGGTACCACGTCGTCCCAGCACTTTTCTGAGCAGAAGTACACACACGGATGGCTATTTGAGTGATGGGGTACTACTGGCGGGACTGCCGATAAACAATGCGGCCCCCCAGATTGAGTGTGGAAATTTAGTGGCTCTCACCATATACAAAGTTGCCCACCCCTGACATAGACCAATGAAAGAGGATATCCCTACTGAGTACAATGGCACAACCCGCAAGTCTCTACGACAAACGGTTCAAAAGATACAAAAGGGGGGCGTGGCCTAATGATCAAGGGTTAATCCCATGAAGGGGGAGGAGCCGAACCATGGCGGCGTCGTCAACATAGACAATGAAAGAGGATATCCCTACTGAGTACAATGGCACAACCCGCAAGTCTCTAGGACAAACGGTTCAAACGATACAAAAATGGGGCGCGGCCTAAGGATCGAGGGTTAATCCCCTGAAGGGGGAGGAGCCGAACCATGGGGGCGTGGTCAACATAGACCAATGACAGAGGGTATCCCTACTGAGTACAATGGCACAACCCGCAAGTCTACGACAAGCGGTTCAAAAGATACAAAAATGGGGCGTGGCCTAAGGATCAAGGGTTAATCCCCTGAAGGGGAGGAGCCGAACCATGGGGGCGTGGTCAACATAGACCAATGAAAGAGGATATCCCTACTGAGTACAATGGCACAACCCGCAAGTCTCTACAACAAACGTTTCAAAAGATACAAAAAGGGGACGTGGCCTAAGGATCAATGGTCAATCCCCTGAAGGGGGAGGAGCCGAACCATGGGGGCGTGGTCAACATAGACCAATGAAAGGGGATATTACTGATTATGATGTCATAATAGACCATTCTAGAACATTAATGTACTCTATTCAACAATTCTCATAGAAGATCTCATTGTGCATCTTGAAACAGGACTGATCAGTCCTGTTTGCCTGAATACTTTTACCAATGGATTTCCAGTTCCGCGTTCGCGTTCTGTGCTCTGATTGGCCACTGACATTTCTGGTCGTGTGACGGCAAGTTCTGCCACCGGTTAAGCTTAGTATTAACAATTGTGTGTATTGAGCTGTACTGTATTGTACCCATTCTGCAATCTGTTAATAAAATGTTCAATCAATCAATCAATCAATCAAGTCTAGCCTGCCGTTTAGGTTCAAGTTCTGCTTTATTGGTCACATGTACATTACAGTGAAATGCTTGGTTCCGTATGAGCCCCCTGAGATTGTGCTGTACAATGTATACAACTAAAGTACAAATTAAAGTACAAAATGTGTCTAAAAGTGAATATTAAGGTGAGTGTGCATGTGGATGTGTGTGCAGTGAATGTAGATGGATGGGTTATTATTGTTGCATATGTCATTGAGCAATGAGCATCCTGATGGCCTGGGGATAAAAGGCTCCTTTTGAGTCTCTCTGTGCTGGTCATGAGACTCCGATAGCGCTTGCCTGACCGCAGCAGTGCAATGAGGCAGTTGTTTGGATGGGTGACAACTGCTAAGTTTAGTCTTTGACTATTCTCTTAGCCTTTGATTGATTGAAAACTTTAATGAACAGATTGCAGAATGGGTACAGTACAGCTCAATACACACAATTGTTAAGGGGATGCAGACCAGAGAAAGACTTTCGTCTTGTTTACACCAGGGTCCCCCATTTTCAATTCATAATGAATATGGCCCTGCAACGCCTGCGTAAATGTCCTGGAGAGAGTGAGAAGCCCACCTCCAATTGTGCGATCGAGCCACTAGCTGCAGTCTGCGGCTCAGTGCGTACAGTACGTTCTTCTTTACACATAAACACCCAATGGACCCTACCGTTGGTTACTGTCTATCTCTATGTCATGTCATATGTTATGATGAATTGAAAATGGGGGACCCTGATGTAAACAAGACGAAAGTCTTTCTCTGGTCTGCATCCCCTTAACAATTGCGTGTGTGTATATTGAGATGTACTGTATTGTGTGATTGAATCTGTTAATACAATTTTCAATCAATCAATCAATCAATCAATCAATTGGAATTTGGCCCCCCCCTATCCGCGTGACAGACGATGATGCGCGTGCATGCGTACTAGGAGCTTCCCGAAAACACTGCGGCTTGAATGATGCAGGAGTCAAGGGAATGGTGACGACAACCAGTTGGACACTACTACTACTAGACTAGAATAAAAAATAAACGTATTTTATTGCAAGCTATAACGTTCTGTTAGTGCATTTAACCTCCGGTTTTACACAAAGCAGACGTATAGCCAGCTAGGCGATGATGAGTTCTTCCAGTTGGTCCCGTTACAACGACCCTTCTTCTGAGGTGAGATGTAAATAAATAACCGTTTGCTAGTTAACCGTAAACTATCGACAATGACCAGTGGAAGAAGAACGTGGCTTTGGTCTAGCTTAATTGAACGTTGCGAGGGAAATAACGCAAGGTTATTTTTGGAGACTAGTTGGTGTTGTTGTTACGTAACGCCAGCTCAGCTAACGCAGCTAAATTTAGCTTGTTAGCGCAGCTTACTCCAATAGGGTCCAGCTGCAGCGCCGGTGAGTCCTCTCACTGGGCAAGCCTGTGGCAGCCACAGGGGGCGCGCGCTGATGTACGTCTGGCGTAAAGTACGAACCTACTTTCTATAGAAGCAGCTCGGAGGTGCGCTGTTTTAAGTGAGCGTGTGTTATTGGATTGATTCATTGATTGATTGAACATTTTATTAATGTCCGCCTTGTTTCGAACTGGTTATGCTTAGGCCAAGGGCGTAACTTTGTTGTAAGTGGTGGAGGGGACACATTTGGGTGCGTGGTCAGTGGCGGAGGGGTGCTACGTATAGTTGTATGGTTGTGGAACTTGTGGGCATAGGCGGCGGGTGAGCTGGACATTAGGGAAGGCTATAGATGGGATGGGACTCGCGCAGAGTGCGCAAAATCTTCCCTTTTTCTTTTTTGCTTGCACGCAAACGGTGCTGTCCAGGTTCTGATTTCATACAATACACACACCCACTCTACTAGGCTACTACAGCGAGCCCCACTCATTTCATATAGTGAAAATTAATTGTTCAAATGAAGGCATATGATTAACCATTAGGTGTGTTCGAGATGGATTTCGGTTCGCCTCGAAAGTAGACGAGAGTAGCCGAGTGCAGCCGGGGAGGAGTCAGAACGTCGGACACTTCAGATTTCACGAGAGCATCTCGTCTAGTCTCGCATGGCAGATACGCATTCACGTCACCACCACACACATTACACATACTGTCCAGCTCATTATAATGCGATGGCCGTGTGCAAAATTAGATTAGATTCAAATGTACAGCACACCATATACTGATAGTGGAATATACTATTCATAAATCATATACCTGTCCATAATGTATACCATCTTGTTGCGTGCTCCTGGCCACAGCAGTGCCCGCACACACAACAGCAACTTGAAGTTTACCATGATGATATGATGAATGAATGAATGAATGAAAACTTTATTTGAAGAAGCTCTTGGTACCCAAACTCCTGTATCCAATAATAATAATAATAAATATATCTCACACTGCGATGATATGATCGCAAATTGCCCCCTAATTTGGTCCGTGCGAGTTTAAAATAATATCTGGGGGCAAGCTTGCGAGTGGTGATTTCAACCCTTCATTCGCATTTCACTCCTAAATTAATCCATACAAATTGTAGTAAAACATTAGCCTACAACCAGGGCTGTACAGTGCAATATAATGTTGCGGTTGTAATTTCATTAGACAGACCAGCGCGGACCTTTAATAACATGCAATTTAATTGACACGAGCAATGAGCTAACGGTAGCTTCTAACCAAGGTCTCCATTAGGATTATGCTAAGCTAACTAGCGATCTCTGCTAACCCTGGAAAACGGTCAAAGCGGACTCCACAAGACTAGTTCCATTCGTGAGGAAAGGGGGTGGGTTATATTGACAACGCTTGACAACAGAAGTTTAAACATAACTTCATATTTATTGGTTATTCGTTTCTGTATATCATTCAATTCCCATCTCCGTGTGTCTCCATCTCTTCCTGTTTACATTCGAGTGTGACGTCATCACCTACGGCAGCTTAGACGATCAAAACCCGAAGGGTCTCTCTCTCTCTCTCTCTCTCTATTCAATGATTTAAAGTAGCCAAATGTTACACACAGTATAAATACTAACTGGATAGTTGATGATATAAACATTTAATTTCATTATCTGAAATATTCTAAAATCATTAAGTCTGTGTGATTATTATTTTCTCACAGTAGTGTGTGTATATATATATATATATGTGTGTGTGTATATATGTGTGTGTGTTTGGCTAAAGTGGATAGAAAACACAGTACTGTGTAAAAGGCACCCAAGAGTTTTTATATAAATTGTCTTAGATGTAAATAATTTTTTTTATTAGTGTGTCAGTAGACTACTCTTAGTACATTTTCATTAAATTATTTTTTAAAGCATCTTCATGGTTTAATAATGCAAACATCTGTTGCAGGGACTTATTATAATCATCATATTGGCGTGACTGTATGCATCAAAGGGTTCAATCAAACATTTTTAAGTGCTTTAGAGGAAATGTCAAAATATCGCGATATCATTTAGAGGCCATATCGCCCAGCCCTACTATAATGGTAAAATAGTTATTTAAAAATTTGCCCCTAAAAAATATTCTTTGCCCCTAAATTTCTCATTTAGGGGCAAGTGTGCCCCTAGTGAAAAAGCTTAGCGTACAGCCCTGTATCTGATAGACGGTAGACGGGACTCGTACTGTAATAAAGTCTTCAATCAATCAATCAATCAAACGTCTCATAACTTCCTCTTGTGGGCGTGGCTGGTGGTGACAACCAGGTGACAACTTTTCTGAGCCAATAGGCGCTTTGCGCAACGACAGCAAGTCGTTCCCCATCATGGATTTGCGTAGAGCAGCCGGGTGAGAGGTACTGTGGCGCCTCGCTCTGAAGGCTGTGCGTGGCTCGGTCCCGCGATATTTCCACGCCTCATCTCGTCAGATTTTCAGAGCAAGTCGGACAACATTCTAACCGTCATGCAACGCGCTTGGCGAGGCCGTAGTAAAACCTGCGCAGATCTGCGTCCGCCTATCCCATCTCGAACACGCCTAATGGCTCAGAGATGGACAAGCAGCCGTTTTCCGTGTGGTCCTATCACGTCGCGTCACCGTTTATTATCGTGCAGGGGACAATATAACTGCATTCTGAAAACATGCAGGGGACATGTCCCATGTGTCTCCCCCCATAGTTACGCCCCTGGCTTAGGCCCTCTTTCGAAGTCGCCCATGCTTAGATTGCCCTGCTCTAAAGATAAACTCTAAGCATAACCCACTTCGAAAGAGGGCCAAAGCATAACCACTTCGAAGCAGAGAATATATTATGTACAAGGCGGACATTTCTATCCGAGAGTATAGTTAATTTACTCATACAGTATGTACATCCTCTGGCCTGTTTGTAGCGCACAGTGCAATACTCCAATTCAGCCATTGGGTGGGTGGAGCGCGGCCCTGAGAGCGCCCGCTGGCTCTGCTCTCTGCGGTTCTGCAGTTTAATTGAATCAGCACAGCGCTCTCTGTGGCTGCCACAGGCTTTTGCCCCAAGTGAGAGGATTCTCCGGCGCTGCAGCTGGACCCTATTATTGGGAATTTTACATCCAGGTGTAGTGTATTGGCCTCGCTTGTCCACTAGGGGTCGCTGTCGCTCAGTCCCCGCTTGGCGTGTAGTCTTTTACCAAGTGGGTTGGTAAAAGACTACACGCACGCGTCCCCTTGTTGTCGCGTTGGTGTTGTGCGTCATCAGCGGTGCCGCCCACCTCGCCTCCTCCTCTCTCTCGGCACCTAGCTAACCTTTCACTCTCTGTGTGGTACAGCAGCAGCACATCCCTGCTGGGCCTAGAGTTACAGGAATATAGTTGGAAAACGCAAAACAACTGCTTTGTGAACTAACGTTAGATGGCACCTCCTCACCAGTCACAAGGTACGGGCTGTTGTTGTTGTTAGCCAGGCTTTTAGCTAGCTGTTTTTTTTAAGTTAGTTTAGCTTCTTTAGTTATAGCTAACGTTGCTTCAGACCGCTTCGAAGAAGTTAGGTAACTATTCGGATATAACGCAACGGTTCACCCTCTGGTCGTCGTAGTTACCTATTTGTATACGTTACCACTCGAACTGAATCATTACATTTTCATCAACTTATCTGTCCGACAAACACTGACCACAATTTGTAAGTCACTAAAGCTAAACGACTAAATGTAAACAGGTTGACTTCCTTTCACTCTCTGCTTGCGGCACAGCATTGATTGAAAACGTTATTAACAGATTGCAGAATGGGTACAGTACAGTACAGCTCAATACACAATTGTTAAGGGGATGCAGACCAGAGAAAAACTTTCGTCTTGTTTACATCAGGGTCCCCCATTTTCAATTCATCATAACATATATGACACACACGACATACAGATAGACAGTACTGTTACATCTATACATTTATGACATACCAGATGTGCAAATACAGTACTGTTTGTGATACCAAAAGAGTCCAGAAAAGAGTATACATTTGACGTAGAAACTGTACATTGGAGGAGGTGGGGTTGGGTGGGGACTGTACATTGGAGGTGGGTTGTGTGGCTCCTTTAATATTAGTTAGTTAGTGAGGGAGCAGGAGAGGTATTATTTGAATAGAGAGGTCTGTTGTTGTAGTCATAATGGTTAGTATTAATAATACATAGTAAGCATAACCATGTCTGACAGTACAGGGAGAGTTTTTGTATCTCAAACAGTACTGTATTTGCAAATCTGGTATGTCATAAATGTCTAGATGTAGCAGTACTGTCTATCTGTATGTCATGTATGTTATGATGAATTGAAAATGGGGGACCCTGATGTAAACAAGACGAAAGTCTTTCTCTGGTCTGCATCCCCTTAAAAATTGTGTGTATTGAGCCGTACTGTATTGTACCCATTCTGCAATCTGTTAATAAAGTTTTCAATCAATCAAGAGAGGTCTATGATGCTCATGGGGATTGGGGACATTATGATAGTGGGCTCAACTGACAAGTCTTGTTCTCATAGTAACGTCGTCACCCCAATTCTTTACACCATTCTAACACGTTAAGTAGCTCTGTCAGATGTAGTGATCATTTGGTATGTGTGTGTAAAGCATCACCAGAGCTTTTACAACTGGATGATACTTGCTCAAATATGTCACAATGTATTTGTTTTATTTTTGACTCGACAATCAAACAACAATATTTGATTTTCCATTACAAAGTACATTGTGATGTGATGTGTCTCTACAAACTCTACATGTTTATTTTTATGTCACAAATTTGCTATTGTGGGTGTGTTATGTGTATTCTTCTCATCCTGTTTACATGGCTCATAATTCTAATATAGTGCTGCAACATTCACTAAAAAAAAATAACATTTGAGTAGAATCAAATATAATTGACAATAATATTGTGAGAATGCAATGTGCATCGAGATCTAAGCTCAAGTATAGTGACTAATGTTAGCCTTACCGCAAAATAGGAGTGCTAATGATGATCAGAGGATTTTATTCTATGTGGTTTATATTATCTGGCCAGTATTGTAATGCATTCAGGACAGGTAGATGCAGGGTTAGAAATTAACATTTTTTTTCAAGGGCTTTTTTTGCCCCCCTTAATTGATTTTCGGGGGCTTTTTTTTGTATTTCGGGGGCACTCAATTTTTATGATAAACGGTAGGGGTGGGACGGTTCACAAAATGGACGGTTTGGTTCGTATCACGATTTTGGGGTCACGGTTTTCAGTTCGATATACGTTAATTTTTATTAAAAAAAAATGTAACACTCAAATCTAAACATGCTTCTCATTTATTAAAAATAAAATAAAAGGTTTACAGTGTTTACAGCCTTAAATAATGTTTGGCACACAAAGACCGAACTGACTGAAAAATATAGGCTACATTTGTCAAAGTATTAACTTAGTGCAAACAAACAATATGCTCAGCCAGCACTAGACTTTCCTTTCTTTAATTAATATAAACACACAAAAACAATAATAATAATAATAATAATAATAATAATAATAATAATAATAATAATAATAATAATAATAATAATAATAATGACTTGGATTTATATAGCGCTCTTCATGAGACCCAGAGCGCTTCACAGAGTCCATTATTCATTCATACACAGTCATACCGGTGGTGGTAAGCTACAATTGCAGCCAGAGCTGCCCTGAGGCAGACTCACGGAAGCGTGGCGAATAATCATCGCCTACGGCCCCTCCGACCACCACCAACATTCATTCACATGCATACACATTCATACGAGGCAAATAGGTTAAGTGTCTTGCCCAAGGACACAACGGCAGTGGGATGGACATGGGCTTGAGCGGGATTCGAACCACCAACCCTTCGATCATTGGACAACCCGCTCTACCCCTGAGCCACGCCGCCCAATTCCCTGATTGTCAGTTCTTAATGGAAAGATTCATTTTCTGCTTGAAATTATTATGTTTCTGTCTACATTTATTTAGACTAACATTATTTAAATATTGAGTGCAACTGTGGTGGATTACGTAATTCGGTGAGTTGGAACTATCTATGGGTTGGCGCCGGGTCCCCACGGACATTTTAGCGTGTGGCACCTTCAGTTCCGGTCACGTTCATAACATCAACAAGCAGCGCGAAAGCGGCAATAGTCCCGGTTGGAGTTAGTAAAACACAGTTGTATGTTAGCCTTCTTGGATGTTGAATAAACGCCTATCATTGTCTTTAAACACCCCGCTCTCAGACTGCCATTTCCTCCTCTGCTACAGTAGCTAGTAGCTACGGTGACATTTCATTGACTGTACAGTATTAGCTTGCGGGCTGCGTCGGGCTACCATAGTTAAAACGTGCGTTGTGTTTACAAACTGCTAACGCTATGGCAAGATGTGTGTAGGCCTATGTAATGTTAATGGCTATGTTTTTAAAGTCGTAATGAAGATTGATTTATATTGTGCGTGCCATTTTTACACAAACTGACTGCTGCTGCCTGCAGCCAGTGCAGAACACAGGCTCCGCCAAATGATTTTTTTTTTATTTGCGCGTCATCTGAACCGTACGATACACAGACGCTCCATTACCGGATAAATATATATAATTAGTAAACTGTCGGGGGCATTAAGTGCCCCCCTTAACTGGTTTTCGAGGGCATTTTGTCCATTTTCAAGGGCATTATGCCCCAAGCCCCCGTTAATTTCGAACCCTGGGTAGATGAGTGAATAGATGTATAGGAGTCGGTCAGTGTATGCGTCAGTCAGGGAGGCCAAACGGACTCGCTCACACCAATAGGGCTGCAACTAATGACTATTTTGGTAGTCGACTAATCTGTCGATAATTTTTTCGATTAGTCGACTAATCGAAAAACAATTATATATAAAAAAAAAATATATATATATATATATATATATTTTTTTTTGCACTACCTATCTTTGTGAAAGTGGCTTCTCAGCTCTGGTCCAGCTGAAGACAGAGCAGAGGAACAGATTGGACATTGAGCATGACCTCAGAGTTGCTTTGAGACTCTTGTCAGGACCAAACAACATCCCCAGTTATCCCATTAGTTCCCCCAAACTTACTGTCGCTCTGTTATGTTAAGCTAAGAAGTCTTCAGCTGGCTGGACCAGAGCTGAGAAGCCACTGTCTCCACGCACTCCCGTCTCTTCTCTTTGCGTCCCTTTCCCTCTCCTGCCCTTTCTCTGAGTCCTTGTTCATCCTCTTCTCCCCCGCACGCAGACCTGAAATGTTACCCCGTTGCCCGTTGAAGGTAGATTCATCCGATGACGGCCTCGGAGTGTTCATGGACGACCCCCCTCACCACGCCTCTGAATTCCTCCCCTCCTCGACCCCCGCCGGCAGCAGCGCCATCTCGGAGCACGAGTTTGCGTGTCACTGTTGCTATGACATCCTGGTGAACCCCACCACCCTGAACTGCGGGCACAGCTTCTGCCGCCACTGTCTGGCCCTGTGGTGGGAGTCGTCGCGCAAGAACGAGTGTCCAGAGTGCCGCGAGAAGTGGGAGGGCTTCCCGAAGGTCACCATCCTGCTGAGGTATGCGGTGCGCGGCCATGGGGGTATACCATGAAGGGTTATAGGGGTAGATAGGTGCCTGGCCATGGGGGAGTATACTATGAAGGGTTATAGGGGTAGATAGGCATAGATATCTATAGAACACTAGATAGCTTAAGGCGGAGTCACCAGCGTCACTGAACCGCCGCCATCTTGCGCAGGTCAGCCTTGAGTGAGAGTGAGTGAGCTGCACAGACAAAAATACTCATAACTCGCTGAAATATTGACGGATTTACAAACGGGTTGGTTTGCTATAAACATCAAATATGTAGTTATGATGAATCATAGCCACGTTAATAATGCTTGTAATAAACCAAACCGTTTGTAAATCCATCAATATTTCACCGAGTTATGAGTATTTTTGTCTGTGCAGCTCACTCACTCTCACTCAAGGCTGACCTGAGCAAGATGGCGGCGGTTCAGTGACGTCGCTCTCCATTGGCCGGCAGCGCGGGCAAGCTATATATTAAAGAAACTTAAAGAAACTTGAAACTTGAAACTATCTAGTGTTCTATATATATCTATGTAGATAGGTGCCTGGCCATGGGGGAGTATACTATGAAGGGTTATTATAGGGGTAGATAGGTGCCTGGCCATGGGGGAGTATACTATGAAGGGTTATTATAGGGGTAGATAGGTGCGCGGCCATGGGGGAGTATACTATGAAGGGTTATTATAGGGGTAGATAGGTGCCTGGCCATGGGGGAGTATACTATGAAGGGTTATAGGGGTATGAATGAATGAATGAAATGAATGAATGAATGAATGAATGAATGAAAACTTTATTTAACAGATTGCAGAATGGGTACAATACAGTACGGCTCAATACATACAATTGTTAAGGGGATGCAGACCTGAGAAAGACGTTTGTCTTGTTTCCATCAGGGTCCCCCATTTTCAATTCATATAGACATATATGACATACATGACATACAGATAGTCAGTACTGCTACATCTATACATTTATGACATACCAGATTTGCAAATACAGTACTGTTTGTGATACAGAAGGAGTCAAGAAAAGGGAGTATATACATTTGACGTAGAAACTGTACATTGGAGGAGGTTGGGTGGGGGGGGTTGGGTACATTGGGATATTGACAACCATACTGGGTAATTTACATTGGAGGTGGTTGGGGGGGGGGGGGGGGGGGCGGGGGGCACACTGTATAAACAAGTAACACTGTACATTGAGGGGGGGGGGGAGGAGACACTGTACAAACAAACACAATTGTACATTGAACTATTGACAACCATACTAGGTAAATGACTGTACATTGGAGGGGGTTGGGTTAGGATATTTACAGGGGCCAGTGTTGAATTGCAGTCTCCCGTAGGTGTCCCTTGAGAGAGGTTTTGAAAGTGGGTAGTGATCCACATTCCTTTACAGCTTTGGGTAGGGCGTTCCACATTGATGTGGCATAATTGCGAAACGTGTTTAGTCCCTTATTTGAGCCGAATCTGGGTTTAACATGATTTGTGGAGCTCCCTCTGGTGTTGTGATCGTGGTATTCACTGACCTTTGGAAAGTATTTTGACATGTACATGGGTACCTTGGTCGTGTAGTGTATCTTGTAGACCAGGCCCATTGCAAGTTGTTGTACTCTGTCGTCTACTCTAAGCCATCCTAGGTTGTCGAAGTGGGCAGGGGTGAGGTGGGTTCTAGGAGTAAGGTCAAGCAGTAGTCTGACCAGTTTGTTTTGAGATGTTTGTAATTTTGTTTTTAGCGCCTTTGAGGTGCTTTGGTACCATGAGGTGCAAGCATAGTCGTAGTACCCCTGAATGAGTGCTCCTGCCAGAGTCTTCAGGGTGTTCTTGTTTACCAGAGAGGAGATCCGGTACAAGAATCGAGTTCGTTGGTTGACTTTTTTCATTACATTGGATGCCATTTTGTCACAGGAGAGATTAGCCTCTAGGATGGAACCCAGGTAGGTAATTTCATCTTTCCTTGTGACAATATTGTCACCCACTGTAACTGAGAAGCCGTCGGTCTTGCTGAGTTTGTTATTTGAACCGAAGAGAATGGACTCTGTTTTGCCCATGTGTAATGATAGTTTGTTATCAGCGAGCCATATGCAGATTCTGCCTAGTTCCGAGCTGAGGGTTTTTTCAACCTGTAACTTGTTCTTGTCAGAGACCAGCAGGGCTGAGTCGTCCGCAAACAGGAACAAGTTGCAGTCACAAGCTGACGACATGTCATTTGCATAAATTAGGAACAGTAGCGGTCCTAGTATGCTTCCTTGTGGAACACCACAGCTCACTGTGAGGGGGGGGGATAGGGTACCGTTTACCTCCACCATCTGTTCCCTCCCCTCAAGGTAGGATTGCATCCAGCTCACTGATAGACTATCAAAACCAATTGCTTTTAGCTTGTCAATCAGAATGGAGTGATTGACCGTGTCAAAGGCCTTTTGTAGGTCCAGCATGACCATGCCGCAGTATTTGCCTGCGTCCACCTCTTGTTTGATGTGGTCATTCAAATAGAGAAGGCATGTGTCAGTGGAGTGGGATGTTCTGAAGCCAGATTGGAATTCGTAGATTAGATTTTTTTCCGCTAGGTACTTTTCGACCTGTTCGTAGACTATTTTTTCCATGACTTTCGAGATGGAGGTGAGAATAGAAACAGGGCGGTAGTTGCCTGGGTCTAATTTGCTGCCCTTTTTGTGCAGAGGGGTCACCCTCGCAATTTTGAAGTCCTTGGGGACGTGTCCCTGTTTTATGGAGAGGTTTATTATGTGTGTGATGATTGGTGTGATGGCGGCTGCTGAGTCTCTGAGGAATTTGGAGGGGATGTTGTCATGGCCAGTGGCCTTGTTAGGTTGGAGGGCGCTCAGTTTATTGAGTACCTCATCTGTTGTTACCATTTCCAGCTTGAAGTCGTCCTTGCGGACCCCTAGGTTTTTGTAGTAAGCTACTATGTGTTCTACCCCATAAAGCCCTGAGTGGGAGGGTAGTTTGTTTACCAGTGTTGTGGCTATGTTTGTGAAGAAAATGTTTAAGTAATTGGCTACATCCAGCTTGTCTGTGATGAGCGTGTTGTCAGTTTTTATGTTTATGTTTGAGAATCTGGTTTTAAGTTTTTTACTGCATCCTAGTTGATTATTGAGTAATTTCCAAAGTTCACGTGGTTTGTTTTTGTTTTCCTCAGTTTTGTCATTGATGAAATTCTTTTTTGCAGTTTTGATCATGGAGTTTACGTCGTTTCTTAGTCTGTTTCTTTCTAGTTTGAGTTCAGTCACGTGGGCTTGGAGTTCACTGCTCGTGCTTTTAGTAAGCTTTGACTGACTTTTACGAAACTCAGAGCATTTTTTGTCTCTGGTTTTCATAGCGGCCAGTATTTCGGAGTGCATCCACGGCTCAGCGCGATTTTTTACCCTGGTGGTTCTTAGGGGGGCCATGTCGTTTAGTATTGCTGAGAATTTGGTTTTGAAACCAAGCCATGTTTCGTCAACCAGTGTACCATTGAGTTCATCTGACCAGTCCAGACTCTCCAGTTCAAGGTTGAAGGCCTCGCTAGAGTAGGGTAGATAGGTGCGCGGCCATGGGGGAGTATACCATGAAGGGTTATAGGGGTAGATAGTAGGGGTGGGACGATACATCGATCCAGATCGATACATCGATGTAATTATCAACAATCGAATCGGATCGATGCAATGTAATAAGATCGATTCATATCGATACTCTTATTTTGAAAATCCTGTGGCGAGTCTCATATCCGCCCAAGAACAACAGCAGTAGCACCGTGTGTGTAGACGTTACAGCATAGCATTCTCCCTTTCTGTGTGTGTGTGTGCGCGCGTCTTTGGAAAGACCAGATGAGGTCAGAGGAGTTTGATGTTTAAATGTTATTTAAACATAAACAATATAATACATAATAAATGTAGGCCTATACATGATCATGCAACATCAACAAATTGTTGTAGGAACGGTTTGGGAGAGGGAGGTAGGGAGGGGTTTTAGGTTGAGTTTTGAGTTCCAAAAAATGGAGCTTAAAGTTTAAAGCTCAATATATCAAAACGTGGCACTTTACAGTGAACAGGAGGTCTATTTGTATTAAAAACAATAGATTGATTTTCCTTTAAATGTCTGGAAGAGCTCAAAAATACAAATGTCAAATGATATTTTCGTTACCTTTTTTTAGTTGATCTAAATGTTACTGATTGTGTTAAATGGGCATATGATATCATCTCATATCGATTGCAGGCACCTGAATCTAATCTAATCGTATTGTATCGTGAGAGACTTTGTGATATCGGCAAATATCGTATCGTTGTCCAAAGAATCGATATCGTATCGTATCATGATGAAATTGGTGATTCCCACCCCTAGTAGATAGGTGCCTGGCCATGGGGGAGTATACTATGAAGGGTTATAGGGGTAGATAGGTGCCTGGCCATGGGGGAGTATACTATGAAGGGTTATAGGGGTAGATAGGTGCCTGGCCATGGGGGAGTATACCATGAAGGGTTATAGGGGTAGATAGGTGCCTGGCCATGGGGGAGTATACCATGAAGGGTTACACCGGTTCCTGACAGGCAGCGAGCGAGCGAACTGGAGACGAAATCGCTCGCGACACTGTCCTGATATGAGGCGGCGCGTGTCCGAGTGTGTCTGTGTGTGTGTGTGTGTGTCTGTGTGTGTGTGTTACCTGGAAGCACACTGGGGCAAAGCAGCCTGCGATTCTCGACCAATAAAAAGTGTTTAGGGGCGGGACTCGGCCGCGTAATCGCTCAACTAGAGACACAGCGAGCGAATATTTGAGGGGGGGGCGACATCGCTGCTCAGTTCGCTGTCGCTCGCGGCAGGTCAGGATAGTCTGATTGAAACGAATACATTTTAATCACTTTTTCTCGCTCGCTCGCGTCGCTCTATGTCAGGAAGGGGTGTTATAGGGATAGATAGGTGCCTGGCCATGGGGGAGTATACTATGAAGGGTTATAGGGGTAGATAGCCCTGCGGTGCTCTGCCATGGGGGGGGGGGGTATACCATGAAGGGTTATAGGGGTAGATAGCCAGATAACTTCAGGGTAATCCCTGGGCTTTCAGCATCACGGCGGCGGTTCACTTTTTACTGCGGTACGTCGCCCTGGTAACTAAAGCTACGCACCTGACCTGGTTATGTTCTAGCTAAGAGATCGAAACATAGAAAATAATTTTTTTTTTGGTAAATTCAAATATCATACTCTAAGGTCACGTAGAGCTACTTTTACAGTAAGCGCGCTGATGATAAGAACAACATAGTCTCTTTTAGAGATTGACGACACCTGCTGGCTTACCCTGGTGGTAATTATAGGAAAGATAGACTCTCATCACCGGCCACCGCAAAATTGATTGATTAATTGATTGATTGAACATTTTAATTAACAGATTGCAGAATGGGTACAGTACAGTACAGCTCAATACACACAATTGTTAAGGGGATGCAGACCAGAGGGAGACTTTCATCTTGTTTACATCAGGGTCCCCCATTTTCAATTCATAATGAGTTGAAATGAATTAATACAAATCTGATCCAATCAGATGGGGTTTACACATTTTGAACTCCTGGGCCCAGGGTATGTTGACCCTGCTTCATAGTATAGACACTCAGACGTGTATTAATTAACTTGTGTTAACTAACTTGGACTTCTTAAACCCTTCTTGAACCTTTTTTTTTACCCATAAAACGTCAACAACTATATGACTATAGAAGAGACGGGAGCGCTCTTATCCACAGGGTCAGCACAGCGGTTAAATTCACACCAGGTTTGACACAGTAACGTTTAAAAACAAGAACAACAAGGAAATGTTAAAACATCTAATTAATTACATAATGGCATGCATTGCAAAATGGTTGAGAAAATGACCTAGACAGTAGGGAGCTATAGCTATAACTGTACATGTAAACTAGACCTAGACAGTAGTGAGCTATAACTGTTAGTGTAAACTAGACCAAGACAGTAGTGAGCTATAACTGTTAGTGTAAACTAGACCTAGACAGTAGTGAGCTATAACTGTTAGTGTAAACTAAACCTAGACAGTAGTGAGCTATAACTGTTAGTGTAAACTAGACCAAGACAGTAGTGAGCTATAACTGTTAGTGTAAACTAGACCTAGACAGTAGTGAGCTATAACTGTTAGTGTAAACTAGACCAAGACAGTAGTGAGCTATAACTGTTAGTGTAAACTAGACCTAGACAGTAGTGAGCTATAACTGTTAGTGTAAACTAGACCTAGACAGTAGTGAGCTATAACTGTTAGTGTAAACTAGACCAAGACAGTAGTGAGCTATAACTGTTAGTGTAAACTAGACCAAGACAGTAGTGAGCTATAACTGTTAGTGTAAACTAGACCAAGACAGTAGTGAGCTATAACTGTTAGTGTAAACTAGACCAAGACAGTAGTGAGCTATAACTGTTAGTGTAAACTAGACCAAGACAGTAGTGAGCTATAACTGTTAGTGTAAACTAGACCAAGACAGTAGTGAGCTATAACTGTTAGTGTAAACTAGACCAAGACAGTAGTGAGCTATAACTGTACATGTAAACTAGACCTAGACAGTAGTGAGCTATAACTGTACATGTAAACTAGACCTAGACAGTAGTGAGCTATAACTGTACATGTAAACTAGACCTAGACAGTAGTGAGCTATAACTGTACATGTAAACTAGACCAAGACAGTAGTGAGCTATAACTGTTAGTGTAAACTAGACCTAGACAGTAGTGAGATATAACTGTTAGTGTAAACTAGACCTAGACAGTAGTGAGCTATAACTGTTAGTGTAAACTAGACCTAGACAGTAGTGAGCTATAACTTAGTGTAAACTAGACCTAGACAGTAGTGAATTGAAAATGGGGGACCCTGATGTAAACAAGACAAACGTCTTTCTCTGGTCTGCATCCCCTTAACAATTGTGTGTATTGAGCCGTACTGTATTGTACCCATTCTGCAATCTGTTAAATAAAGTTTTCATTCATTCATTCATTCATTCATTCATTCATTCATTCATTCATTCATTCATTCATTCATTCATTCATTCATTCAGTGAGCTATAACTGTTACTGTAAACTAGACCAAGACAGTAGTGAGCTATAACTGGAAATGACACTGATAAAGTGCCAGTGGACATGTTGACGGTAGATAAAGTACCTTACCTGAGGGCACATTGATGGTAGATAAAGTACTTTACTTGAGGTAGTGATGCACGATATATCGGCCGCCGATATAATATCGGCCGATATGGCCGTTGTTTTACACATCGGTATCGGTCCGATATCAAGATAGGGCCGATATTAAAAAAAAAAAAAAAAAACTTTTTTTTGGCCTTAAATAGTTTCAAAATATCAGTCATTTCTGAAAATAAGTTACAAAAGTACAAAAAATTATGCGTTTTGGAAAATAGCTCTTTATTTGATTATCATAAAAAAGTGTTTTCTATACAGAGATATCGACATCGGTAAATATCGGTATCGGCCAGAACAGCAATATTAATATCGGTTATCGGTATCGGCCACAATTTTCACATCGGTGCATCACTAACTTGAGGCCACATTGATGGTAGATAAAGTACCTTACTTGAGGCCACATTGACGGTAGTTGAAGGTACTGCACTAGAGTGCAATAAAGGCAATAACACACTCTTTAAAAGACATCATATTTGTTCCCCAAATAATTACCTAAAAAGAAAGATTAGCGTCGGTCGGTGGAGGTTGCGTCAACCCTGATGCCCTTTGAGCCTCTCGGATGTGTTACCAGAAGCTGTCCTCTGCAGGTCTGAGGTTCAGGTTTGACAGAAACACACAGTGGTACGAAAATCAATTGGAAAAAACAATCTCTTTGTGCTGTATGCGTTTTTTGCCTTTTTTACATGTCTGTTTAAATTCCATTTCCCCCCCTATTCTCTCTCTGTCCCAGGGACGCGGTAGAAACGTTATTCAGTGATGTGGTGCAGAGGAGGAAAGCAGATATCCAGGCTAACGCCAACATCTCCCGCAGCTTGCTGGCCTTCCAGAGGTATATTGTACAACATACAGAAACATTGCATGTAAATGTAGAGCTTTAGAGAGAGAGGACAGTTTGGGAAGTCAGTTTGTGGTGGGCCGCCTATCTGATATTGTGGCGGGCCTATCAAATAAATATGTTTGGGGAAAGTAGTTATTTTATTTTTATTTTTTTTATTGATCTTTTTACCCCTCCTTTTTCCTCCGTTTTTCTCCCATCCCAATGTTAGTCGTTATGCCAATTCCCAATCCCCTTCCTGGTCGCTGCACACTTACCCCCCACAGTGGGTCTGGGAGAGTGGAGGCTATCACGTGCTTCCTCCGACACACGTCCAGCCAATCAACCGCTTCTTTTCACCTGGCAGCGCGGACTCTCACTGAGAGGGTGTAGCGTGTGGAAGGATCACACTACCCCCCTTAGATCCTATCCTCGCTGAGCAGGCGCCCCGACCGAACTGTAGGAGTCGCTGTTTACAACGACCCGGACCCACCCCTCCAGCTTTCCCACCCTCTAATACTGCCAATTGTATTAGTATGAACGGCCAGCCAAGCTGGTGACGACGCCGGAGCTGTGAGGAAAGTAGTTATTTGAATCACTGACAAATGTGGTGCTCTGACCAAAATGATTCAATTTACTAGAATGTTGTCACGAGACATTGGAGATGAATACAGTCAGTCAGTCAGTGCTCCGAAGTAAAAAGGCGGGCAGGTCTGGATTAGATTGGACATTTTCACCGCTGATGCAGATTCCAAACTTGGTGGTTCAAAAGTTCATTAATTCATGCAATCTTTATTTAATCTCGAAAGATCATAGAGAGCAAGCTCTTATTTACAATGAGAGCTACAATACATGATACCAAAACAATATAAAAACAGAGAAGTCAATCAATGACTTATTGGGGAAATTCACATGATGGTTTTTTTGTTTTTGACTTATTGTGATGTTTCTTCTTGACCCGTTTAAAGAAGACTTGTCCAGCCCATGGGGACATTAACGTGTGTTTGTGGGCTTTACAAATACATTTGATTTGATTTAAATGAATTAAAACAACTACAGACTGAGGTGAAATGGTTGGCTGTTATAGCTTTAAACTGACCAATGGATACTAAAAGTATTTAGTTTTAAAGTGCTTTGCAAAACATTCCATGTGTCAGGGGCACAGAAGCTAAAAGCAGATTTTCCTAATTCAGTGCGAACTCTGGGGACCTTGAGCATAAGCCAGTCATCAGAGTGAGTGTGATGAGGTCCAGAGTTCCAGTCCAGTAATGAAGTGATGCAGGGTGGAAGATCAACAATATAATTAGGTACTGGCTGATACCGAGTTCTGATCCATCGCTTTTACTGAACTGTGTAGACTTAGATTTAGACTTGGATCAGTTTGAAGTCACTGGACAAAAATTATTGAGACAAAATCCATTATTCTCCATTAACTCATTGGACGCCAGTCACGATGATAGTCGGGTTAACTCGCCGACGCTTGAGTGCCAATCACGAGTATAGTCTGGTTTTAATCGTTATTTCTTTTATTAGCGATATCCATTAATTTTCATCCATCCAACCTGCTGTTATCGTTGGGAATGGGTCTGTGCTCGCAAAAGGGCAAATACCGCCGCCTATCGTCTCCTGGATGGTATTGCACATCATTGGATTGGCTCGGACTGTGCATCAAAAAAAAGTCTGGTCCGGGTTTTGCTTCTCGGGCATGCAGTATCGTTGTACCACGTTGACTTGGGGGACTGGGAGCAGCGTGGATTATGTGTTTTGGACTATAACGTTGGATCAATGGACGCGATCGATATTTGGAATGGCGATCAGGAATTGGATTAATCTTTTTGCAGAACATCTGATGTGAGGTAAGGACTCTATGTTACCAGTCTTGGGTTAATCAGATGTTTTTTTCATAGCGATCACGATGTGTCTGTGTGTGTGCGTGCCGTTGACGCTGAGCAAGGCACGGATAAGCGATTTTTCAGCCCACTTTTGTATCGTGCATAAGGACACATATACTATCGATAATCTAGCGTTTATTTGTAAACTATTCATAAATCAGCAGAAAAACGTGTTTTGTGTATTCCACTAAAGGGCTATTATCGCGTATTTCTCTGGAATTACTAGAAATCTCAAACTATACTCTTATTGAAAACGGTATAAAACGGAAATGTACAGGGGGGGGGGGGGGGGGGCGAGCGCCCCGCTACGACGGTCATTTCATGTATGGACGACAAGATATAATAATGATAATCTAGCGTTGATTTCAGGATGATTAGATAATCAGCCGAAAAATTACAACGTGATGACTGGATTACAGTAAAATGCCTTTTTCTCGTCTTTTTCCTGGAATTACTGAAAAGCACCCAAACCATACTCTATTCAAAACGGTATAAAACGGAAATGTACGGATGAAAAAGCAATATGTCTCGGGCATGTTCACTGGAAGCAACTCACTGAGACTCGACGGCGTTATTAGACCCATAGATATAATATAAGATATATTTTAATCACTCGCAAATGTCGCAGTCTAAAACTATATTTGAATAAAGACCTGGCGATGAAGGGGGATCAGCGCCCCCTGCTGCTGGCGGTCAATGTGTTAAGAGAGATCTAACATGATTCTATGTGTGGAAAAAACAAGTCACTTGGTTGTGATTTCTGGCATGTTTCATGTGGTTTTTGGTATTTGATTTTAATATTGGTGAAATTCACAGATATCTCTAGTTTAGCTTGGTAGCCGCCCAATATCCCATACCGGTATTGTCGGTGCATCTCAAGCCCCGCCCTCTCTTCTTGAACCGCCGCGATTGGAGGATCCAGAAAAGAGGGCGGGGTTTGAGACATGTTTTTCTGTGTAATTGCAGGTATGGGGACGAGCAGGCGGCCAGAGAGGCGGCCAAGACCAGACAGCGTCGAGGCGCAGGAGGCTTCTTCTCAGGAGTACTCACTGCACTCACATGCGTGGCTGTAAGTGTCCTGTCTGTAATACTGTAACCATGGTACATTACCAGAGACGGTGGTTCTCAAAGTGGGGACCGGGGACCCCCCAGAGGTCCTTGATAGGGTTCCATGGGGTCCCCGGAAAAATGGAGAATGGTTTAATTTCACACTTTCATTCGTCCATTCGAATCCATATCCAACTATGTAATCCATATCAAACTATGTAATCCATATCCAACTATGTAATCCATATCCAACTATGTAATCTATATCAAACTATCTAATCCATATCCAACTATATAATCCATATCCAACTATATAATCCATATCCAACTATGTAATCCATATCCAACTATATAATCCATATACAACTATATAATCCATATCCAACTATATAATCCATATCCAACTATGTAATCCATATCCAACTATGTAATCCATATCCAACTATATAATCCATATCTAACTATATAATCCATATCCAACTATATAATCCATATCCAACTATATAATCCATATCCAACTATGTAATCCATATCCAACTATATAATCTATATCAAACTGTAATCCATATCCAACTATGTAATCCATATCCAACTATGTAATCCATATCCAACTATGTGATCCATATCCAACTATGTAATCCATATCCAAATATGTAATTCATATCCAACTATATAATCCACATCCAACTATTTAATCCATATCCAAATGTGTAATCCATATCCAACTACAGTACCAGTCCAAAGTCTGGACACACTTTCCCATTGAACTGAATGAGAAGGTGTGTCCAAACATTTGACTGGTACTGCATGTTCATTCATTCAATCTTTATTTAATCTCAAAGGATTATTGAACCAAGCTCTCATTTGCAATGGCGTCATAATAAATACAAAAAAAGAAACGGTGTAGAAACAGAAGACAATCAATTAAACATTTAAAATAATTTAAAACAACTGCAGATGTGGTGAAATGGTTGGCTATTAAAGATTGAGTTTTAAAGTGCTTGGCAAAAAATGTGTCTAAAAGCCGATTTAACTCGACCGTCGGTTGTGTGATAGTAAAGGGTTAACCTTCTGTCATGTGGCAGTGAAAGGGTTAAGCGTAAACCAATCACCAGAGCGACCTCTGATGAGGTCCAGAGTTCCAGTCCAGTAATGAGGTAATGTAGGGAGATCACCAGTAATGACTTCATACAGAAACGGATGCCAATGCAAGTCATTTACAAATCTGGTATGTCATAAATGTCTAGATGTAGCAGTACTGTCTATCTGTATGTCATATATGTCATATATGTTATGATGAATTGAAAATGGGGGACCCTGATGTAAACAAGACGAAAGTCTTTCTCTGGTCTGCATCCCCTTAACACTTGTGTATTGAGCCGTACTGTATTGTACCCATTCTGCAATCTGTTAATAAAGTTTTCAATCAATCAATCAATCAACCAAAACATCTCTCTCACGAAATCAAAGCAGCAGTGCTCGTCACATTATGTAGAGGGCGCAGACTGTTTTAATTTTTTTTGATCATGGACTCTTGTTCTGGTAACTATTTGTTCTGATTTGGGATTTTTAATTCTGTATTATACTGTTTATTTTATTCTATCTTTTAGAAAAGCCTCAATGGACTGGTGTTGAAAACTAGCACTTGTGCTATAAACGCGCAAACGACTATTACACATCTGGTCTGTCCACTGTGACTGGTCCAATGTAGCTGTGGTGTCCGTTTTAAAGCAAAGTTTTCATTCATTCTCTGCCAGAGCGGACCACACAACCTTAGCATATAGGATACAATGCTGGGGTACCATAACGGTCACAATCAAACTGTCATAACTGTGATGAATCTAAGGGCAGAATAATATACAGAGGCTTTACAGTTGAAGCAGCAGCATGTCTATAAACTCGCACATAAAACATATATTATTCTGTGTCTGGAGAGGTCAGCCACGTCGCAGGTCAGCCTGCACCTGGACGACATCACCGCCCGGAGCGAACCTCCAGTGAACTGCAGACACCGTTTAAACCTTCCCCCAGTTGGGCCGCCTGCAGTAGGACGTAGTTTTAACAACACTAGTCTTTACCTTTGAAGGCGGTGCGGATCAGGTGTTCATATCATATGCCTGTTTATTTTGTCCATGTGGCAGCAAGGGGCAACGTCTTTGTGTGCCTAGCCGCGTGGCAGGTGAGTGTGTGTGTGTGTGTGTGTGTGGGTGAGTTGTTGTTGTGTGTGGGTGGGGGTGAGTGAGTGTGTGTTTGTGTGTGCGCAGCTGTGCGCCACTGTTTGCATGGGTATGTAAATAGATTCTATTGCATTTAGTGGTGGGACTCTAAAATTGTAATCGAATTAATTCGAGACTTTATAGTTAATTAATCGAAATGAATCACTTTTTTATGAACAAACCAGACTAAGAAAAATATGGGAATATGAAACGGATCAGAGCCAAGCGCCCGGTAGGCGTTCCACAATAACTTCGGATCCAAGTTTCATTCATTCAAAATATCCTTGCAGGGATTCACATAATGCAATTCGGTGTTGCACAATGCATTCATTTACTCACGACCACGTCGTACACGTAGGCTTGTAGAATTGGGGTTGTTGGAATCTTGCAGCACTTTCTTTCTGCAGACCTGGGCGAAGCGAACATATGTTCTTCTTTCAAAATCAACTGGTTTCTCAGCGAGGGAGGGGTGCTTGGTTTTTTAAATGCTGTACCATTTTTACAGGCTTTAGGCTTTCATGTGCAAGAATTTCAGCACACATGACACATTGAGGATGTTGTACCTTGTTGACAACGTTGCACGTGAATCTAGGGCTGGGCGATATGGCCAAAAATGATATCACGATATCGATAACTATATCATATCACTCGATATCTATAATTATCTACCGTAATTCCTCTAATAGTAACCGGTATTCAATTAAAAACCGGGTCTCTATTAATGACCGGGTGCGCTGTTGAGCTAAGCAATTATAAGCCGGCCTCCTAATACAAGCCGGGTTTCATGTATATTAGAGTTATTGTTGTTATATGCTGGCCTGGCTGTGCAGTAAATACCATATAATGGTATGGTGTTTGTTAATGTTTACCAAGAGAGTAAGCCTACCTCAGAATTGTATAAAACGAAGTTATTATTATTATTATACCAGTATTGTGATTGCACTATTTTACTTTATTTAACTTTTTTTGACCACCTGTAATTGCACTGTTTACTACCGTATTTCATACAGTACTTGCTTGGTTTCAATAAATGAACCCAGTGCATTTGACTGGGTTCAAACTGACACAAAATGTTGATTTATTCATTATGATCTGTTTGAAAATTAGAAATATAGGCCTCCCTCTTATACAGGCCTCCTCCTAATACAAGCCTGGTATCCGCTACAGTTGAAACAAATACAAGCCGGGGTTACTATTAGAGGAATTACGGTATATTGTTACCGACTGCTTGGGGGAAAGAACTGTCCTGGAGGCTGTGGGACCGTTTGCCGGACGGCGACAGCTGGAACAGTTTGTGGTTAGGATGGCCGGGGTCCTTAATAATCCTGCAGGCTTTGCTTTGTCTGTTGTGTATATATCCTGGACGGAGACTAGAGGAGCTCACAACCACAGATCAATTAACACACCCTTCCTGGACTAAATGTGTTTTATTTTGCACTGTATTTCTATTCTAATTTAGTGAATATACTCTACTACAATCCTGCACAACTGTACAGCCCTGTCCTATATTATATTCTATGGTATTTTTTATTCTAATTTAGTTTATATGTTTACACCAGTAGTAGGAGTTGTTACTTTAAAATACGTAAAAAGAGGCTAGTTGTCTTTTTACCCAAGAGATGGGCAACAACAATATAGCCGAACCAATCGAGACATTAAGCTGGGATGATTTTTGCTCTCCACCAATTCAGATAAAGTTCTATTTGCCATAATGCAACAAGTACAATGGGATTCTTACACTCTGTTTGCTCCACATCACAAAGGAATAAGGAATAAAGGAAGGAATAAAAAGCTAAGCAAGAGCATATGTATTGTATTTATTATGGGTATATCTTTTAATCTACATTTATTTTGATTTAAGTACTGGACTGTCATTATTGTTATTATTATGTCGATCATAGTCCTGTGATTTATTGTGGATTTCTACTGTTAATGTATTGTGTGTCTGGTTTTATGTAAAAAAAAAAAAAAAAGGGCAAATAAAAAAACATTTGTTCAAAAAAAAAAAAGGAATAAAAAGCTACAATTAACAGAATAAAAAAAGCAGGTATTCATCATATACAATGAACCGTCTGTGGTATGTGCAATAACCTGAGCACTAATAAGTAACCTGAGCATGAGATAAGAGCAGTGTGTCTGCCTGGAGCCTGCCTCCCCTGAGTGTACAATACATCCAGGGTGAACAGTGTGTCTGTCTGGAGCCTGCCTCCCCTGAGTGTACAATACATCCAGGGTGAACAGTGTGTCTGCCTGGAGCCTGCCTCCCCTGAGTGTACAATACATCCAGGGTGAACAGTGTGTCTGCCTGGAGCCTGCCTCCCCTGAGTGTACAATACATCCAGGGTGAACAGTGTGTCTGCCTGGAGCCTGCCTCCCCTGAGTGTACAATACATCCAGGGTGAACAGTGTGTCTGCCTGGAGCCTGCCTCCCCTGAGTGTACAATACATCCAGGGTGAACACAGTGTGTCTGCCTGGAGCCTGCCTCCCCTGAGTGTACAATACATCCAGGGTGAACAGTGTGTCTGCCTGGAGCCTGTCTCCCCTGAGTGTACAATACATCCAGGGTGAACAGTGTGTCTGTCTGGAGCCTGCCTCCCCTGAGTGTACAATACATCCAGGGTGAACAGTGTGTCTGTCTGGAGCCTGCCTCCCCTGAGTGTACAATACATCCAGGGTGAACAGTGTGTCTGTCTGGAGCCTGCCTCCCCTGAGTGTACAATACATCCAGGGTGAACAGTGTGTCTGTCTGGAGCCTGCCTCCCCTGGGTGTACACAATACATCCAGGGTGAACAGTGTGTCTGCCTGGAGCCTGCCTCCCCTGAGTGTACAATACATCCAGGGTGAACAGTGTGTCTGTCTGGAGCCTGCCTCCCCTGAGTGTACAATACATCCAGGGTGAACAGTGTGTCTGTCTGGAGCCTGCCTCCCCTGAGTGTACAATACATCCAGGGTGAACAGTGTGTCTGTCTGGAGCCTGCCTCCCCTGAGTGTACAATACATCCAGGGTGAACAGTGTGGGCCCAGGTGTGTTTCCTGTCAGTTAGTGCATTAAACAAAATGCACATCTTTACACAACAATGTTATTGTTGTTGTCACTTTGAAACCGTCTATATAGCGCTGTTGCCCTTCTATGAGGATATACTTATGAAATGAATGATTCATTTGTTTACCTGTTGCTGCAAGACCATGTTATGGTTATTGAATAAATACCTGTAGCACTGTACATATATCTGTATATATATTAATTAGGGATGCTCGATGTTGGCTTTTTTACCTATACCGATATTGTCCAACTCTTAATTTCCGATACCGATATCAACCGATACCGATATATGCAGGGTTCCCCCCTGCATTAACATTACATATCTCTTGTCGTGGAATTAACACAACATTATGCATACTTTTATAAAATAAAATCAGAATTTGTTCTTACTTGCTTGCCTGGGTAAATAAAGGTTATAGAAATGTAAAATAAAAAATTGAATACAGATCATTTCCGATATCACATTTGAATGCCAATATTGGCCGATAATATCAGTAGGCCAATAATATCGGACATCCCTAATATTAATACTACAACTCTGAATGAATGAATGACTTTTATTTATATAGCACCCTTCACAGCACGAATGCACAGGGTGCTTTACACTACAGCTGAGCTTAGTATAAACAAAAACAAAATCAAGAAATAAATGACAACAACAACAGACGGCAGTTAAAAAACAGTGAAACCAGATAAAAAGTAGAATAAAATAATTTAGATAAAATCATCAGTCACTAATTAAAAACAAAACTATAGGAACAGTTAGGACAAGAAAGAGTGCCTATGTATGACCAAAGGCCTGTCTAAACAAATGTGTTTTTAGTTGTTTTTAAAAAGTTTCAGAGTGGGCATATATATTAATACTACAACTCTGTACATACATCTGATTAGCACTATACTCCGTAGTATTCATTTATTTATTTTATACCCAGTTTAATCTCCTGTACATTGTATATTACTATTGCACTTTATTGCTACGTTTGAACTCTGGATGCCAAACCTCTCTTCTCGTTGTACTGTACTTGTGCTGTAATGATGACATTTATACATAAATACATTTTAATCTAATCTAAAGAGCCAAATGCTACATGTTAGTTTGTTATTTACAGAGAGGACCAAAGAAAGTCTTGTGGTCTTGGGACAGGCGATTTGTATTTTAAATAAACACCGTCATAGCAATAAGCTCTGATCACAATGCTCAAACATCTCTCTGATATGTTTGAAGACCCGATAGCTATTTTCTTACCCTGTCGTGATGGGATGATGTGTACCACTGGATCAGTGGAGAGGATGCTGGGATGATGATACGTGTGTTGTGTGTTGCCAGGTGATGCTGCTTGTGTACCACTGGAGTAGTGGAGAGGGGGAGCAGCAGGACCTGCTGGTCACCAAGCCTGTCCCGCGCTGGACGCCCCAGGAGGTGCTGTCCTGGCTGGGACACCTGGGAGCCTGGGCACAGCTCTACATGGAGCCCTTCCAGCAGGAGAACGTCAACGGACGGTATGATGCCCGTTAAATCACTGTGTGCCGTTTCTTCCTTTTTGAATGTATTGGCATTCACAAGCCTGATGGCCTGTGGGTAGAAACTGTTTGTCAGTCTCGTAGTTCTGGCTCTCAGACTCCTGTATTGCCTGGTTGAAGAGTCTGTACTGGGGGGGTGTACTGTCCTTAATTATCTAGTAGGAGGTGATCAAGGAGGCAAAGGAATTTGCAATAAATTAAGCCATTTGTTGTAATTTCCTGCAACTTAAAAACATAATTTCAATAAAATAGCAAACACAAGTTATTTCTTTAAGTACAGTGTATAAGGTTGCACAATAGTTTAACGTTGAACACGAAAACACACACACACGCTTTTTAACACACATTTAACACGTGGTGGCGCTTGCGGGTTGTCTTAGTGGCGCTGCTCTCTATACCATTGTTTAGGGAAAGGCCTGCTAAGGTTTTGAAATCATGGTTGCATTACGGTCTTGTTAAGCTAGGAAATCTAGCCCATCAGAGTAAACCAGAAGCCTTGGTGTAATTTTAGATTCCGACCTAAGTTTTGAAAAGCACATAAACAAGGTGACTAAAGTAGCATTTTTTCATTTAAGAAATATTGCCAAAGTGCGGCCATTTTTACACCAAAAGGATGCTGAAAAACGAATTCATTTTATTTCCAGTCGTTTAGATTACTTTAATGCTCTTTTTACTAGTCTACCAAAAAAAATCTATTGAGAAATTAGTTGATTTAAAACTCTGCTGCCAGACTTAACGAAAACACGGAAGAGAGAGCATATCACTCCTGTTTTAGCTGCACTACACTGGCTCCCTGTCTTTTAGAATTGATTTTAAAGTAATTTTACTTGTGTATAAGGCCTTACATGACTTGGCACCATTTTATATCACAGAGTCTCTGCTGTTTTAATAATAATAATAATAATAATAATAATAATAATAATAATAATAATAATAATAATAATAATAATAATAATAATAATAATAATAATAATAATAATAATAATAATAATAATCTTCATTTATATAGCACCTTTCATACACGGAGTGCAGCTCAAAGTGCTTAACAGAGACACGTCTTCTTTAAACAAGTCAAGAAGAAGAAAAAAACACAGTAACACAGTAAGTCAATAAAAAAACAAGAATACCATAAGGTCCATAAGCTCAAAATAAATGCATGCATCATGCAACACTCCCAGACGTACCCCACGCGAAGGTAAGGAAAAACTCACTAAAACCTAACAATAGGAAAAAATGCACCACAGGCAATGTGGAGGAGAGAAACCTTAGAAGTGCCAATTCAAGGGGGATCTCCCTTCTTAGATGTCGGTGATATTAGTGTTGCATGTTGCATTAAAAAGAGGCGAACAGCTGGTAAGCATGCACCCATGTGTGTAGTGAAATACAGATGAGTGCATGCGATAGCAACTGAACATTTTGAAAAAATGTATATAGAGCTGATAGTGATAACAACTGAACATTTTATAAGATTAAAGATAGAACTGATAGCGGCTCTAGTTGAGGCACAGGGGTGCGTCCTCCCGGGACGTTCCACACTCCGGCCACCACTCCGAGACATCCGAAGACAGGGAGACCCTATTTTTCTGTAAAGACGCATCCAGTTGATAAAAAATAGTCTTTTCTAAGACCTTGCCCAAAAAAGGGAGATTAGAGATAGGTCTAAATAACTATATTCTTTAGTAAGGGCCTAACTACAGCCATTTTTAATGAGTCTGGAAAGACGCCTGATTTGAGAGAGCTGTTTACAATTTTAAGGATATCTCCAATCACACTGTCTAAAAACCTCTTTGAGGAAGGGGGTGGGAATGGCATCCAAAGAACAGGAGGATGATGACATTTGCGATATGGTTTTGCGGAGTTCCTCTTCATCAATTTCACAGAACGATGTTAGACTTCCCCTGGAGCGATTTATCCTTTTGCATAATATAGCACCACTAGCGGCATTTGTAGTTTGTGAGTTTGTGCTAAGAGCATCACTCACAATACTAGCACGAATGTTAAGAATTGTATTATCAAAAAAGGATGCAAACTCATTACACTTATCTTTAGTGGCAGCGAGCGACTGCTTGTAGGACTGGGGGGGGATTTACGTAAAAGACGTTCAATGGTGGAAAATAAAACTCTGGCATTTGTCTTCTTCTCATTAATAATGCCTGAGAAATAAGTCTGTCTTGCCAGACGCATGGCTTTGTTGTAGGCAACTGCAGATTGCTTTGAAGACTGTAGGTGGACAGTGAGCTTGGTTTTTCTCCAAACTCGCTCCACTCTACGACATTCCCTCTTAAGTGAACGCATACTGTATGTTTGATGATCCAGGGTGTTACTCTGGCGTTATGTCTCCTCTTGACCTGACCTTACTTTAAGACTAAAATGTTGAACCATATCATTTACGGAGGAAGTAAATAACAATTTTACAACCCTTCAAGAACACGTCGTAGGTCCACTGAAGCAAGTATTTTAATTGTCCCTAAAGTGCCCCACAGAAAAATGGCAGAATCAGCTTTCTTTTATTATGCACCGAAACTGTGGAACACTCTACCTAAAGAAATGAGAGAGATGGGCTCAGTGGACCTTTTTAAACAACATCTGAAAACACATCTCTTTAACTTGGCGTTTAACTGTATTTAGTACATTCCGTTTGTTTCAATCATTTTATTTAACTATTTTTCTTCTTTCTATTTATTTTATTGCTTGTGATATGCAATTTGTCTACTGAGTCATGCATTTTATTATTCATTTGTCAATTTAATTTTGTGTGTTGTCAAAGCACTCTAGGCTGCTTTCTATTCCATAAAAAGTGCTTTATAAATAAAGTGTATTATTGTGTCGCCGTTTCTTTCTCCTCAGGTTACTTCTGATGCTGGAGGATGAAGAGTTGTCCAGGCCTCCTTACAACATAGAGAACCAGGCCCACAGACGGGCCATTCTGGCTGAACTGGACAGAGTTAAAACCCTGGGAGTCAAACCCCCACAGAACCTCTGGGAGTACAAGGTAAACGGGTCCTTCCTCTGTTGCCTCTAATCTGTTCTTCAACGGCTCTCTAGGGGTAGACTTCCAAATCAAATCAAATCAAATTTATTTATAGGGCCCGACAACACACGTTAATGTCCCCATGGGCCGTACAGATCTTCTTTAAACAAGTCAAGAAGAAAACATAACAATAAGTCAAGAACAGAACAAGAACACCATAAGGTGCAACATTTTTTAGATGGATGCAAATAAATGAAAGAATGCAAGCACTCAGACATACCCCACGCGAAGGTAAGGAAAAACTCACTAAAACCTAACAATAGGGAAAAAAGCTCCACAGGCAGTGTGGAGGAGAGAAACCTTAGAAGGGCCATTCAAGGGGGGATCTCCCTTCTTAGATGTTGGTGATAGTAGTGTTGCAGACGGACAGTTGGTAAGCATGCACTCATGTGCGTAGTGGAACACAGATGAGTGCATGCAATAGCAACTGTACATTTTGAAAAATTAAAGATAGAGCTAATAGCGATAGCAACTGAACATTTTGAAAGATTAAAGATAGAGCTGATAGCAATCTATTTGAGGCACAGGGGCGGCGCAAAGAGGGTCACGTCCTCCCTGTCTTAGTCAAGGGACATTTAACACTCCGGTCGTTGCTCAGGGACAGCCGAAGACAGGGGGATAGGGGGCGGCGCAGAGAGGGTCAGTATAGTTAAAGTGCGGCTGTCGCTGTCCTGTTGCGAGGGGGACATGTGATGACCAGACGTAAAACGTAGCATGTTCTGTGTCGCGAGCGCTGGGCCACCTTTTGTGAGTTTTTTTCCCCCCCATCCCTTGAAATAGCATCCGGTAGTTAACTAGAGGTCTGCTCCGCTCTGGGTGACGTCACCTGGCTTTCCCGCTGAGCTCTTGAGACACAGAACATGTTGGTGAATCTCATGTCCAATTATCACAAATCCTCCTCAAAATAGAATAGGATTCAGGTAAAAAGGCACTGCCTCCTTTAGATCAGTGGTTCTCAACTGGTCTAGCCTCGGGACCCAACATTTCCCTTAGTCATTAAGTCGCGACCCACATTTTTGAACCACTATGATTTATTTCAATTTTCTTTTTTTGCAGTAATACACAATCTTTCATGCACTGTTAAAAACATGAAATAAACACAAAAAAGTGCAACAAAAGTGCAACTAGGGCTAAAAACCCAATGAAATACAATAATAATAATAATAATAATAATAATAATAAATAATTATGCTTCTTAGCAGACTTCTTAGCATAACATCCCAGGGAACTAATGGGATAACTGGGGATGTTGTTTGCTCCTGACAAGAGTCTCAAAGTCTGGGGTGATGGTAGACAAAGCAACTCTGAGGTCATGCTCAATCTCCAATCTGTTCCTCTGCTTTGTCTTCAGCTGGACCAGAGCTGAGAAGCCACTTTCACAGAGATAGGCAGTAAAAAAAAAAAAATGTAAAAATAAATATATATATATATTTATTTTAACTTTATTATTATTTTTTTTTCACACATCCACAACCCACTCAAAATGGGTCCGCGACCCACTTTTGGGTCGCGACCCACCAGTTGAGAAACACTGCTTTAGATGACCAGGATGTGTTACTCACCCCCCCCCCCCCCCTCTCTCTGACAGGCTATCAACGCAGGGAAGTCTCTGTTCCTGCTCTACGCCCTGAAGAAGTCCCCTCGCCTCACCATCTTCTACCTGTACCTGTTTGACTACTCTGAGACCTTCCTGCCCTTCCTGCACACCTGCTGCCCCGCCGTCACGCACACCGACCAGCCAATGGAGGACAGCCTCCCACCCGACACACGGGTACCTTTTTGTTCCCAGCAGATGAATGTGTTATGAGTAGGGATGTCCCGATCCGATCACGTGATCGGGATCGGCAAAAAATATATATATATATCGGGATTATTATATATTTTTTTCAACAAACATGACCATGTTCATGTCTTAAACTCATACTGAGGCCTTAGTTTTGGTTTTAAATTGCATATCATCATTCATTTATTTATTGTCACACAGAGCAGAAGAATTTTGCCAAAACAAACCAATAGTATCCAGCTGCAGAACGGCAGACCAGACACACTCTCAGACCCAAACGCATTTCCTTTGATTTAATTATACATCAAATGATTTATGTCAAGGATTGCAATGCCTCGCTTGAATGAAGTTAACTTTTCACCTGGATAACGTCAACATTCAGGGTGAATGTAATGTGAGAAATTGGGATTTAAAATATATATACCGGTATATATTTGTTTTTAAATTTTTTATTTATTTTTTATCGGATCGGGAAAGATCGGTATCGGTAGATACTCAAAATCACATGATCGGGATCGGATCGGGAGCAAAAAAATTTGATCGGGACATCCCTAGTTATGAGATCAGTAATGACTGAAGACAAAACCAAGATATTGCAGATGTGTCACGAATGCGACAACATTTTTATAAATGAATTGACACTAACATGTACATCTAGAGCAGGGGTCTCAAACTCGCGGCCCAATTGCGGCCCGCTGGATGATATTTTGCGGCCCCCTACTTGACATCAAAGTTTAGTGTTAGTGCGGCCCGCGCGCAACTTTTTGCCGAGTCGTTGCGCGAGTTGGAAGTTTTATTTATTTGATCACTTGTAGGCTACCATAGCGCAGGCTCATGACAGCAACGTTACGTTAGTGACTTGGTTGAAACGTGATTCCCGAGTGATACCAAGTAAAGTGGAAGGAAAATATATCCTGTCACCCAGTGCGTATGGCAGGCATCCTCAAAATTCTCCGCTATCTCCTCTGCAAGCACTGCTCCACTGTCTGTGTCTGTCTACTCTGGTCCAATCACATTCAGCGTCCCGTCAGCGTCCCCCCCCCCCCCCCCCCCCCCCCCCACAGTCTGCGAATCAGAGGCAGAGTAGGGCGGGTCTTCACAGAATGCGTGTCGTCTCTTTCAACGGTTCGAGTCAGAGCGAGAGTTGACAGCGCATCTACAGGTAGTCTAATCTGCAGGTACTGTAGCTACTAACCTCGTTCCCAGTTTTATCTCCGTGAGATTAATGTAGCTAGTAGCCTAGTTTCGCCAGCAGGCAGCTAGTAGAAAAATGTGGCATGTTCAAAGATGGCCAGTAAAAGAAAAGTCGACAGTGACGATCGCTGCAATTCAAAGGTGAATGGACTGAAAAATATGTGTGCATCCTCCCAGCACCAAACCAATGTGCCTAATATGCCAAGAAACGGTAGCTCTTGTGAAGCGTGGCAATTTGAAACGCCACTACGAAACAAAACAGTTATTTTGATGCAACCTTTCCTCAAAATTCAGTGCTAAGAACCACACAAATAAATGGAATGAAATCATCATATCAAGCTGAAAGCAGAATTATTGTTAAATCTATGTCACAACGAGAAAAGGCAACCAAGTCCTCACTCAGTGGCATGGGTTTTGGCTAAACACAAGAAGCCATTCTCTGATGCATAAATAATAAAATAATGTATGACTGAAGTGATGGAGACCATGTTTGAAGGCAAACAAAAGCAAATTCCCCTCAGATCGCACAGCAACCAGAATAACTGAAATACTGGCTGGTGATTTGATTAAACAGCTTTGTGATAGAATAAAAAAAAATGCACAGTGCATTTCCATAGCTGTGGATGAGTCCACTGATACCACTGAGAAGCCTATGTTCTGAAGACCTGTTCATGTTCTGAAGAACTGTTCATGTTCTAAAATGTTATTGCTAAAGATTGAGAAGATTGGATCAGTTGTAAAAAAAAAAATTGGAGTTTGAGACCCCTGATCTAGAGAGTAAGGAAAATTGTAAAGAACTATTTTGACTATTTAAAAAGTATGGAAGAATACAAAAGTATCCCGCAGAAGTAGAGCTGCCGCGGTATTGATATTTTCCTTACCGCACGAATTTGCGAAATATTTCCTACCGCCGCGATAATTACCGCACAGTGCGCACAAAAAAAAAAAAAAGTTTGAATGCATTTTTATTTTTTTTGGTAGTCTACTCTTATAGCCTGCCTCTAGTCTAATGGCGCTTTTCCACTGCATAGTACCTACTCGACTCGACCCGCTTTAGGCACCTGGTACTTTGTTCCTTTTCCACTGCAGCCAGGTACTACTACTCCGTTTGTCTCCGTGTGGGGAATGGGGATGCAGGCGGGGCCGCCGCTGCTCGCTTGTGTACACTGAAAGCTCCGTGGGCATAGATGTCCGAGGGCTTGCAGCAAGCCAGAGTTTAACACAGTTTCAATCAATCAATCAATAACAACATTAACCAGACTCTCGTTGCGTCTATTCTGCCAACGCTAACGTTACCTCTCATTGTGTATTCTACCAAGCAAACCCGGGTTTAACGTTACCTCTCTCGTGTATATCGGCTGACTGTAGTAATAACAACAACAAACTTAACACATCAGCGATCTTGTTGTGACACTAAACTCTCCGCTCGGTGGTAAATTGGGTTGATGTCGGTTTTGTTTCATCAATAAATAAGGCAGAATACACAGTGAATCCATTCTTTTTAGTTTATTGCACTTGGTTCTGTCGCAAACAAATCCTGAATGAAATGCATCCTTAGCGAGGCAGTAAAGATGGCGGCGCGGCGTTCTACAGAGGCTACAAAGTGTGACGCGTCGAGTAGGGGGTATCTGCAGAGCCGCAGAGCCAGGCTGGACCAATAGGGTCGCTTGGAACCGAGTAGGGTATATCTGCAGAGCCGCAAGCCAACTTTATTATTATGATAAAAAACAGCGGTGACGCGGTATTCAGCCTAACTCTGCGGTGAGCGTGATGCAACAGCGATACCGCGGTAATGCGGTTATCGCGGCAGCTCTACGCAGAAGTCTCTAAAAACTGAATTTCAAAGTAACACTGCAAAATGATAATTCTTTGATAATAATTATCGACCAACCCCGTGTCAGTAGAAATCCAATTGCGGCTCCATCTCACTGCCTTATCCCAATGTATTGAAACAAACGCAAACGTCAAGAAAAGAGGGTTTCTTTGAAACGTTACAAAAACCAACGTTTTATCAGTAATGCTGCTTTTGTCCGGGCCCTAAGAAAAGGCAACGTTGTCGATGTCCTTTGAGTCTGCTGCTCAGTTCACTCAACAACAACTCTCTTCTCTTCTCTGTTCATTTCACCAGATGCCGCCAAACTGGCGACAGTGGGCGGAGTTTCTAGTGAAGTATGTGCTGCTGCCATACCAGCTGATTGCCGAGTTTGCTTGGGATTGGCTAGCGGTCCACTACTGGACGTCCCGCTTCATCATCGTCAACGCCATGCTGCTGTCTGTGCTGGAAGGCTGCGCCCTGTGGAGGATGTGGACCAGAGCAGAGATCAGGTATACCGGTATATATATATATATACTAGGGCTGTCCCCGACTAAGGATTTGGATGGTCGACTAGGATTGGCCAAAATTTGCCGTTAGTCGACTATTGGTCGACTTAAAAAAAAGAAAAGTATAATTTTTTTTTTATCATTCCATTTGGGCTGTGGGGGGTGCTTAATTTCTGAAGGAGTCGACTGAAGGCTTCTTGTCCTCTGCAAAAGCATGCAATTGGTCCACTGATGGATACATCTTGATATTTGTCTAGTCTAGTGTGTTCATTAGACGGGTGAAATCCTCTTTCAGTGCCTCTGAGATCAGAGATCAGGTATATATATACCGGTAGGTATATATAATCTAAAATAAGAATAAAAATAGTCAAGGATATACATTCTAAAATATGTATATACAGAAATACAATAGAAATTAGACGAAAGGTACAGAAACGGGTAGAGCGATCTGCAGCAGCGGCCGTCTCAGTCGACGCACTCAGTTGCACTCACTCTGCAGGCTTCTCTTCACTCAGCGCAGACGTGTCTGTTGGTGAACGTGAGGCAGGGGGATGGAGAGGGTTCCAGTCGTGTGTCTGTGTGTGGCCTATATATAATTCTCGACATGAGGTAGTTCAATAAAAACTGTATGTAGACTAAAAAAAGTAATTCATACAGCAATAGTGCTACTCATTTATCTTACTTTATTGATTTATTTTACTGCTGCTACCTTTTTAATTGCTTTACTCATTTGACTCTTATTGTGTAAATGTTTATGTATTTTATCGTTTGTTCCGTCTATCGTAAAACACAGAACTATTTTTGAGAAAAGCCACAGCGAAACCCATCATTTAGGATTGCAATAATAGAAAAGAAAACTACGCAAAATCCTGGTGTGTGATTTGTATGAAGGCTCGGGTTCATCACAGCGTCCCGACGCAGAAGTTCAAGTGGCTTTCGCAGGTAGTCACTGTGCAGCACATGTCATTGTAAACAGTGGTTTTCAGCGCAGGGTGGAATTATCACATGTGGCCTGAAAGCCTCTCTGGGGACGTTCGACGTACGTTCGCCTCGCCTCGCCTCCCCAGGTCTCTGGCCTGAAAGCCCCTCATGTGTCTCCACGCTAACGTACGCCTCTCCTCCTCCCCAGGTCTCTGGCCTGAAAGCCTCTCATGTGTCTCCACGCTAACGTACGCCTCTCCTCCTCCCCAGGTCTCTGGCCTGAAAGCTTCTCGTGTGTCTCCACGCTAACGTACGCCTCTCCTCCTCCCCAGGTCTCTGGCCTGAAAGCCTCTCGTGTGTCTCCACGCTAACGTACGCCTCTCCTCCTCCCCAGGTCTCTGGCCTGAAAGCCCCTCATGTGTCTCCACGCTAACGTACGCCTCTCCTCCTCCCCAGGTCTCTGGCCCCTGAAAGCCCCTCATGTGTCTCCACGCTAACGTACGCCTCTCCTCCTCCCCAGGTCTCTGGCCTGAAAGCCTCTCGTGTGTCTCCACGCTAACGTACGCCTCTCCTCCTCCCCAGGTCTCTGGCCCCTGAAAGCCTCTCGTGTGTCTCCACGCTAACGTACGCCTCTCCTCCTCCCCAGGTCTCTGGCCTGAAAGCCTCTCGTGTGTCTCCACGCTAACGTACGCCTCTCCTCCTCCCCAGGTCTCTGGCCTGAAAGCCTCTCGTGTGTCTCCACGCTAACGTACGCCTCTCCTCCTCCCCAGGTCTCTGGCCTGAAAGCCTCTCGTGTGTCTCCACGCTAACGTACGCCTCTCCTCCTCCCCAGGTCTCTGGCCTGAAAGCCTCTCTCGTGTGTCTCCACGCTAACGTACGCCTCTCCTCCTCCCCAGGTCTCTGGCCTGAAAGCCCCTCATGTGTCTCCACGCTAACGTACGCCTCTCCTCCTCCCCAGGTCTCTGGCCCCTGAAAGCCCCTCATGTGTCTCCACACTAACGTACGCCTCTCCTCCTCCCCAGGTCTCTGGCCTGAAAGCCTCTCGTGTGTCTCCACACTAACGTACGCCTCTCCTCCTCCCCAGGTCTCTGGCCTGAAAGCCTCTCTCATGTGTCTCCACGCTAACGTACGCCTCTCCTCCTCCCCAGGTCTCTGCCCTGAAAGCCCCTCATGTGTCTCCACGCTAACGTACGCCTCTCCTCCTCCCCAGGTCTCTGGCCCCTGAAAGCCTCTCGTGTGTCTCCACGCTAACGTACGCCTCTCCTCCTCCCCAGGTCTCTGGCCTGAAAGCCTCTCGTGTGTCTCCACGCTAACGTACGCCTCTCCGCCTCCCCAGGTCTCTGGCCCCTGAAAGCCCCTCATGTGTCTCCACGCTAACGTACGCCTCTCCTCCTCCCCAGGTCTCTGGCCTGAAAGCCTCTCGTGTGTCTCCACGCTAACGTACGCCTCTCCGCCTCCCCAGGTCTCTGGCCTGAAAGCCCCTCATGTGTCTCCACGCTAACGTACGCCTCTCCGCCTCCCCAGGTCTCTGGCCTGAAAGCTTCTCGTGTGTCTCCACGCTAACGTACGCCTCTCCTCCTCCCCAGGTCTCTGGCCTGAAAGCCTCTCGTGTGTCTCCACGCTAACGTACGCCTCTCCTCCTCCCCAGGTCTCTGGCCTGAAAGCCTCTCGTGTGTCTCCACGCTAACGTACGCCTCTCCGCCTCCCCAGGTCTCTGGCCTGAAAGCCTCTCGTGTGTCTCCACGCTAACGTACGCCTCTCCGCCTCCCCAGGTCTCTGGCCTGAAAGCCTCTCGTGTGTCTCCACGCTAACGTACGCCTCTCCTCCTCCCCAGGTCTCTGGCCTGAACAGTGGCGAATCCTCCTGGAAGCCAAGGGAAGCCAGGCTTCCCCATTATTAAAATATGAATTAATATGAGTTATTTTACCCACGCGACGCCACTGGGCCTGAAAGCCCCTCGTGTGTCTCCACGCTAACGTACGCCTCTCCTCCTCCCCAGGTCTCTGGCCTGAAAGCCTCTCATGTGTCTCCACGCTAACGTACGCCTCTCCTCCTCCCCAGGTCTCTGGCCTGAACAGTGGCGAATCCTCCTGGAAGCCAAGGGAAGCCAGGCTTCCCCATTATTAAAATATGAATTAATATGAGTTATTTTACCCACGCGACGCCACTGGGCCTGAAAGCCCCTCGTGTGTCTCCACGCTAACGTACGCCTCTCCTCCTCCCCAGGTCTCTGGCCTGAAAGCCTCTCATGTGTCTCCACGCTAACGTACGCCTCTCCTCCTCCCCCCCCAGGTCTCTGCCGGGCCGCATGTGGGGCCACTTCTGGACCGTGTCCTCCCAGGGGTTCGCCTTCGCCCTCCTGTGGCCGGTCATCCCCCAGTTCGTGTGCAACTGCCTGTTCTACTGGGCGCTCTACTTCAACCCCATCATCAACATAGACCTGGTGGTGCAGCAGCTGTTGCACCCAGAGACTCAGGCGCTGTGAGCCCCCCCCGGGCTGGGGGGGGGACGACGACGATGCACGTTTTAGACCGCGGCCCCGGTTTTTAGCGCCACGCTATTCTCAACGTAGTGCACATCGGATAAGAGCCGAGAAATAAAGGAGAAACGGGGGACATTTGAACAGTGTTTGAAGAGGTGCACCTCCGTGTGGGATTGGTTTACTTAAGAGTCGGAGAGGATTCCCTCCTTGCGTCTTTGTTTTTTTTTGTTGCAACGTCGAGCGAGAGGAGCGCTGCGCTGAAGTCGAAGGAACAACAACAACCAAATACGATTTGAAGCGATGTGTCAAAAGTCTGAAAGAAACATGATGCCATAATCTTATATATATATAAATGCATTCGCAAGCCACATAGCCTACTTGTTCCACGGTTTGGTCATACAGATGATTCATGTTGCGGGAACGCGTGACTGGGAGGGATTTGGTCATACAGATGATTCATGTCGCGGGAACGCGTGACGGGGAGGGATTGCGTGATGCGTGTTTCCTGCAATCTGAGAGCTTTGTAGCATTCGGTTGACTATTTTAGCCTGAGAGGAGCATCTTTTTTTTTCTTAATGCACATCCAGACTTAATTTTAGCCAGATCGCTGGGGAGCAGCACAGCAATAAAAGCTGCATCCCATTTTCTTTTTTCGTTTTTAATTTCTTAAAGTGTTTTTATTGAGTTTTTTTCCCCCCAATGATTTTCATACATACATTATTATTATTTTTAACAAGACGCATCACCCAGACAAGGCCACTCATATACCCACCAACAAACGCATACATCCACATAGGCACAAGCCCACATGGGGGGGGGGGGGGGGGCATGAAATATACCAGCTTGAGCCCCCACCTATGTCGAGGCTAATGGGAAATAGCCAGTGCAGGGAAGCAAGGATGGGGGTGATGATGTGGCAAGATTGTTTAGACCTCGTGAGTAGGTGTTCCAGCACCTCCTCTACCCAGCGCTTAGGTCTTTATCCAGTACAGTATCGGCCTCCTAGCTAAGTGAAGAGAAGGGCTATTTCCTCTCTCTGGTTCCATCGTCTATTGTGACTCATCCGGTGCTAACCTACACCAGAGATGGCTGTCAGGGGCTCTATATCCTTAAAACAAATGGACGAGAAGGTTCTAAAAAAAAATATATTCGTTTTTAGTAATCCCGCCCAGAACTCATTCAATTTAGGATGGGCCCAGAACGCATGGTTTATATTGGCTCGAACCATATTACATCTGTGTGGTCTAAATGTGGTCTAAGGACCACCCTAAATTGTGCCAAATATCCACATTTAACACACAGACGATGAGACTGTCCAAATGTGATATTTCTAATCCCAACTCCTCCTCCCAGTTGTCGTGTTTAATGTAGTGGAGTGAAGGAGAGGCCACTCTCTGCATGATCTCACACACAACGCCAGACACCACACACCTCTCTGAGTGTTGGGAGCTCATCCAACAGGCCTTGTGGCGGCTCCAGGGACGAGGAGAGGAGATCTTATTCACAAAGTCACAAGGCTGAACGCATCTGAACTAGTTGGTTCATGAAGATCCCATCCTTGGAACAGGTCCTCGACATACATTTCACTCCACAGCTTCCCGCAGAATCCTGGTGCGTCTTGGGTTTGTCTGAAGGCTCAGGGTTCATCTCAACTGGGTTAATAGGATCCACTCACTTCATGTGTATAAGAACAGCTTCCTGCACGCCGGTCTGGGTTTGTTGTGGCGCCTCGGTGTACTTCTGGTGTGTGGCATTAGTGGAAATGCTATCTCGGTGCTAAGAGAGCGTTCTGGAAACTCACACGGGGTTTGGCAACGTGTGTGAGAAACGTGTCGGGGATTCCTAGTTGGTTTGGCCGTCTGTTAATATGAACCCAGCCGAGGCCTTATAGTTGATTAAAGGGAACACAGACGGCGCAGAGTCTTAAAGACCAATTGACTCATTTCAAGTGCGTTGTTTGAATTGTGTTTTTTTTTTCCTTAAAGGGGAACTCCAACATTTTGGGAAATTAGCTTATTTAACATCTTCCCTGGAGTTAGACAAGAAGATACATACCTTTTTTGTCTCTGTGCGTGCATTTTAGCTTTGGGAATAGACGCTCCGTTAGCATAGCTTAGCTTCATCACTGGAAGTGGGGGAGATCCGGAGCCTTACAGTGCCTTACAGTGTATTGCAAGGTCTGACATTGACCAAATTTGATATGCATGACCTTGGTGGGCTCTAGGTCAACTCCTGAAAAGGGGGTCAATGTCAGACCTTGCAATCAAAAGTTAGGGGGCTAATAACCCTTGCCATAATTTCAGTGTGCCCCCTAACTTTTGATTGCAAGGTCTGACATTGACCCCCTTTTCAGGAGTTGACCTAGAGCCCACCAAGGTCATGCATATCAAGTTTGGTCAATGTCAGACCTTGCAATACACTGTAAGGCACTGTAAGGCTCCGGCCCCTACTCACTTCCAGTGATGAAGCTAAGCTATGCTAACGGAGCGTCTATTCCCAAAGCTAAAATGCACGCACAGAGACAAAAAAGGTATGTATCTTCTTGTCTAACTCCAGGGAAGATGTTAAATAAGCTAATTTCCCAAAATGTTGGAGTTTTCCTTTAAAGATGTGGCACTTATGGTTTTTTAAGTAAGATATTTTTCTTTCTTTGAAAAGGAATTTGGACTGGAGATGCTAATATTGATCATTCCTAATGTTTTTAAGGAAAATCCGTTCGTCCAACATTAGATTTCGCAATGAGGGCTATAAGCTTGATTTGTCCTTGCTCCGTCTAAACGGTGGCTTGGAGGATGTAGCTCGATTTATTTGCTTGTACGTCTTGACAATTTATTAATTTGATATTTGTTCATTGTACATTGCATTTGTTTAAAGAACAAAATAATCATTCAAAAAAGATTTTGTTGCAACCTTCTCTTCCATTTTTCAGGTTGTAGTTAAATTGATTTAAAAGATTTTTTTTTCTATTTATTACATTGTTATTTTGCACTTATACAAATAGTACTACACTGTGATTCAGTTCTGGATTTGGGTTCTTTGATGTTCTCCAAAATGAAGAGTTAAAAAGACAATAAAGATTTTTAAAGAATGCTCATTTAGTATGCATGGGGTTTTATTTGTTAGGTGATTGTCATTATTACGGATGCACCTCTACTGAATAGGGGAGAGGGGTAAAGTGACCCACCTCCTGTATCAAGGGAAATGTACAATATCTTTGTAATTTGACCACAAGTTTAGGAAGAACCTGTCTAACTCGAGCTTTGATGGAGCACATCAGAAAAGTGGTTAGTATATTTGTGCTCTTTAAGTAAATGTTTTACATATTGGATGTAATGATTCGTGTCGATGCAAATTCAGCAAGGTTTGAAACGATACAGCATACATGTTGTTCATTAACTACCAAGGTATAACAACATGTAAACTGATTACCAAACGTTTTTCTTTATTACTGTTTAGCAATTTCTTTCAAAATGGTGGATGTGGGTTCAAATGAGCCAGAAGCCCTGGGATACAGAGAGAACAAGAGGATGTTAAAATGTGACTTAAGAAGAAGCTTGCTGTTCGTGTTAAACACCTGGCGGACAGATCCAGGACCTCAGGGTGACCAGGTGTCCCCCTTTTGGTTGTACTGTCCCACCATTTGACCGAATGTCCCACATATTGAGAGGATGTCCCTCTTTTCGAAGCAAAAAAAAAACATTGGTCTAAAAGCCCCTCCCTACAAAAACAGATGTTAGGTGGTAACAAGCCGGCTGCCAGTGCCAAGATTAATGTGGAGAGATATAATTCTGTATTTAATTTGTATTTATTTTGATTTAACCTTTATCTATTCGGTGAAGACGAGTTATTCTAATAAAATTTACATTATCTATCTGTCCCACCAAAATCTTACTGTTGTCCTGCTTTTGGACTTTTTGCATCTGGTCACCCTACCTGCACCTGGCCTCAGACAGCTCTTCCTACAGGACTTCCTGCACCTGGCCTCAGACAGCTCTTCCTACAGGACTTCCTGCACCTGGCCTCAGACAGCTCTTCCTACAGGACCTCCTGCACCTGGCCTCAGACAGCTCTTCCTACAGGACTTCCTGCACCTGGCCTCAGACAGCTCTTCCTACAGGACCTCCTGCACCTGGCCTCAGACAGCTCTTCCTACAGGACCTCCTGCACCTGGCCTCAGACAGCTCTTCCTACAGGACCACCTGCACCTGGCCTCAGACAGCTCTTCCTACAGGACCTCCTGCACCTGGCCTGTACATAGGACTCATTACCTTTTTTTATTCGTAAGCTTAGCATTGTATTGTATTTTATGTTAGTACTTTTATCATGTATTTTTTACAAGTCACTAAAATCAAATATAGTAAAATGATTGTGCATATTGTATTGTGTGAGATGATGACTGAATAAACTACTATTATTATTTGTATTTTTTTGCACAATCGAAGCGGGCATGGCCACCTTCATTTCACTATATGTCTTGTGTATGTATGTGATGAATAAACCTCTTGAATCCTGGTCTCAGACAGCTCTGCCACATGATCATCTACTATACATATTCTGCACATTTGCTGAATCTTCGCAACACTTTGTTAATATGTGAATAGACATTCCGGAAATGTGTAAATTTAATATGAGGGCGACAGTGGCTCAGGAGGTAGAGCAGTCGTCTGGAAGGTTCCCGGTTGAATTCCCGCTCCTCCTGGGCAGCGTGTCGAAGTGTCCTGGCTTGAGCAAGACACTGAACCCCCAATTGTTCCCAATGAGCAGGTTGGCACCTTGCATGGTTGCCTCTGCCATCGGGGTGTGAATGTGAGGAAGAAAATTGTAAAGCGCTTTGCATAAAAAGCGCTATATAAATGCACCATTTACCATTTATGCTGTAGACCTTTTGTTCTCAACCTTTTTTCTGTCCATGGACCCCAAACTGATACTCATAAGACAGCCGGCCCCCATTTGCTAAGGTTGTTGTCTCAGGGACCCCCATCTGAGAGGATTGTTGTGGTTAAAGACATGATTATGTCCAGAATTCAATAGCGGTCTATACTGTAGTTGAGATAACAATGGAGAAAGTAAAACCTATAATCACTCATATATTCTCTCATTCTGGCCTAACTTTTACTGAATGAAATGGTGACATTAAGACTGTTCCACGTGTTTCTGGGAACCCCCTGGAAAACCCTCAACGATCCCTGGGGGACCCCGGACCACGCGTTGGAAACCCATGTTGTAGAGCAACTTTTCATCTGTTCTTATTGTTCACATCATCTTGATATGTTTTTATACACAGCCCATAATGACAGTGTGTTGCTGTTGACAGCAACCCCCTGTGGATTCATACGTTTTCTATATTATCATCTTAAATTGGAAGTAGGCCTGATAATTAGACTAGATAACTCGGGGTAATAACACAATTAATACAAATCACATGAAAAAACCCATACAACTCTAAATATTTATTCTTACCATATATATATATCTATCCACATCGGTCTGTACATACCTGCATATAATCCTATTACATATCTGTAGATACTACATCTTTACATATCCCTTACCTACTCCTACTAGTTATGCTGCTGGTCAGTATGACTTACTATATGTGTCTTTATACCTATATCACTGTATATATTAATACTACAACTCTGTACATACATCTGATTAGCACTATTACTCAGTAGTAGTACTCATTTATATATTTTATACCCAGTTTAACCACCTGTACATGGTATATTACACTTTACTGTCATATTTGCACTCTGGTTGGATGCCAAACTTAATTCCGTTGTACTGTACTTGTGCTGTACCTAAATTGTAACTAATTTACTTCTAGACAAGTAAAATGGAGAATAATGGCGGTTCTGTATCGTATCGCTCTCGCTCGGCATCGCTCTCTGCACTATCTCGCATACGTGCACGCGCACTGAATAAAGACCACAATGTACCTTTAATCCCAATATTCGTCTGACCACACCCCTATCAGCTTACCCATATAAGCAGGGGTGGGGCCACCCACTCGCCTCCTTCTCGCTTTCACCACAAGGAAGAAGTGCCTCGGTAGATCCCCACACTTGACACCATGATGGAAGAAAGGTTTAGGAGCAGCTTGGGAAACAAGGATACGTTGACATCATATCTTTATTTTCTCTCTCACTATTTTCGAGAAAATACGGCGATATTGTCTTCGTACTGGAGGGTCTGGAAGATGATGATCATTCTAAAAACCCTCCACCGGTTTTCGTATTGGGAGCACGCCGCTGCATGCTTCTCAACTGCAGTTCCTTGCTGTGTTTGTTGGGGTGAAACCTGTCAGGCCACAGCTGAACTGTCGGACATGCCGCTGTTGTGAGAAGCGGTGCGTTCCAGGTTGGGTGAGTAGTGTTTTGCTGGCAGGCTCCACTTGTCTGTTAGTGCTATGGGGGCTACTTGACAATGTTTATGGAAACCGGCCCCAGGCTAGGGTCCTTTGTTCAGCCACCTAGGCGACAGAAGGCCTTGGTCTGAAGACCATTATAGTTTTAACTAGTGGGCCGCGACCATTAACACTGGTGATCCCTGTGTGTTCTGGACGAGTGGACATCTCTCTGTCACCGTGTTAAGGCCCCATCTTTCATATCCAAATGAGAGTATTCCTTCACGAGGGGATATGTGCATGGATGTGCGATAGCGGCAGATCCATGTTCAAATCAGCTACACAGGCCAGTTTGGTATTGTGCTGATTCCGTCGGGTGTTGGTAAAATCACCGTTGTAAAGCAGTGTTGACATCTTGTTTCTCTGTTCTCTTAAACAGTGAGGAGAGGTTCAGAACGGCGGCCTGTCTGGGTGAGTGTTATGTCATTGTTTACATGTTCAGTTGATAGCTGCTTAGCTTACGGGGCCATGGCTGGCGCGGGGTAGCTTAGCTTCTCGCGCGCCGCCGTGAGCTCGCTTCTGATCGCGTGCGTCGTTAGCTCGGCGTCTCGCAAGCAGAAGCAGTAGCACCCGAACGGTTGGAGCGGCCGTTAGCTTGATGCTATTCTGTTGAACGTGCTTTGATTTTAACATGTTTTACACTCTTGACCGCAACGTCATCCTTGACAGGGGATGTTTCGTCGACCCTGCCCTGAGCCTGGACGGCAAGGTTGCATCAACGGGGGACTGTAGTACGGGTTGGGGCGGTGACGCTACCCAGTTCGGACAACACAGGAGCGGCTGTGTTCCTACGGTGTCTGTGACTGCACTTCGCTGATCTGCGTTCCGGGTAGGAACGGGGTTGACCAGACCTCATAACACGTCTTCTGGTTTTACTTTGCTAAATGTATTGTGAATAACGGTGTTTTTTCCCAAAACGTGTGTTGTTGCAATGCATTTAGGATACGTTGCGGGTTATGTGTGAGCTGTTTTTTGTCACTGGCAGTTAGCTTCTCCGTGTAAAATCGGGATGTAATGATCTGGTTGTTGTGTGAGAAACATCATGGTGTTTATATGTACCGTGTACTCACAATTAAGGTAACTAACCTATGAAGCTATGCTTGGTGACAAGTGAGTAAAAGAATGTTCTTTCTCAGACTGTAATGACAATGAACAGTGTGTTCACACATTAACAGGTTTTCCTGTTTTAACTGGCCGTATTGAGGGTAAAATAGGAGGATTGTGTTTCCCCCCCGGTTCCCTGGGGACTTTTTCATCCTCCTATCAGACATGTTGTGCATTAATTGTGTCTTTTGTGTGGTAGGGATACGATGTAACTCTTAGCTTGATTGCTGAGGTTGTGCTAAATCTGCTGGAGAAACTTATTTCCTAAAGGGAAATTGGTTTGGTTGCTGTCATGTGTGCTTAGCAAGGCCTGTGGTCGATACTAATCAAGAATGATGTATTCTCTCATTATGAAAAACGGCGTTCCTCTGTAGAGTGTTTTTGCCATTTTTTGTAGGTGATGATGGGTTGTGTGTGTCATGTGACCTACAACTGGGTTGGACTGGCCACAGAAGCACATGTGTGTGTTGGACCGGGGCTCTTAGAGCCCTCTCTATTCTGTGTTTTTTCCTTAGTAAAAATCAGATAGCAGGTTAGCTCATGCGCTGTGTGGAGCTGTGAAACGCTTCATAGAGCTGACTATGACTGTGTCATATTCTCTTTTTGTCGTTACATCGTATCATGGGTGTGGGGTCGTAAAGGGGTGAACTGGTAACCTTTCCTCTCCCCATTGTTCTGTCGGTCAGGGGTACACCCCCTGTCCTTCAAGGTTCCCGTCACGTGGCGGTTCGGCACGTTACAGGGGGGGGGGGGGGGGGGGGGAGTTCCTGGTCCCACGGCCTGGTATATTGGGCGTGTGCACCGCAGGAATTCCCCCGCCATAGAGTACGTCACCGTGCGCGTCTCTGTTGGTAGGACTTCCGTGTGCTGTTCAGGTCCATGTGATGGATCTGTTTTCAGGGGGGGTGGTCAGGGCTCCTCCTCACCAAGCGCCTATTCAGGCCTTCTGTGAGTTCGGACTCCTTCTTCCATGTGAGGAAGCCTCCATCAGAGTACAGAGCCTTCCTCCTCAGATTGTCAAAGTGAGTGGACCCTCTAGAAGGGTCCTTTTCTATTGTATGTATATTCGATTCAATTCGTTTATTGAGTGTGTATGGGTTCAGTGCCTCTTCCCCGGAGGCCCTAAAACCAGTTTTTTACATGGCTCAAGGTGCAATATATTCTTTTCAATCTGTACAGCTCGCGTGGGAAGTCTCTCTGGGGATCCCCGTCTCTTTCCTATGGGAGGGTGGTGGGATGTAAAAATGTGAACATTTTTTACCCCGGCTGTGTAGACTGGGATACATACTGTTGATGCTTCCTTCTTTCTATTCCAGAAGTGTTGGAGTTAGGGAGTGTCACACCCCTCTTGTCGTTCCCCTGGGCGCCTTGGGGATTCAATGACAGGTCTAAATAGCCTGTTCATTGATGGGGGTGTGTCCCGACGCACGTATAGTGCTAGCTCGCTGTAAACATGCGATTGACTGGCACGCCTTGGTTGCTTGTGGTTGAAACAGCGTTTTTATAAAGCAACTGAGATGGGGGTTTTTCCTCTTCCGACGACCACATCCCATGACCTGGGTGGGTTGTCGACGGATTCTCGTTCATGTCTGGGGGATGATGACGGGATGGATCTGAACATATGTGGTGGGGTCTCACGCCCTTGGGGTGGGCCACCAGGCGCGGTTCGTCCGAACGTCTGGGTGGCGCCTTCTTTTCATGTTAAGATCAACACGCATATCTGCCCTTCTCCTGGAGTAGGCATGTCGGCGTGGTTAGGGCACGGGACTGGTTCTGGTCACGCTGGTCCAGATCAGTTGAACCCGTTGTCCGCCGGGGATGCAGATCTGCTGTTCTGGTACCCTGAGGGACTTGGGCTTTTTTCAGGGGGAAAAATGCCAGGTCGGTCTGGGTGTCACAGGGTTAAGCGCTATGGAGACCCTGGTTGGGTATGTTTTTACTCAGCACTGTCGTCATGGCTTACAGCCATGCCATTCTGTACGCGCTCGATCTCGTCGGATCTCGGCCGCTACACAGGTTGGTCCTGGTTAGTACTTGGTTGGGAGACCGCCTGGGAATACCAAGTACGGTGTGCTTAGGGGCTGGTTCTCCATTATTTTTCGCTCCTCTCTCACGCATGGCGAAGAGGGGCCTGTGGGGGTGGTTTTTTTGACCTCCTCTGGTGACCCTGTGCTTCCCGTACCGCCAGGCCCGGTCCGAAGTGATGTTTGCGACCCGTAGGCCTGGGTTAACCCTTTTTGGAAACTGAAACACTTGTACTGCGGTATAGCCGGTGTATACCCGCAGGTGTGTTTTGGAGTTTTTTCTTGAGGGGTTATAGGAACAACCACCGCATTGGGTAACACCGAGGTGGTTGATTCCCTGGTGTGTTGGTGCAGTGTCAACTCCCGGGTTCACCGTTTGAGGGTGCCCCTGCACGTTCATGACGTCTGCCAATCGTGTCAGCCTTCTCTGCCTCGACCCCTCTGGGTGGGGGTTTTTAAATGGAGGCTTGGTCATGCAACAACGCCAGCATACGCCCCTTCCGCCGGGGCAGCTGTGTTCAGCTGTCCCCTCTGGCGCCTGTCTCGTCCGCAGTCTCCAGGCTAGGGTTAACAGCCTGTTGCCTGGTTTTTCCCCGGTGCGCTGCCTGCTTCCGTTGGTTAACCTTTTTTGTGTGCTTACGGCCATGCTGACTGTCTGTTCTGCAGGGTCAGTGTGCCAGGCGGTGTACTGTTGGGGGGACGGGGCCCGCTCGGCTTACGGCCATACCGACCTGAACACGCCCGATCTCGTCCGATCTCGGAAGCTAAGCAGGTTCTGGCCTGGTTAGTACTTGGATGGGATTCCGCCTGGGAATACCAGGTGCAGTAACTGAGGGGCCTTTGTCCGAATACGCTGGCGATGTGGGGGGCGGGGCACTACGTGCCCACCTGGTGGGGTCTTGATGCTGGCATCATGGACTTCTCCGGGCCCCCATTCTAGGGAGTCCAGTCCTTTTGGTGGGTCTGGGTCTTCCTTCGTGCTCCGCTGCTACGGCCTTGCCACGGGGTTGGGTTTGCCCTTGACCCCGTGATTCTGGGGGCAGTAACGAGGTTGTTCCTCCGTTCGTTCCCGGGTGGCATGCGGGTTGTGCGTGTGTGTAGTCGTGGGGTCAAGCCACGGTCTGCTCACCCTGTGCGTTGAGTTGCTTGAGTGCCTCTTCGCACGGTCGGGTCCGTCGCCCTCCCGTGAAGCCCCTAATAGGGGGGGTGCCCGCCATTAGGGTGGGTCGGGGGGGCTCGGCCCTCCCTGTTCTGATGGTTTGTGGGGGGCTGTCAGCGGGGTGTATTTGTCGGCCGTTGGCTCTCGCTCGGCCTCCCTTGTGCAGAGAGCGATGCCGAGCGAGAGCGATACGATACAGAACGTTAGGTTATGACTATAACCAAGTTCTGTTAGTATAGCGACGCTCGGCATCCGACGCCGCTGCAGCCTTTGACCTCGCCTTGTGGCGAAAGCTTGGGAAGGAGGCGAGTGGTGGCCCCACCCCTGCTTATATGGGTAAGCTGATAGGGGTGTGGTCAGACGAATATTGGGATTAAAGGTACATTGTGGTCTTTATTCAGTGCGCGTGCACGTATGCGAGATAGTGCAGAGAGCGATGCCGAGCGTCGCTATACTAACAGAACTTGGTTATAGTCATAACCTAACGTTTCTCATATTTCTTCACTTCTGTGCATATTGGTGTCACTCGGAGCAACCTATTTCGACTGGTCACACTACCGTGGCTCTCCACCAGAGGGTGTGACGTTCAAAAGGCTGGATCCTGACTCTGTCTCCTGGGTTTAATGTGTCCATGTCCTTCGCTGTCCTGTTAAAGTATGACATCTATCTCTGTTGATTGTCCATCAGTCCCTCCCAGCGTTGTTTGTTTTACCTCTGGGTGTAGGAGATTGATTGAATTGAATTGATTGATTGATTGAATTGATCACTTTAATTAACAGATTGCAGAATGTGTACATTACAGTACAACTCAATACACACAATTGTTAAGGGGATGCAGACCAGAGAAAGACTTTCATCTTGTTTACATCAGGGTCCCCCCATTTTCAATTCATAATGACATTTATGACATACACAACATACAGATATAAAAATCTAATCTAGTCTAATCTAGTCATCTAACCATGACATACAGATATACAGTACTGTTACATTTGTGACATACAAGATATGCAAATATACAGTACTGTTAACAGAGATCCTAACAGTAAATATATACATATGAGGGGGAGGGAAATGTACATTAGGAGGGGGTCGGTGGGTCACGGGGTGGGAGGCTGTTCCGACATTTACGGGGGCCAGTTTCGAATTGCAGCCTCCCGTAGGTGCTCTTTGAGGGCGGTTTTGAAGGTGGGTATAGGGATTCACATTTTTTTTTACGGCTGTGGGTAGGGCGTTCCACATTGATGTGGCATAATTGCGAAATGTGTTTAGTCCCTTGTTTGAGCCGAATCTGGGTTGCACATGATTTGTGGAGCTCCCTCTGGTGTTGTGGTCGTGGTATTCACTGACCTTTGGGAAGTACCCCGACATGCATGTGGTGTACTGTAGTGTATCTTGTAGACCAGGCCCATTGCAAGTTGCTGTACTCTGTCGTCTACTCTAAGCCATCCTAGGTAGTCAAAATGGGCAGGGGTGAGGTGGGTTCTAGGAGTAAGGTCAAGCAGTAGTCTGACCAGTTTGTTTTGTGATGTTTGTAATCTTGTTTTTAGTGCTTTTGAGGTACTTTGGTACCATGAATGAGTGCTCCCATGCTAGAGTCTTCAGGGTATATTTTTTTTATATATATTTTTATTAGCATTTTCAGGTTACAAACAGTTTGCAATTAACATTTTTTTTTCTTCTCCCCTTCCCTTTTCTCCCCTTCCCACCTCCCCCGAGACACATCTGTTAAAATGTATGGAGCGTAAACATTTAACCTCTATATTAGAGGAAAACAGTGAGAAAAACACAGTAGCAATAGTAGTAATAGTTGGAACGATGTCAAAGTAACAGACCCCCCTCCCCTCCCTCCCAAATAATGAACCCTCTCCCCCCTCCCCACACAACCCTCCCCATTACTGTCGTTACCATCAACACATGTTATGTAGTTACATCTGTGTACTTCAGTCAGAAGATAAAGTGCAAAGAACAATGTAGTAGAAAAGAGAAAACAGGTCCTACTACTAGGACGAGGCCTTCCTTTTTCTCTCCTTCCCTCTCTCTCTCTCTCTCTCCTCCGTCTCTCTCCCCCCCCCCTCCTTCCCCTCCCTCTCTCTCTCCCTCCCCCTCGCTCTCTCTCCCTCTTCTTCTCTCTCCCTCTTCTCTCTCCCTCTCCCTCTTCCCCCCTCTCCTGTGTTTGGAGTATAGGCATTTAGCCTCTACATCAGAAATAAAAACAAATAGGACAAGGTCAAATGCAACAAGCACTTCCTATTACTGCCCCTTTCAGAGCAGGATACCTGAGTTGTATCTCGGTCCAAAGTAAATGGAAGATTGCTCCACTTCTACAAGGTCAATGTGCATGTTCTTGGTATCTAGGAACATCTAGGGACCTGGGGGAAATGTATTTCCAGTGTCAGAAATATTGTGTCTGTTATTAGGCTTGAGTAAATTGTAATGAAAAAAAGGAGAATATAAATGATGATATTTTTTTGCATCTGTGCCGGTGAATAACACCGTGTTACAATTGTGAGCAAACCGAGCTCGCTCACTGAGCTCCTTCAACACCTTATTGAGATCAAGTGTACAAAAAATCTAAGCAAATGAATAAAGGGAAGATGATTAAACAGATGGATTTGTAGATACAGTAATAAATGATAATCGATTTTAATTATAAATTCATATTTGACCTTGAACGTCACCTTGACCTTATTATGGCCAAATCATACATCTATGGATAGGGGAAAGGCTCCTCTTTCCAATGGCAGGGTTAAATCTGGATTTAGTCATTTCCTCACGGTTTTACAATAAAAGAGATATAATTAGCCTTTTTTTCGATAAATTCTTATTTTCGGTAAATCTTACAAAACATCGGTAAAAATGAAAATATACACTTTGACTGCTGTTTTGATAGGGTTATGGTCTTTACTCTTGGCTAAATGGGGACGATTCGCGACACGCCACTTTGCTGACCTCTAGCGGCTCAGGTGTGCATTTCTTTTACAATATATTAATTAATTATATTATTATTAATTATAAGAATTAACGCCCTATTTGTTGCCTGTCAATTGCCCTTTCAGGTGACAAAATCCGTTCAGCGGTTCTCGAGTTACATGCCGATATGTGAGGCGTGTGCCAAAGTTGAACCGTGGTTTGTACTAGCTGTTTGTGGTATATGTTCCAGGGTACCCACGGGGTTGAACCAGGGTTGGTATTAGTATTCTGCATTGTGCTAACGCAGCACCTCCTTAAACGTGCCCAATTTAATTAACATTGATGTTTCTGTGACTGCTCAATTCCCATTTTTCAGTAAAACAAGACTGATAATTGGATTGGCTGTGTGCGTGTGGTTTTATGGTGTCGTACTGTCTAACTTCTTTTAATACCCTGTATTTCACCCAGCAGGGTAGGTGTTAATTTCAGGTCTCTCCACAGAGAAAGGTATGGTACTGCTTTGGGGAGAATTACACACCAACCACTACTTCCACCGGGTGTGAGGGGGTGTGGAGCGTACTAGGGGAGCGTGGGTGATTAGGGGTTACTGAGTATTGCCCTTAAGAGGCGGGAAGGACCAGTACACCAGTCCTAGGTTGGTAAATCCTAAGGCCCTATATGTCACCTTTGCTAACCTTAAGCCTAGTACCTCAACACTACAGTCGGGGACCCGGCTGGACTTAGTTCTGCCGGGTGCCTACTATCCGGTGCCAGTAGAATAGCACCCTCACCAAGTAGGGATAATCCACCCTTCTACACATGTTTCAATATATATATATTTTTTTTTTTTAAAGATCCCGTCCTCAGAGACGTTCTGGAGACAGAGAAGAACTTTAGTATTATCCCAGAATGATGTTTTAACCACCGAGTGTCTCTGATCAGATAGAAGTCTCGTTTATACTGAAACTCAAACAAAACAAAAACACACATCAATATGGCCACAAGGTGGCGCCAAAAGACTGAACAAGCTCCAGTTTGGTGTCACCAGTGAACCTCTAGTCTGCACTGCATCAGAGACACGCCTGCCGCTCTGTAGAAACTACACCTACTGAGAAACACAAGAGTTCTCATATACTACAAAGAAAGCGATAAAAAAATAAGAATAGAGACAAGGGGGGGGGGGGGGGGGGGGTTCTAACTGGAGGGTCTTTCAGTTCAATACTGTAGTGATAATGTACAACTGCATTTCCCATGGATTCCTTGTAGCTTCATATTCATATTTCATACACATCCCGTTACACACACACGCTCTCACAGACACCAGTGTTTCCACTACATGTATCTAACCGCAGTACCCCCCCCCCCCCCCAACACGTGGGGGTCAAGCGGTGCGTCTCAACTCTGACCTCTGACCTCGATGGCATCGATATCGCTCAGCCGTGGGGTGAAAAGACAATCGCCTCCTCTGTCCTAAAACAAATAAGATACATCCTTGTTCATAAATGGATAGTTACTGCTTAAAGGGACATTTCACTTTAGTAGAACCTCAAGTCATCTTCTGTGAACAGCACCGTTCCTGAAGGTGTGGAGGGAAGACCGAGGAAACTAGTGAAACTAAAGTGAAATGTCTCTTTAAGGTAAGTAATACCTTACTTAATCTCTTTAAGGTAAGTAATACCTTACTTAATCTCTTTAAGGTAAGTAATACCTTACTTAATCTCTTTAAGGTAATACCTGCCAGGGGGTAGAGCCAGAGGAAGGGAAGTGAAGTGGGATCGGTCCCGAACACACACACACACACACACACACACACACACACACACACACACACACACACACACACACACACACACACACACACACACACACACACACACATAGAAGCACACACACATATAGACACACACACACACACATATAGACACACACACACACCCATACACACACACACACACACACACACACACACACACACACACACACACACACACACACACACACACACACACACACACACACACACACACACACACACACACCTCACTGTCATGACTACATCACAGAGAGAGACACCTCTGATGGGCAGATGTTTATATCAGGGTGTTTGGCATCACCAGCCGGTCCTATATCGAAGAATGGGTGGAGTTTCTCAGTGAAGGTGTGTTGATGAGTGCAGATGTGAGTCATGTCTTCAGGGTCGTAGAAGGACAGCTTCCCCCTGTTATAGTCCAGCTGTACTCTGACCCTCTGGGGGCTCCTCTTCGCTGTGAGGTACACCAGACCATTATAGTACTTACCACTATAATAACCTAGAGCCCAGATACCATGTCGTGGTGTTGCCACTAGCCCCTTACTCTCCCTGTCAAATGACTCTTTAGCTACACCTATAGCCCAGTTAGGATGGTCTCCCACCTCCACCTCCCAGCTGTGTTTCCCTGAGCTGAAGCTCTCAGAACCCAGAACAATGGTATACTTAATGCTCCTCTCTGGGTTGTCAGGGAGCTGCTGCCGTGTGGCTGTGTTTCTCACACTGGTCAGATCATCAGATATAGAGAACCAGGGTGATGCAGTGTTTGGGTCCAGAGTGACCGGAGTGAACTTGACCCTCTCCTTCATCTTCTCCCAGACAGAGAAGGTCAGGTTGCCCAGGTGTTTGGCCTCGTCTATCAGCGGTCCTGAGACCAGCTGCTGTGGACGAGGCAGGTTGCACTGAGCTCTGGAAGAACATTCAAGAGTCAGTCCTGCTGTGGGCTTAGCTTCAGAGAAGAGAGAGAGAGAGAGAGAGAGAGAGAGAGAGAGAGACAGAGACAGAGAGAGAGAGAGCAAACGAGAGAATGAGAGAGAGAGACAGAGAGAGAGCAAACAAGAGAATGAGAGAGAGAGAGAGAGAGAGAGAGAGAGAGAGAGAGAGAGAGAGAGAGAGAGAGAGAGAGAGAGAGAGAGAGAGAGAGAGAGAGAGAGAGAGAGAGGCGCGCATGGGTTTCGTGCGAGAACAGCTAGGGGAGGACTCAACAAGCTGTGAGCTAGCAGCAGCATAATGTTGCTGCCTGCCACAAACTGAGGGACAGTGAGTGACAGTCACCTGACATGTTTACGCCGTAATATTTGATGTTTTATTTTACGATGATATTTTGTATGTACTTATATCTGTTTGTAATCCATGTTTATGTTTAATATTGCTTTGGCAATATAATGTAGTTGGTGTTTTTTTTATATAGTGGTCTTTTTACTGTAGTTTTAACTATGTTTATAGTGGTGAGTGTCTATGTATTGTGACTGTATGTTTGTCTTTCAACCACTGCACAAATGAAGTTCCCAAAGGAAAATAAAGTAATTTGAAGTTGAAGTTGAAGTCAGTCCCCGTTTGAAGATAAAAATAATGAAAATAAGATTTCCAGTTCCAGTGTCCATTTTGCATGTATAACCCGTTATTATCTCATTAATTAGAATGTTAGAATGCATTTTAGAATGATGAAATCAGTGTGATGTACTCCTGAAAAAGTATAGTATGGTTTATTTGTATTGGGAAAGATACAGACACATTAGCTGGTTGAACAACATCTATATGTGTGGTAAGAATGCAGATCTTGAGTGTATTTCTGTGAAAATGCGCGTGGCGCACGCCTCTGAATCCAACCGGAGCGGAAAAAGAACTTCGCTTCCCGCCCTCAAGTCGCGCACCCACCCACGGCCGTGGTGAACAACCGGTTGTGTGATAGTAAAGGGTTAACCTTCTGTCGTGTGGCAGTGAAAGGGTTAACCGGCTGTCATGTGGCAGTGAAAGGGTTAACCTTCTGTGTTTTGTCGCAGTGAAAGGGTTAACCGTTTTGGTAGTGCGGCGGTGAAAGGGTTAACATGGGAGCAGTCAGGGAAAGAGAGTCAGAGAGAAAGGAGAGAGAGAAAGGAGAGAAAGATAGAAAGAAAGAGAGAGAAATTGAGAAAAAGAGAGATAGAAAGAGATAGAGATGAGAGAGAGAAAGAGAGCGACAAAAAGAGAGGTAAATCACTTACTTTTTCAGTGTGGTCTTGGAGTTCTATGGAGGTAAAGACAGATCAAGTTAAACACTACGCTGTAAAAACTGAGCGTCGTCTGGTCACTTTTAAACTATCAGCTAATTGTATTCAACTAAAACTGTGTAAATGCAATTCATAAATGGTTCAAATGCATTGAATTCAGCTCAATTCTATTTCAAACGGCACATAGTCTTATTAATACTTATAATACTTATACTAATAAATATGAATGAACCCCAATCCCAGTTTTTACAGTGTACTAAACATCCTCAGCATCATTCCCTATGAACTGAAGAGAGACCAGTCCTGACCTGCAGGAAGGAGACGTGTTCAGCTCTCAGCTCCCGCTCTATGGCTCTGATTGTGTCTGAAAGGGTTGACATCTCTCTGTCCAGCCCCTCAATCTTCTCCTTCATCGTCTGGCTCTTCTGCTCCTCTTCCTACTTCAGTGCAGCTACCCTGGCCTCCTTTTCCTCGTGGAGAAACTGGAGAAGCTTCTTAAACTCCCCCTCAATCTGCTCCTCTGTGTGCAGGGCCTGGACCTGGAGATGATAAGATAAGATAAGATAAGATAAGATAAGATAAGATATTCCTTTATTGATCCCCTTGGGGAAATTCAGGCATCATAGCAGCATGGGGGATGGGGGGGGCAAGGGCATAATTTTGTTTCCAATGGTGGAGGGGACGCCTGAATACTTTCCACAACAAATTTGTGTTTCCGCGTCTCTGATTGGCCACGCACGTTTCTGGTCATGTGACATGTGCGCCAATCGTGGGACCGCAAGTTTTTGGATGGTTAAGCTTAGGCGCTCTTTCGAAGTTGGTTAAGGTTAGAGTTTGTCTTAGAGCATGGCGATAGAACGCCTGCCCTGATTCCAAACTCTAACCTTAACCAACTGCGAAAGAGTCGCCTAAGCTTAACCAGTGATAAACTAGGCGTTAGGTAGTTTGCAGGCTGTTAGAAATAGGCGCAGAACTTGCCGTCCCACGATTGGCGCACATGTCACATGACCAGAAACGCGCGTGGCCAATCAGAGCGCAAAACTCGAACGCGGAAACACAAATTTGTTGTGGAAAGCATAGACGCGGAGGGGACACATTTGTGGGGCGTGGTCAGTGGCTGTAAGGTTGCAGGGGGTGGGGGAGGGGGGTGGGGTGAAGGCCCCCCCCCCCCTTCGTAGATTAAAAAAATTTAATCAGTTGTGCAAGTCAATTTTGGTGAGTTGTTTCTATAAACAATTCACTTATGACAAGTCATGCAGGGGTCATGTCCCCTGTGTCCCCCCCCCATAACTACGCCCCTGGGGGGGTACAGGTAGTAAAAACAACACAAGCAGTGTAAACAAATAAGTTTAAGGAAATAAGTCAATATAATTTACTATCTAACTAACTATACAGTATTCACAGTGTCATATAAGGTGCAGTATGCATAAGGTAGTGTTATAATTTACTATCTAACTAAATGAAATATACAGTAGGGGGGTTAAAAATCATGTCTCTCCCACAATGGACTACAAATGTACAATAGGTCACTTATTTTTACTGTGTGCAGGTTGAGTGCAGCTACAACCTTACAGTAAATCGTTTATCATTAATACAACAACATATTTGTACCTTTACGTGTTCTGCTGTGTGGACGCATGTTTGTTTGATTTCTTTAAAGGCCTGTAGCTTGTCACGTAAGGTCTTCAGTGGAGCCTGGAGCCGCTTCTGCAATGGAATTCATTCATTCATTTATTCATGATGTATTTCACTTGAAAGATGCAAGTCTCCCCCTGAAGACTCTGTGCTGCAGCACCGGTTTCAACACACGGACTGGAGTACGTTTGCCACCCAGGCCACCCTGGACTCCCACACTGACATGGACTCCCACACTGACATTGACTCCCACACTGACATGGACTCCCACACTGACATGGACTCCCACACTGACATGGACTCCCACACTGACATGGACTCCCACACTGACATGGACTCCCACACTGACATGGACTCCCACACTGACATGGACTCCCACACTGACATGGACTCCCACACTGACATGGACTCCCACACTGACATGGACTCCCACACTGACATGGACTCCCACACTGACATTGACTCCCACACTGACATTGACTCCCACACTGACATGGACTCCCACACTGACATGGACTCCCACACTGACATTGACTCCCACACTGACATGGACTCCCACACTGACACGGACTCCCACACTGACATTGACTCCCACACTGACATGGACTCCCACACTGACATGGACTCCCACACTGACATGGACTCCCACACTGACATTGGCTCCCACACTGACATGGACTCCCACACTGACATGGACTCCCACACTGACATGGACTCCCACACTGACACGGACTCCCACACTGACATTGACTCCCACACTGACATGGACTCCCACACTGACATGGACTCCCACACTGACATGGACTCCCACACTGACATTGGCTCCCACACTGACATGGACTCCCACACTGACATGGACTCCCACACTGACATGGACTCCCACACTGACATGGACTCCCACACTGACATGGACTCCCACACTGACATTTACTCCCACACTGACATTGACTCCCACACTGACATGGACTTCCACACTGACATGGACTCCCACACTGACATGGACTCCCACACTGACATGGACTCCCACACTGACATTGACTCCCACACTGACATGGACTCCCACACTGACATGGACTCCCACACTGACATTGACTCCCATGCTGACATTGACTCCCACGCTGACATTGACTCTCACACTGACATGGACTCCCACACTGACATGGACTCCCACACTGACATTGACTCCCACACTGACATGGACTCCCACACTGACATTGACTCCCACACTGACATGGACTCCCACACTGACATTGACTCCCACACTGACATTGACTCCCACACTGACATGGACTCCCACACTGACATGGACTCCCACACTGACATGGACTCCCACACTGACATGGACTCCCACACTGACATGGACTCCCACACTGACATGGACTCCCACACTGACATGGACTCCCACACTGACATTGACTCCCACACTGACATTGACTCCCACACTGACATTGACTCCCACACTGACATTGACTCCCACACTGACATGGACTCCCACACTGACATGGACTCCCACACTGACATTGACTCCCACACTGACATTGACTCCCACACTGACATTGACTCCCACACTGACATTGACTCCCACACTGACATGGACTCCCACACTGACATGGACTCCCACACTGACATTGACTCCCACACTGACATGGACTCCCACACTGACATTGACTCCCACACTGACATGGACTCCCACACTGACATTGACTCCCACACTGACATTGACTCCCACACTGACATTGACTCCCACACTGACATTGACTCCCACACTGACATTGACTCCCACACTGACATTGACTCCCACACTGACATTGACTCCCACACTGACATTGACTCCCACACTGACATGGACTCCCACACTGACATTGACTCCCACACTGACATGGACTCCCACACTGACATGGACTCCCACACTGACATTGACTCCCACACTGACATGGACTCCCACACTGACATGGACTCCCACACTGACATGGACTCCCACACTGACATTGACTCCCACACTGACATGGACTCCCACACTGACATGGACTCCCACACTGACATTGACTCCCACACTGACATTGACTCCCACACTGACATTGACTCCCACACTGACATGGACTCCCACACTGACATTGACTCCCACACTGACATTGACTCCCACACTGACATTGACTCCCACACTGACATTGACTCCCACACTGACATTGACTCCCACACTGACATGGACTCCCACACTGACATGGACTCCCACACTGACATGGACTCCCACACTGACATTGACTCCCACACCTCCTACGTTGTGGACAAAAATAAATCAACTCCAACATCAGTGTCTGAATCGAATCCCATCTAATTGTTCTGATTGTCTAATGTTTCTGTATTCATTAACAATATGACAACAATGTGTACTCAGTGTATTTATTGAGTATAATTAAAGATTGAATAAATTAATATAATAATGATTTTGCCATACCTTGTGGTCCTCCGAAGCTTCATCTATGGGACAGCAGTTGTGGTCCTTGTGTTTTCTGGAGGACTGACACACCACACAGATGGGCTGGTGGTCATCCCGACAGAAGAGCTTGAGTTTCTCACCGTGCAGACTGCAGAGCACCTCAGGACCTGCTGGAGCTCCCTGGCTTCTCTCCCTGAAGGCGTCACACAGGTTCTTCAAAGCCAAGTTACCAGGAGGATCTGAACTTGAAGAGACTTCCCTACAAAGTGGACAGTCCTTGTCTTCTATGTCTCTCCAGTATTGATGCAGACAGGCTTTACAGAAGCTGTGGCTACACAACAAGAGGACAGGATCTGTGTAGATGTCACGGCACACGGAACAAGACAGATCCTCTTCACAATGAGACGAAGCCATTTTGTCTCTCAGTAACACTCCCTCTTCTGGAAAGCTCCCTGAAGTTTACTTTAAACTTTTGTTATAAACTTACTTAGATTCAGTCAGCAGCTGGTTGAAGTCACCGTTTGATCACTAGTCGTTCCTGTGTTTGTCTAAAGCTAGTCTTACTCCTTCAGTACGAGCTGTGGGTTTTATCTGGAGCGGGCGGGTGTCGGTCGATGAGGAGTGTAGAAAGTGAAACACTGATGTTTATCACCTGTATATCAAAGGTTATAATCCTTAGTTATGTCATTACTGGCAAAGCGTCTTGCTTCGCCTATTGGACTATGCTTGCGCCTGTGGGCGTTCGTTGAAAGAACTTTTTATGCACCTACCATTCACCTAGCCACGCCCACCTCTCTAGTATATAACCAGGTGAAGTGACCTCACCTCTCTAGTATATAACCAGGTGTAGTGACCTCACCTCTCTAGTATGTAACCAGGTGTAGTGACCTCACCTCTCTAGTATGTAACCAGGTGAAGTGACCTCACCTCTCTAGTATATAACCAGGTGTAGTGACATCACCTCTCTAGTATGTAACCAGGTGAAGTGACCTCACCTCTCTAGTATGTAACCAGGTGTAGTGACATCACCTCTCTAGTATATAACCAGGTGAAGTGGTCACGCCCACCTCTCTAGTATATAACCAGGTGTAGTGACCTCACCTCTCTAGTATATAACCAGGTGTAGTGACCTCACATCTCTAGTATATAACCAGGTGAAGTGACCTCACCTCTCTAGTATATAACCAGGTGTAGTGACCTCACCTCTCTAGTATATAACCAGGTGTAGTGACCTCACATCTCTAGTATATAACCAGGTGTAGTGACCTCACATCTTTAGTATATAACCAGGTGTAGTGACCTCACATCTCTAGTATATAACCAGGTGTAGTGACCTCACCTCTCTAGTATGTAACCAGGTGTAGTGACCTCACCTCTCTAGTATATAACCAGGTGAAGTGACCTCACCTCTCTAGTATGTAACCAGGTGTAGTGACCTCACCTCTCTAGTATGTAACCAGGTGTAGTGACCTCACCTCTCTAGTATATAACCAGGTGAAGTGACCTCACCTCTCTAGTATGTAACCAGGTGTAGTGACCTCACCTCTCTAGTATATAACCAGGTGAAGTGACCTCACCTCTCTAGTATATAACCAGGTGTAGTGACCTCACCTCTCTAGTATATAACCAGGTGTAGTGACCTCACCTCTCTAGTATATAACCAGGTGTAGTGACCTCACCTCTCTAGTATATAACCAGGTGAAGTGACCTCACCTCTCTAGTATATAACCAGGTGTAGTGACCTCACCTCTCTAGTATATAACCAGGTGTAGTGACCTCACCTCTCTAGTATATAACCAGGTGTAGTGATCTCACCTCTCTAGTATATAACCAGGTGTAGTGACCTCACCTCTCTAGTATATAACCAGGTGTAGTGACCTCACCTCTCTAGTATATAACCAGGTGTAGTGACCTCACCTCTCTAGTATATAACCAGGTGTAGTGACCTCACCTCTCTAGTATATAACCAGGTGTAGTGACCTCACCTCTCTAGTATATAACCAGGTGTAGTGACCTCACCTCTCTAGTATATAACCAGGTGTAGTGACCTCACCTCTCTAGTATATAACCAGGTGAAGTGACCTCACCTCTCTAGTATATAACCAGGTGTAGTGACCTCACATCTCTAGTATATAACCAGGTGTAGTGACCTCACATCTTTAGTATATAACCAGGTGTAGTGACCTCACATCTCTAGTATATAACCAGGTGAAGTGACCTCACCTCTCTAGTATATAACCAGGTGAAGTGACCTCACCTCTCTAGTATATAATCAGGTGTAGTGACCTCACCTCTCTAGTATATAACCAGGTGTAGTGGCCTCGCCCACCTCTCTGAGCAGGGCAGAAGCCCCTCTGAGCAGGGCAGGAGAAGCCCCTCTGAGCAGGGCAGGAGAAGCCCCTCTGAGCAGGGCAGGAGACCCTCTGAGCAGGGCAGGAGAAGCCCCTCTGAGCAGGGCAGGAGAAGACCCTCTGAGCAGGGCAGGAGAAGCCCCTCTGAGCAGGGCAGGAGAAGCCCCTGTGAGCAGGGCAGGAGAAGACCCTCTTAGCAGGGCAGGAGAAGCACCTCTGAGCAGGGCAGGAGAAGCCCCTGTGAGCAGGGCAGGAGAAGCCCCTGTGAGCAGGGCAGGAGAAGACCCTCTGAGCAGGGCAGGAGAAGCCCCTCTGAGCAGGGCAGGAGAAGACCCTCTGAGCAGGGCAGGAGAAGACCCTCTGAGCAGGGCAGGAGAAGCCCCTGTGAGCAGGGCAGGAGAAGCCCCTCTGAGCAGGGCAGGAGAAGCCCCTGTGAGCAGGGCAGGAGAAGCCCCTGTGAGCAGGGCAGGAGAAGCCCCTGTGAGCAGGGCAGAAGAAGCCCCTCTGAGCAGGGCAGAAGAAGCCCCTGTGAGCAGGGCAGGAGAAGCCCCTCTGAGCAGGGCAGGAGAAGCCCCTGTGAGCAGGGCAGGAGAAGCCCCTGTGAGCAGGGCAGGAGAAGCCCCTGTGAGCAGGGCAGGAGAAGACCCTCTGAGCAGGGCAGGAGAAGCCCCTCTGAGCAGGGCAGAAGAAGACCCTCTGAGCAGGGCAGGAGAAGACCCTCTGAGCAGGGCAGGAGAAGCCCCTGTGAGCAGGGCAGGAGAAGCCACCACTCCACGAGTAGAGTGCGCTCTGATCCCTGTGGGGGGGGACCTGTCCAGCCAAGGTATAACAAAGAAAGTGCGATGCCTTCACACAACAAATGTGACAGCCGTTGTTTTGACAGCGCTTTACCCTTGTTAGGCCCACCGTGACAAACCAACAATTGACTGGTAGCCATGAGGTCCTGTGAGCGGCAGCGCCTAAGAAAAATCTAAAGGCGCACAACAAGGACACAACAGGTGAAGGCTCTTGTCCACCTCAACAGCATGCGGGGGAGGGTGGAACCATATCCCTGGAGCGATAAGAGCGCTTTACAACGGCTGCATTGGGTCTCAGAGTAGCACTGCTATTATTCCCTGAATAGACAGGCACTCTGGTTGAACCGAAAGAGCGCTTTAACCTCTTAACCTGCGCCCCCCAAAATTGGCCATTTTAGTTTTCGTTTTTGAGGACTGCATACTTTTTTTGCAAACCAAAATACTATAATAATACTATACTTTATACTTATAATAAAATACTATACTCATCATTTGCTGCATCGTTTGGTAAACAGGAAATGTCTCTCTTTCCACATTAACCTGAACCCCTCAGTTTAAGAAGTCCTAGGTTAGCTGTGTGTGTGTGTGTGTGTGTGTGTGTGTGTGTGTGTGTGTGTGTGTGTGTGTGTGTGTGTGTGTGTGTGTGTGTGTGTGTGTGTGTGTGTGTGTGTGTGTGTGTGTGTGTGTGTGTGTGTGTGTGTGTGTGTGTGTGTGTGTGTGTGTGTGTGTGTGTGTGTGTGTGTGTGTGTGTGTGTGTGTGTGTGTGTGTGTGTGTGTGTGTGTGTGTGTGTGTGTGTGTGTGTGTGTGTGTGTGTGTGTGTGTGTGTGTGTGTGTGTGCGTGTGTGCGTGTGTGTGTGTATGTTTGAGAGGGAGATGATTTCCTGAGAGCAGTTAAACATTTACATTTCGGAGTATATCAACATATGTCATATGCAGTCACATCTGCATACATCAATCAAAAGTGAAAGTATAAAGAATAATATAAAAAAACTTAGAGAAATGAGAAATAAAAAGTAAGAAAGTCACAAATAAAATGGTGTTCGAGGGAGTCACTCACACACAGGTGCTGTAGGCTATAGGCCATGATTGGTGTACCGTGTGTATAGTTATCAGGTCTGTCAGATGCAGGTTTTATTTCCAGCTATTCAGGGCTTAGTTGGTGGGTAGGCTAGTGTTGTAAGGCTTTCAAAGTAAGTTATAAACGGCTGCCAGTATTGGGTACACTTTTCTTTTTTGTAGATCCTCTAAGGGTAAACTTAATCTTTTCCAACTCAAATAAGTATTTAGCTCTCTCTTGAAGTGCCGGCACAAATGAGATTGAAGTAATATCTGAATGAAACCTCTGTGTGATTGTGACATTTGAGGAGTCATATTTGAGCCAATATTGAAAGTTCAATTGCCTCTCAGATAACTTTCAACTGGTCTCGAACAAAGATCTTTGATAATTCCGACATTAGTCAGCACAAAGTAATACTAAATGAAAATGAGAAACTCTCCTGAGAATGAAAAGAGCTCACAATAAACAGCAACATTTTCCTATGTGGCTAGTCTAAAGGTTCCAAATCACAATGGGCAATAGTCCATCAAATCAACTCGAGTTGTCAATTTGCTGTGAGCATAGGTTACTGGCATATGTCGAATAAGAGGCCTGTTCTATCAATTGGGCCTATTCTCCACTTGCACAATCTCAAAGTAGCCATTTCCGGCTGACTTCCGGTTGCCAATGGCACTTCCTGTCCCATCCAAATACATTGGTTTTAGCTACTTTTCTCCCCTTATTTAAATAACTTTGTCGTCACAGAGAGGCAATGAAACGTTTGTATTATTATAGTATAGAATGTATTTAATAAGCAAACGTTTGTCAGCAGGGTTTTTGGGCTGTATTTCATGTAAAAACGTTTACTGTTAGTTTCCTTGCTCAGCCAGCATTAGCCAACAGAAGCTAGTGGTTAAACAGGCCGGATTAGCTTTGAGCTAACTATCTTTCCCGACCCATGTATTCATTCCATTCTAAACATAACGTTAGTTTACAAAACATGACCCGTCTATATAACGTTGAGGAACAAATTATATAGACGGGTAATGTTTTGAACAACTAACGTTACGTTTAGAATGGAATGCATCGGCAAAGATCCGTTAGCTCAAAGCTATTCCGGACAGTTTATCAACTTCCTGTCATTTAGAAATATGATTTTATAGTGAAAATCATTACCAAAACGTCCGGAAAAACCTAACGGGAGCATTATAGACGGTCATACAAATGTACAAATGCTATAAGGTGGCAAGAAATGCACTATAAACAATACTTTATGCATCGGCAAAGATCCTTAGCTCAAAGCTATTAAGGCTAATGCTGGCTAACAAGAGGCTAGCGCAAGAAACGACGCCGCAAAGTATTGTTTATAGTGCATTTCTTGCCACCTTATAGCATTTGTACATTTGTACGACCGTCTATAATGCTCCCGTTAGGTTTTTCCGGACGTTTTGGTAATGATTTTCACTATAAAATCATATTTCTAAATGACAGGAAGTTGATAAACTGTCCGGAATAGCTTTGAGCTAACGGATCTTTGCCGATGCATTCCATTCTAAACGTAACGTTAGTTGTTCAAAACATTACCCGTCTATATAATTTGTTCCTCAACGTTATATAGACGGGTCATGTTTTGTAAACTAACGTTATGTTTAGAATGGAATGAATACATGGGTCGGGAAAGATAGTTAGCTCAAAGCTAATCCGGCCTGTTTAACCACTAGCTTCTGTTGGCTAATGCTGGCTGAGCAAGGAAACTAACAGTAAACGTTTTTACATGAAATACAGCCCAAAAACCCTGCTGACAAACGTTTGCTTATTAAATACATTCTATACTATAATAATACAAACGTTTCATTGCCTCTCTGTGACGACAAAGTTGTTTAAATAAGGGGAGAAAAGTAGCTAAAACCAATGTATTTGGATGGGACAGGAAGTGCCATTGGCAACCGGAAGTCAGCCGGAAATGGCTACTTTGAGATTGTGCAAGTGGAGAATTATTGACTAATTTGAGGCCAAACACTGAGGGTCACTTTCAGCACAGACAGAGTGATCAGTGCTCTGAGGAGCCATGTCTGCTCCAGAGGAGAACGTGGGCTCCATCTAGTGCTCTCCGATGGTAATGCAGCTTTCATGACAGCAAAGGGATTTTCTTTTTTTTAACACTTTGAGGTCACGTCGTTGTGATTGAACAACGTTTACGGTCACATGTGTGTGATTAGATCTGTTAAACCTGAACATTATAATATTACAACGGCTATTGGTCATTTTAATTGTTCTAGAATTCCAAAATAGAATTCTGAGAAAATGTCTGATAAAGCTCAGGCCTCAAATGGTTAACCGTTGTAAAAATCCTAGGGACAGTCTCACAAAAGCATATTTGCTCATTACGCATAACCAACACTTGTGGGGAATACAATTATTTGCTTATTATTTGGACGATTATAATGGGCCACTTGTTTAGTTCCAAGGGCTCGGGCACCATGTAGTAGAAGTAGAAGTCGTTTTATTCAGTCATCACATCACACACACAATACAATATGCAAAAATGTTCAACAGTCTTTGATTCTGGCAGTTTATTGTTATTGTTATTCTTTACTTTATTGTTCTGTTATTTTATCTACTCTCAAAAAACACCTACGGGAGACTGCAATTCGAAACTGGCCCCTGTAAATGTCCTAACACAACCCCCTCCAATGTACAGTAAATTACCAAGTATGGTCTTGTCAATATTCCAATGTACAGTTTTGTTTGTACAGTTGTACAGTGTCCCCCACCCACCCACCCCTCCTACCCAACCTCTCCCCCCCCCAGTCTCCTACCCAACCCCCCCTCTCTCTCTCTCTCTCTCTCTCTCTCTCTCTCTCTCTCTCTCTCTCTCTCTCTCTCTCTCTCTCTCTCTCTCTCTCTCTCTCTCTCTCTCTCTCTCTCTCTCTCTCTCTCTCCTCTCTCTCTCTCTATCCGTTTACACGACCCACAACAAGACCTCGACGCTCCCTTGCGTGACGTCACCAGTAGACAGTGCGGAAGTGCTAAGGCGACGTGGGGACTGAAGGTTGGTCCGGCGCCGTGTGTACTGTCTGCAGGACCTCACTCCCCAATAACAACAAGACCAATGTGTCCAATCCACGATCGTAGCCCTATCGTGTCTCTCCCCCACCCCGTTAGGTAAATAAATGGCCGTGTTGTTCCGCACCACCTGGCTGGGTGTATAAACTATAAATGGGACAGAAGAGGGCCGTGGTCTCGGAGCTGTGATGCTGCGCCGGGCGCGGCAGTCTCTCCGGCGGCAGGTGGTGTTTCTGATGGCCCGGTCCGCCCGGAGACCCGCGCTGCTCTGCGGGGCGTTCCTGCTCGGCGTGCTGCTCGTCCTGGCGGTCAAGTTCACCTGCAGGTACACCTTCTGTTTCTATTATTATAGACCACCACCACCGCAACATGTCTTGTGTGCTTTAGTTCATGGTGGGAGAGAATATACTCTCTTTTTAGACTCTTTTTTGTATCATAAACAGTACTGTATATTTGTAGATCTGTTATGTCATAAATGTCTAGATGCAACAGTACTGTCTGGGGGACCCTGATGTAAACAAGACGAAAGTCTTTCTCTGGTCTGCAATCCCCTTAACAATTGTGTGTATTGAGCTGTACTGTGTATTGTACCCATTCTGCAATCTGTTCATAAAAATGTCAATCAATCAATGAATGTTGATTAGAGAGCCTTGATTTACGTCAATCTCTCACTCAAAGAGCTCCATGTAACGTGGAATTGCAGTGGTCTGTATTTACCCAGTTTGCCTCAGTGCAGGAGGGATAGCTGCTCTCATGAGACTGTGTTGTGTGTACAGTACACACACCACCACCAGTAATCACTGGCTGAAAAATTAAGGCTGCTGTGTTGTGGTAGTTAATAATTCACTACTACTACTAGTGATGCTGACGTGTAGTAGTGTGGAATATATCAGTCTCGTGGTTACATTCATGTTGTGTGTTGTTGTCACTGGTCTGGAGAGTTTTGACTTGTACTAGTAGGCCCACTTCTTTGGGACAAGACGATTATTGCGTTAAACCATTTAAAGCCTATCATCACAGTGTTATAATGCCCACGCGCATTAGGCTTATTTCTGCGTCTAGGTCTCCAGTCACAATCCATTGTTGTGCTTGTGTGGAGTTTATTTTTGAAGAAAGCTGAATAACACAGTAATACGAATGACGCTCTACCCTGCTATTCCTTTGCGGGAAGGCCAATTCAATTCAGGCCAATTCAACCCCCCAAGGAAATAGTAGACAAATATAATAAAACAGTGTCATTCCTTTAGACACCCACCCCTCCTACCCACCCCCCCCCCACCCACCCACCCAACCTACCCACCCCTCCTACCCACCCCCCCACCCAACCACCTCCAATGTACAGTCCCCCCCCACCCCAACCTACCCAATCCAATGTACAGTTTCTACGTCAAATGTATATACCTTTTTTTTTTCTGGACTCTTTTTGTATCGCAAACAGTACTGTAATTGCAAATCTGGTATGTCATAAATGTATAGATGTAACAGTACTGTCTATCTGTATGTCATGTATGTCATATGATGAATTGAAAATGGGGGACCCTGATGTAAACAAGACGAAAGTCTTTCTCTGGTCTGCATCCCCTTAACAATTGTATGTATTGAGCTGTACTGTACTGTACCCATTCTGCAATCTGTTAATAAAGTTTTCAATCAATCAATCAATCAATGAAGGTCCCTTATTCAAACTGGAATGACCACATTTTAACACCCCCTCCCTCTGTCTCCACCCTCTCCTCTCGCCTCCTCTTCCTCCTAGCCGTGCTAAGAATGTGGTGGCACAGGCACGACCTCCGGTGCGGTTCTTCTCTGCCGAGGCGCCCGTGGTGGACCTCTACCTGGGCCAGCTAGACCAGGTCAGAACCAACAACAGGCTTCAGTCATTTATTATTAAAATTACGTTAGATTCAAATGTATTGTCATTATACAGCACAAGTACAGTACAAACGAAAATAAGCTTTGCATCCAACCAGAGTGCAAATAGTAATATACAATGTACAGGTGATTAACCCTTTCACTGCCCCACTACCAAACTGTTAACTCTTTCACTGCGACAATACACAGAAGGTTAACCCTTTCACTGTCACACTACATGGTAAATGGCTGCTTTTTTTATATAGCGCTTTTATCCAACGCGCTTTACAATTTGTTCCTCACATTTTACCCATTCACACACACATTCACACACCGATGGCGGAGGCGACCATGCCAAGGTGCCAACCTGCTCAACGGGAGCATTTAGGGGGGTTAAGTGTCTTGCTCAAGGACACATCGACACGCTGCCCAGGAGGAGCGGGAATCGAACCGGGAACCTCCCCGGATTGCCAGACGACTGCTCGCTCTACCTCCTGAGCCACTGTCGCCCCCTGAGCCACAGACCGTCGGTAGTGCGATAGTAAAGGGTTAACCTTCTGTAGTGTGGCAGTGACAGGGTTAAACTGGGTATAAGATATATAAATTAGTACTACTGTGTGTGTAATAGTGCTAACATCACGTTCTCTCCCTATATGAATTGAAAATGGGGGACCCTGATGTAAACAAGACAAACGTCTTTCTCAGGTCTGCATCCCCTTAACAATTGTGTGTATTGAGCCGTACTGTATTGTACCCATTCTGCAATCTGTTAAATAAAGTTTTCATTCATTCATTCATTCAGGTGGAGCGGCTGAGGGGCGTGGCGGAGGTGTCTCTCGTGTTCTTCTACGCGCCCTGGTGCGCTCACTCCATGGCCGCCCGGCAGGAGGTGCAGCAGGTGGCAAAGAAGCTGGCCAAACAGGTATGGCAGACCTGAGAGAACAGAACAGAAGAAGGCTTTGGCCCGGAACGCCACGGGAATAGAAAACATGTCAGGCTTGAACCAGTGGGACAGACAGGGGTGTCTTTTTACAACTCTGCTCAGTGGGCCGCCAGGTCACACAGTCAGTCAGTGCTGCAGCGTTGGTCTTACTTTACTTGGTAGTGTTGTGATTGAAGGAGTTAATAACTGACCCGTGTTGAAGCACTGGGCTTTTTTTTGGCTCGTTGTGATATAAAGGCGAGCAAACAGGGTTATTACAGTATCTTTTAAAAATGGAAAGTGAGCAGTAGTAGCAAGTAAAGACTAGGGTTGGGCACAGAGGACCGGTTCTAATAGGAACCGGTTCCTAAACCAGAAGTAACATATTTGCATTTTGATTCTTAATTTTTTTTTTTTTTTTTTCTTTGTTAATTAATACCCTAGTTACAGTACAGCAACCAAATTAAACGGTATCAAGTCAACTGACAATGTGAATAGTATGAAACAAATTAAAGATAAAAAAAAAAAAAACTCCTGCGAAATAAGCTGTGACCTGTTGTGACCTGCACCTCAAAGAATCGGAACCGAGAATCGTTTAGAACAGGAATAGAAACGGAGAATCGGAACCGGAATCGTTCAAATCCAAACGATGCCCGACCCTAGTAAAGACAGAGCTGACCGAATTGACCTAATTCACCTGGAACCATTGGACAAATCGAAATCTTTGTACACGGCCCAAATGTCTTGGTGCTAAATCCATCAAAAGTGAGTCCATGCAAAGAACACGGGATCGCACAGTAAATCAAACAAACGTATACCATGTGGATTTTAATATCTACACCGAAGAAGCTGTGAAGGAAACGGTTGTCATTCACTCCCCTGCTGCTGTTTTGAAAAATATAAAAAAAGCCCAATACAAGCTTTATGTGTTGGATAAACTGCAATTTCCCAGTTCTGTGTTCAAATTCACCTGGAAATAATGGCACATTCACAAGGTCGGAGAACTTTCTTTGATCTTGCATTCAAGATCAAAGAGACTCAAAATGTCAAGTTCAACGACACAAACACACGATAATAATAACCCTGTTGAAACACGACACACCTGGGTCTCCTGTGTAAACATCAGTGACTGACCTGGGTGTGACCTGTGTTCACAGATGTGCCGAGACCTGAGAGCCGGACTTGTGGCAATAATGGTAAACTGAGGTCTGTCATTAAAAAGATAGTAACTGTTTTGTCCCACTGTCACACACACACACACACACACACACACGCACACACACACACACAGGTGCAGTTTGTGGCTGTGAACTGCTGGTGGAGTCACGGAAAGTGCCGGAAACAGAAGAGTTTCTATCAGTACCCAGTCATCCATCTGTTCTACAGAAGGTAAGACAGACCTTCCGGGTTCCTACATCATTCACAGACACATTCATCCTCCACGTTATATATATACAGTATAATATATGTATACATATATTCCTTATTGTGTGTCTGTTGTCGTTGTGGGCTGTAGGTTTGGGCCTATCGAGTACAAGGGACCGTTCATGGCTTCATACGTGGAGAACTTTGTGCTCCGAGTCATCACGCCGCTCACCTACCTGCCTTCACGAGCCACGCTCCAGGACTTCCTGTCCTACCACGAGGTGAGTCCTCCTGGGGTCTGGATCTTTATCTACTCAAGCCCGCCCTCTTTTCCTGATCCTCCAATCACAACTGTTGCTTGGGGAAACCAGGAACTCAGGCTACCGGAGATAATAATATGATGCACTCCCGTTTATCTTTACTTCTGTATTATAGCCATCGAGTGATTGTACCTCATTATGTATTTGGATTACAAAAGCTCTTCTATCCGTTTCATTACCAGTCTTCTTTGTAATAATAATGTCAACCTTGCCTTGCCGTCTGCCTTAGCATTTGTATCCTCAGTGATGACGCTTGATTATGTTTTTAATGTCAAACAAATCAAAATCTTTCTTTCCTATCCACATCTGTGTCGCGGTGTGTCGCGGACTAGCCTGGAGTGGTGGGATTCTTTCAGTTCAACTCGTCTCCTCAGCCGCCAGGGTACATCACGTACCTGTTCTCCGCTCTGCAGGCGCTGAAGAGGGGTAGGCTCAGCTCACTCAGCGTTTAACTAACACAACCTCTGCTGTCACTGGTTAACTAGCGTTAGGCTCAGCTCAGCGTTTAACTAACACAACCTCTGCTGTCACTGGTTAACTAGCGTTAGGCTCAGCTCACTCAGCGTTTAACTAACACAACGTCTGCTGTCACTGGTTAACTAGTGTTAGGCTCAGCTCACTCAGCATTTAACTAACACAACGTCTGCTGTCACTGGTTAACTAGCGTTAGACTCAGCTCAGCGTTTAACTAACACAACGTCTGCTGTCACTGGTTAACTAGCGTTAGGTTCAGCTCAGCGTTTAACTAACACAACTTCTGCTGTCACTGGTTAACTAGCGTTAGGCTCAGCTCAGCGTTTAACTAACACAACGTCTGCTGTCACTGGTTAACTAGCGTTAGGCTCAGCTCAGCGTTTAACTAACACAACCTCTGCTGTCACTGGTTAACTAGCGTTAGGCTCAGCTCAGCGTTTAACTAACACAACGTCTGCTGTCACTGGTTAACCTAGCGTTAGGCTCAGCTCAGCGTTTAACTAACACAACTTCTGCTGTCACTGGTTAACTAGCGTTAGGCTCAGCTCAGCGTTTAACTAACACAACGTCTGCTGTCACTGGTTAACTAGCGTGAGGCTCAGCTCAGCGTTTAACTAACAACGTCTGCTGTCACTGGTTAACTAGCGTTAGGCTCAGCTCAGCGTTTAACTAACAACGTCTGCTGTCACTGGTTACCTAGCGTTAGGCTCAGCTCAGCGTTTAACTAACAACGTCTGCTGTCACTGGTTACCTAGCGTTAGGCTCAGCACGGCACAAGAAGTCCATCATTCCGACAGCCATCAGACTTTATAACGCATCACTGCCTCACTGAGCACAGAGTGACTACTATCTGGCATAATCTTCCTGGACTTTTACTTTTAAATCGAAATAAAAAATGTTGTACACTTACTGTATATATCTGTATATTTATGGCTGTATATTTTAGAATGTATATATGAATGACCTTTATTTATATAGCACCCTTCACAGCACGAATGCACAGGGTGCTTTACACTACAGCTTAATATAAAAACACAATAAAACAAAATCAGAAATAAATGACAACAGACAAACCGCAGTTAAAAACAGTGAAACCAGATAGAAAAAGTAGAATAACAGAATGTATGTAATATACATAACAGAATGTATATCCCGGGCCGTATTTGATCATTTATTCTTTATTCTTATTTGTATAAAGTACTGCATAGTTTATAAAAGTTATGTACTCTTGGTTGGGGGTAGCCAAGCAGGGAAGGGATGATTAATTTAAACCTTTAAATGGTGTGTTTGATACCAGGAAAGAAATAAAGAATTTAAATTTAAATTCAGACACATTTCTTGGCAAAACTAAACCTAAAACTGTTCCAGAGATTCAAGAAAGTCATATAAAACTGTTGAAAAGATCCATTAATTGTCCCCTTTAATACTAGCTAACCAGTACCAAATATCATAATGTGACCAGGAAAGCATTACTAAAGCTAAATATTGTGATGTTGTTGTCGGATAAACAAGACCCATGGCAGCTATTTTTTTTAAAAGTGATGTTAATAATTTATATATTCCCTATTGTCTTTGCTGTGTAGATTTCCGCGGCCTGGTTCGTTTCGGGGTGGTGACCAGTAGGCAGGTGGCCGAGGAGATCTCTGTCAAAGACGACCAAACGGTTTACCTGCACCGACGGTTCAACTCCTCCTTGGTGAGTGACATCTAGGCCACCGAATCATCCCTCCTTCCCCTTAATTGGCTGATATCAATCCCTGTCTCCTGAGCCGTTCAGCCATTGTGTGTAGTGTGATGTGTGCCTGGTGCCAGTGTATGGGAGCCTGCGTAGCCCAAGGTTGGGTACTACCAGTGGTGGTGAAGGAGGCAATTTCCACCCTACATTGTGGGGAACGCTTTGAGTGTCTAGAAAAGCGCTATATAAGGGCATGCGTCCACCTAGCGCACATTTCCAGCTGAAAAACGCTGGCAGTACGCCGGTAGTGCTGGGATGAAGCGCATCTTGTAGCGAGATGACAGAGAGAAATAAATCTAGCGACAGCCATCTTTTTATTTTACTGCCACGGTTTTGCACATATAGCATATTTTAATACACTTTATTGTATATTAATTATATATATAGTTATTGCCTGACACCACAGTTCACCCTTTGCTTTTAATTAGCTTTTTATTACTGTATTCGTGTAGTTATTAGTGTATTTGTGCCCTCATACTGCTCCTGTCTCTTGCAGGCAGGCAGGCAACTCCGGTGTCAGGTTACAAACAGAGTGGTAGATATGATAGGCTGTGATTGGTTGTCTGCAAATGCGCTCGGCGCATCGCTCTGAAAAGTTCAGAAAGTTTCAACTTTAAACGCTGGGTGCTGCCGCACAAAAAAGCTGAAAAGCGCTGAAAAAAGAAGCCGACTGCAGCGCATTTCCTATAGGCGGCAGCATACGGCCGCATACGCTCCCTCCCCATTGGGATCAATTGACAAAAGACGCGTGCGCCCAGAAATATGCGGCAGGTGGACGCAGGCGCTAAATGTAATGAATTATTATTATCCCTGGGCCATGACATATTTGTTAAATAAAATTATATACTATGATATTGATTAGTGTATACACACTAATACATATAATTGTATGGAATGTAAACTTGAAACATTAACCCTTTCGTGTGGACGTCTTTTTTCTACCACTCTACACCTTTCATTGGCTGGTAGCCATGGCAACATCATCATTAGAATGTTCTCTCTCAGAATTCTAATCTTGTATGTGAGATCGTACACCTGAAAGGGTTAAACGTTCTTATATTTGAGGCATTTACTAGATGTTCGTATCCAGTGCAACAGAAGCATGAGCTCAAATTCTTGTATCACTAACGTAACAACTAGCTAAAAAATTTAAATGTACATGTACTGAGGTTAAATCGACAATGTTGAGTAAGTAACTTAAGAATATTAGCCTCCAAATGAATAAATATCAATAGTACTACGGACAAAAAAGATCCATGCAGTTTATTTTTATTGTTGTTTTTTGTTTTGTTATGTAAGACAAGCAAAGTCAACAAGAAGATGAAGTGGGAGTTAGGGTTGGACTCTGAGTGATACAGACTCGGGCAGAGTATTCCTCGAAGTAACTCGTTTTCAGACGAATGGTAAAAGCACAGTCGGGTAACGACACATGACGGCTTCCTTTTTATAGCAAGGAAACTATAAAAGAAGGAAGGGTCATGACATCAGAATTCCAACGTTCTATGCTCTGCTTGGTGCCTGACTTTGGTGCCAGTTCTATTAAAATTAAAATTCTAAATATACCAGCTATCATTAACAAAGCAACAAATTGCAGATGATTCTGACAATCCGAGGTAATAACCGGTTTGAATGACATAAACGAGGAGACGGCTGATCCCATTCAACTGTCGTCCGAACGGAAAGTTTCCACACTTGGCACCAAAATGTGCGTTCACGACGTGCTACATGAAGTGACATGATGAACCCTTCCTTCTTTTATAGTTACCTTGGTTTATAGAATACAGTGTATTATCCCTTCCTCCAGATCTTCCCTCGCTGGGAGCGCAACTTCACCTCAGAGGGCATCTGTAGCTGGGTGTTTGAGCACCGCGAGACCGTCCTCCAATGGCTGCAGCCGCCAGGGACAAAGTCCCGCCTCCTTGAATATGAACTGAACAAAGGCCCCGCCCTCCTGCTGTTCCTGCCCCACGATCCAATCGGATCGAGCCCCAACACTGTGCTGTCACAGGTGAGTCCGTTAAACACAACTGACAATGACGGTCATGGATGGAGTTCTTCAGAGGAATATATTAGTGTTGACTTGTCACGATACTGGAATTTCGAACTTCGATACGATACCTTGAAAAGTATCGATATTCGATACCATTTTCGATACCACGGGGAAAAAGGTTCAATCTTAAAATGAGAAAAAAAATAAACGAAATTATTTAAATTTTTTTTAATACATTTTGTTTTTGTTGCTGGTTGATTCTCCTCAGCTTCTCTCTGGTACTATAAGAGAAGATAAATATAACACTTTTAAAACCCTTTGTTTATCTTTAGATCACACATTTAAAAATAACTGTTCATCTCACTTCAATCATTTTTATTGCAGAACATGGTATTTTCTCAAGCAGACAGATGTAAACACTGTAATCTGTGTTGCATGTACCTGACAAACTGAACTGTTTGTATTACAGTCATATTCCGACTTAACTGAATGCACATGTGTGTGTGTGTGTGTGTGGACTACTGTACTATTACAGGTATTGAAATGAACAATGCAACTTCCTTATATACAAAAAAATTATAATTTATGAATAATTAAATATCGATATTTCGGGAAATGAGTATTGAAACCGTTTTAAATATTCAGAATCGATATGTATCGATTTTTCGATATTTTTGACAACACTAGAATATATACACATCACCCAAGTCATCAACCTTTACGGTCTTTAACTCTGTGCACAGCACTCTAACCTAAAGAGGCCATATTTATGTTTCTTTTGTGTTTTCCCCTCATCTTTAGTGTTATATAGCTGGAGGTGCATGTAGAACGTCTGCAGAGTTACACAATCTAAAGTCCCTCCCTGATGCCAAAGGGAGTTATTTTCTCACACAGGAATGACTGCTTGAAATGCCTCGTTTGTAGTCCAGCCTTTTCTTCTTTTAATAACTACGTCAATGTCTATCGATGTTTGTTATTGTTCACTCTTGCAATAGAAACAGCTCTTTAGCATCTTTAGATAACCAAGTTTGACAGCATTGCTCATCTGAAACCTTAAAATGAACACGGTTCCTCATCCGAAGGTTTCAGTTGTTTCTTAATGCTTGTCGGTATTTCTGTCACACTTCTCCCCTGTTTCCCCTCATCTCCTAGGTATCTCTGTCACACCTCTCCCCTGTTTCCCCTCATCTCCTAGGTATCTCTGTCACACCTCTCCCCTGTTTCCCCTCATCTCCTAGGTATCTCTGTCACACCTCTCCCCTGTTTCCCCTCATCTCCTAGGTATCTCTGTCACACCTCTCCCCTGTTTCCCCTCATCTCTTGGGTATCTCTGTCACACCTCTCCCCTGTTTCCCCTCATCTCTTAGGTATCTCTGTCACACCTCTCCCCTGTTTCCCCTCATCTCTTGGGTATCTCTGTCACACCTCTCCCCTGTTTCCCCTCATCTCTTGGGTATCTCTGTCACACCTCTCCCCTGTTTCCCCTCATCTCCTCAGTATCTCTGTCACACCTCTCCCCTGTTTCCCCTCATCTCTTAGGTATCTCTGTCACACCTCTCCCCTGTTTCCCCTCATCTCCTAGGTATCTCTGTCACACCTCTCCCCTGTTTCCCCTCATCTCTTAGGTATCTCTGTCACACCTCTCCCCTGTTTCCCCTCATCTCCTCAGTATCTCTGTCACACCTCTCCCCTGTTTCCCCTCATCTCTTAGGTATCTCTGTCACACCTCTCCCCTGTTTCCCCTCATCTCCTAGGTATCTCTGTCACACCTCTCCCCTGTTTCCCCTCATCTCTTAGGTATCTCTGTCACACCTCTCCCCTGTTTCCCCTCATCTCAGTATCTCTGTCACACCTCTCCCCTGTTTCCCCTCATCTCCTAGGTATCTCTGTCACACCTCTCCCCTGTTTCCCCTCATCTCTCAGGTATCTCTGTCACACCTCTCCCCTGTTTCCCCTCATCTCTCAGGTATCTCTGTCGCACCTCTCCCCTGTTTCCCCTCATCTCTTAAGTATCTCTGTCACACCTCTCCCCTGTTTCCCCTCATCTCTTAGGTATCTCTGTCACACCTCTCCCCTGCTTCCCCTCATCTCCTAGGTATCTCTGTCACACCTCTCCCCTGTTTCCCCTCATCTCTTAGGTATCTCTGTCACACCTCTCCCCTGTTTCCCCTCATCTCTTAGGTATCTCTGTCACACCTCTCCCCTGTTTCCCCTCATCTCCTGGGTATCTCTGTCACACCTCTCCCCTGTTTCCCCTCATCTCTTAGGTATCTCTGTCACACCTCTCCCCTGTTTCCCCTCATCTCTTAGGTATCTCTGTCACACCTCTCCCCTGTTTCCCCTCATCTCCTAAGTATCTCTGTCACACCTCTCCCCTGTTTCCCCTCATCTCCTAGGTATCTCTGTCACACCTCTCCCCTGTTTCCCCTCATCTCCTAAGTATCTCTGTCACACCTCTCCCCTCATCTCCTAGGTTGCAGACATTGCCGTGCGTTATCATTCCTGTAACAACACTCGCCTCTCCAGCCCGGACGACCGCAGTGCCTCTCTGTCGCGCTCTGCCTGCTGCCAGTCCATGGTCCTCCCTGGGTCCAGTGCCTCCGCTACCAGCGTGTGTGAACTGTGCTTCAACTTCTCCCGGTCCAACCCGACGGGCTCCGCCGCCGCACGCTGCTCTTTCCCCTCCGGGACTCCGGGTGGCGACGTGTTGCAGTCTTACCTCAGACGCTGCTGCCCGCACCGACCACCACCACCAGCGGCGGCTCCCGTCGCCTGCAGCAACCTGCGGAGTAGCTACAGTCCGTTCGGCCTCTACAGTGCCTGCTGCAAGAGTACGGAGCCTCCGCCCAGGGACGACCAGGGGCGCGCCTCGCAGGAAGCCTCTCCCCGTCCCGCCCCTTCCTCCTCCTCCTCCTCCCCCTCCCCCCCGCCGTCCTCTGCTCCACACCAGGAGGGGGAGGAGGGGTTCCGGGGCTTGAGGTGTCGGACCAACAAGACGCTGAGGTTCTACGTGCTGGACGTGGCTCTGAACTGGCCGCTGGCCGTGCGGCTCGGGGCGCCTAGCAACCAGAGCGCGTCCCACCCGAGGGGGCCGCCAGGCGACGGCAGCAGCGGCCGCGGGCCGTTTGCGGCGATAGTGAACCTTAAAGACGAAGTTCATTATGTCCTCCAGCGCAGCCCGACGGCCACCCTGACAGAATCACTAGGTGAGACTCTGCTGTGACTCTAGTTGTAACTCTTACTTTATAGGGAGGTGTAATCCGACGTCACTTTGGACCGCCCGCTCTGTCCACCCGTTTAGGGATTTATCATTGGGAAAATGTATTATCGGCTATTGTAATAATTCTGCCTCATGAACATTGGCAAGTTTTCCATTTTTGCACAAAATGAGTTCCCTTCTATCACTAACATTATTGTGTAAGCATTTTTGGTTGAAATAAAATTCAACGTAATTATTTTACGATTAATTGTTTCATGTTGAGCTATAGATTGTGGATGAATACACACAGAAAGGTACAAACACCATGCCAATGTTCATGCTTTATTTGTTTTAAACGAGACGATTTTAGAAATGTGTCCCATTGGAAATACATTGCAATTTCAAGCGAGGTGGACCGGCCGGAGACAACAATGACGTAACCACCACTACACCTCCCTATTTATGAGATTTGGGGGGAATGAAAGCCTTGCTTTTCTTGAGACGTTGTGTCATAAAGACTAATCTTAAGGGAGGCCTTTCACTGAATGTCTAGTTGTCTCTCTTCCAACATGGTCGCCTGTGTAACCATTGGTAACCTTAGAAAGAGAACGCTGCACCGTGGTAGAGCAGGTAAAACACTGGAAAAGCATAATATTACTGTTCCACTATGACTTGTTTACGAGATTCAATAACACACCTATTACATTCATGTAGGGATGCTCGATATATATATATCTTTTTTACCGATACCGATATACCGATATTGTCCAACTCTTAATTTCCGATACCGATATCAACCGATATCAACCGATACTGATATATTCAGGGTTCCCCCCCCCCCAAAAAAAATTGAATAATTTCAGGTAATTAACATTACATATCTCTTGTTGTGGAATTAACACAACATTATGCATACTTTTGACAATAAATAAAATCAGAATTTGTTCTTACTTGCTTGCCTGGGTAAATAAAGGTTATAGAAATGTAAAAACAAAAAATTGAAAACCGATACTGATATTTTCCGATATCACATTTTTATGCCGATATCGGCCGATAATATTGGACATCCCTACATTCATGTTGATATATTTCACAGCGACATACAGCAGCTGTTGTGTTTTTAGCACATAGCAACAACAGTCACCTCTTCCAACATGGAGGGGAAAATAGCCATTCAAAAACTTCCTGTTTTACAGAGGCTTTCATCAGGAACTTCAGCGCCCCCTACAGCCCGCTGCAGAGACACCTGGTGGGGGAGGCGGAGCGGGGGAGGGGCCAGCAGGAGGCGTCCCCCGAGCGTCGCCTCATCACGGAGCTCACCACCTCCTCCTTCTACCCAACCGTCATGGACCTGCACACGGTGAGTGTCAGCGTCCCTTCCTTCCTGTGTCCTGAGCCTCCACTCTGTCAGCGTCCCTTCCTTCCTTCCTGTGTCCTGATCCTCCACTCTGTCAGCGTCCCTTCCTTCCTTCCTGTGTCCTGAGCCTCCACTCTGTCAGCGTCCCTTCCTTCCTTCCTGTGTCCTGAGCCTCCACTCTGTCAGCGTCCCTTCCTTCCTTCCTGTGTCCTGAGCCTCCACTCTGTCAGCGTCCCTTCCTTCCTTCCTGTGTCCTGAGCCTCCACTCTGTCAGCGTCCCTTCCTTCCTTCCTGTGTCCTGAGCCTCCACTCTGTCAGCGTCCCTTCCTTCCTTCCTGTGTCCTGATCCTCCACTCTGTCAGCGTCCCTTCCTTCCTGTGTCCCCACTCTGTCAGCGTCCCTTCCTTCCTGTGTCCTGAGCCTCCACTCTGTCAGCGTCCCTTCCTTCCTGTGTCCTGAGCCTCCACAGAGGAAACACTACTCAGTGTCACACCAGTATATTGATTTATCATTAATTCAGTGTAGAGGTGGACGGTATATTAATATGTATCATTAATTCAGTGTAGAGGTGGACGGTATATTAATATGTATCATTAATTCAGTGTAGAGGTGGACGGTATATTAATATGTATCATTAATTCAGTGTAGAGGTGGACGGTATATTAATATGTATCATTAATTCAGTGTAGAAGTGGACGGTATATTAATATGTATCATTAATTCAGTGTAGAGATGGACGGTATATTGATATTTATCATTAATTCAGTGTAGAGATGGACAGTATATTGATATTTATCATTAATTGTCTTACTGTTTTTTCTTTTATAACTTGAAAAGCGATGTAGTTTGAACTACAGAGGAATAGAAATGTGTGTGTGTGTGTGTGTGTGTGTGTGTGTGTGTGTGTGTGTGTGTGTGTGTGTGTGTGTGTGTGTGTGTGTGTGTGTGTGTGTGTGTGTGTGTGTGTGTGTGTGTGTGTGTGTGTGTGTGTGTGTGTGTGTGTGTGTGTGTGTGTGTGTGTGTGTGCGTGCGCAGGACGTGCTGCTGTTCTACTACACCCAGTGGTGTGGGTTCTGCTCCGTTCTCAACCACGTTCTCATCCAGCTGGCCCGACTGTTTCAGGACAACAGCAGCGTCACTATAGCGAGGTACGTGTGACACTGAAGATCACCTAGTGGCGGATCACGTGCATTACACATATCCGGACCTGTGTCCTTGTGTTTTTTTGTTATCAGATTCCTGTTATCCAGGCAGTCATGTGTAATCAGTTACTCCCCAGCTGCCTGTGTGTGTGTCTGTCACTGTTCATTTACAGTATTGTGTTGCTTTATGCAGCCATTTAACACAAAAGGATGACCCTCATGCATTGCAAATTTGCATCAAATTCAAAACAGAGTGATGCACAAAATAACTTAAAAGAAAATAATAATTTAAAACAATGAATAAAGTGTGCATGAAATAATAGAGGAAAGAAAACGTTAGGAACTTGTTACATTCACCCACACAAGGGCTGAGTAATCACCCCCCCCCCCCTCTCTCTCTCTCTCTCTCTCTCACACACACACACACACTCTCCCAGCTCTCTTTCTCTCTTGCCCCTTCCTCATCTCTCTCACCCCCCCTCTCTCTATATCTCTCACACACACGCACACGCACACACACGCACACACACACACACACACACACACACACACACACACACACACACACACACACACACACACACACACACACACACACACACACACACACACATTTCAGAAACAAATATAGTATCAATGAGAGCATCAATAATACACCTTAGTGAAGTCTAGTAAAAAAAAATGTAAAAGAAAAGTTTAAAAAAAAAAATCTTAAAAGTTAATCGTGAGTTTAAAAAAAATAGTGGCGTTAATAGAATCGGGCGATAACGCGTTAATACCGCGTTAACTTTGACAGCCTTAATTATTATTCTAACTCACTGTCTGTCTGCAGGGTGAATGTCGCGCGCAACGACCTCCCCTGGGAGTTCATGGTGGATCACGTGCCATCGGTCCTCCTGTTCCCCAAATACAGGTGAGACTTTTATCATTCCACTTCTGATGGCATTACCGTTTATGGCAACGGTGTGTATAAATAAAATTTCTTGTTTGTGGAAAATACATTTGACATCATAAGAATATCATTAATAGTGTTGACTTAACAAAGAGTTTTGACTGGGGGGGGGGGGGGGCTTTTCTCCCTCTCTCTCTCCTAGAAAGCACCTCAGCGTGAAGTTCCCCGACGACACGCCCATGACGCTGCCCAACCTGCTGCGCTTCATCCTGAAGCACACGGACCACGGCCAGCGGCCCGTCACGCCCCCAACCAGCCAGGCGGGGGCGCAGACGACGGGGCCCAGCGCCCTCCTCCGCGCCCAGTTCCTGGCGCTGCAGGGCGAGGTCCAGACGCTGCACCAGGCCCGCGAGCGCCTCTCCCGGCAGCTGGCGCAGCTGTGGCGCGACAACCGCCGTGTGACGTTCGACACGCGCACCCTGGAGGCGCAGAACGTGGCGCTGCAGGAGGAGCGGCAGAGTCTGGAGGAGCAGCACCGCGAGAAGAGCCGGCAGCTGGCGGAGGCCGTGAGGCGCCTGCAGCAGCTGGCCGACGCCTCGGAAAGCCTCCTGCGGGAGAACACGCTGCTCCGCGTGCTCCTGGGCGCCCTCCGGGAGGTGGAGACGGAGACCAAGGAGGAGGAGGACTGGCAGGAGGGGGAGCAGAGGAGGCACCACATGGCCTCGTGACCCAGAGGAGAGGCGGGCGGAGGAGGAGGAGGAGACGGAGGGAGAGACGGATGAACCGGTTAAGAGTGGAGTGAACTCACTCTCCAGCGCTCCTCGTCCACAACGACGCTCGGAGCCCCGAGAGGCTCTTCATCATCAGCAGGGCACCACCAGCACCCTCTAGAGGACGGGAAGTGAACGTTATTATGGGGTCGGTTAGGATGAACAGGCGAATGTGTTATTCTGACCTGAGGCGCAGGGAACAGAAACGCTGCCTAGACGAGACTTGAGACGTCGGCAGGAAGGACACCCATCATTGGGGGGGGGGGGGGGGGGGGGGGGGGGCTGCCCAGAGCAGAAACCACACTCGAAGAAGAGAGAGAGAGAGAGAGAGAGAGAGAGCGCTGAAGTAACTTGGTCTGACAGAAGAGGGTTCAGTATAGAACACCAGAGGTGCTATGATGACAATAATTCGAAGGATTGGAACTTCGGAAGTGCCAACTCCACAATCAAAGGGCTCGATTCTGATTGGAGCCCAGAGAGATCACTAGATCTACCGCAGAGACCCTGCGTCTAAATGATCCACCAGATCTACCGCGGAGACCCTGCGTCTAAATGATATCCACCAGATCTACCGCAGAGACCCTGCGTCTAAGTGATCCACCAGATCTACCGCAGAGAGACCCTGCGTCTAAATGATCCACCAGATCTACTGCGGAGACCCTGCGTCTTAAGTGATCCACCAGATCTACTGCGGAGACCCTGCGTCTAAATGATCCACCAGATCTACTGCAGAGAGACCCTGCATCTAAATGATCCACCAGATCTACTGCAGAGAGACCCTGCGTCTAAATGATCCACCAGATCTACTGCAGAGAGACCCTGCGTCTAAATGATCCACCAGATCTACTGCAGAGACCCTGCGTCTAAATGATCCACCAGATCTACTGCAGAGAGACCCTGCGTCTAAATGATCCACCAGATCTACCGCAGAGACCCTGCGTCTAAATCCCAGGCCATTCTTTAAGTAAACTCTCAGCCGCCACCCTTTGGAGCAGAGGGTTGGTTGGTGGTGCAGTTGTTTGGTCTCACTAGGTCTACTGTTTATAATATGGGTGCAGGCTGGTAGACGGGTGTCTAAAGGAGGAATAGTGATTTCAGGATTTGTGATACAGGGAGAGGGGGCTAGAAATAAACCTGGACGGAGTCACGGCAGCCGCTCAGTGACTTCACGGTGGTCCTAATGAAGACTAATTAGTGACTCGGTTTTATCCCTAAAGTCTTCTTAATGGATTTTCTTCATTTCTTTCTATTTTAAGGGATTATCGTTAACACGTTTTTTTTTCTCTGTTGTTAAATTAATCTATTTTTACATGGAACCTCAATTCACTAAAGATGTCTTTTTCTATGTAACTATTCAGGTATAAAGAATAAGATGCTGCAGTTGTTTACATGTAAAATATTGCACCGGTTTTTACTGATTAAAAATGTTAATTTGAGCCGCCGCTTCTCTTGTATTAAGTTTATTTCCATTTGATGGTTACTGTCGTTCAGCAAATTCGGAAAGAGGCAAGATCCCACACCACACTTAAACTATCTTAAAGTGGTAATCTGCAATCCGGTAATCCTCATGTCTATTTGTCTGTATGTGATCATTGTTGCTCTTTTGCACAGTATTGACTTGCTTTCCATCTTGGAAATTAATGCTAACTAGTGAGTTAATCGTCTATTCATTCCAACTAAACTGACGTAAAATGCCACCAGATGCCAGATGTTCCCGGTAATGTCCTGCCAGACACCGCTGGTTAGAAGAGACTAGAACAGCAAATGTAACCGCATTCATGATGTGTTTAATCATTATTATATCAGTAGGTGATGGAACCGCAAATTAGACATTTATTCATATTACTTTAAGCCTGAAAATATTACTATACTATACTATAATAGTATTCCTATTCTGGGAAAAAAATGATTCTTATTCTTAAATCATTAAGTCTCATTCAAATATATTGAGGGGCATTGGTCTCTGCTTCAACCACCCTTTTTTCTCATGAACCCTTGTTAATAGAACCTGCACTGGCAGTACTTGTCCAGCAGAGGGAGCTCAACAGCATGTTAGAGGGCCTTCAGTCTCGTGTTCTCAGCAGCGTTGGGGAAACCACTCAAAACTGTACTTTACCAAAGTACTAGCTACTTCACAATGAAAAGTAGTTAAACTAAATATTACCTACTTAAAAAAAAATTGTCAAACTAAAACTACTTCAACTACATCACATAATATGATCACAATCTGAGCGCAATCTCGTATTACAGCAACTGAGCTGACACACAGTGTGGGTGTGTTTGGTTTAAGGACCAGGCAAAACCCCACTTCGGCGGTACCCAAGGGAGGGGCCAGGGAGCAGTTGTTGAGGTGGAATCAGGAAAATGCTACATTTCTAGGGAAAAACCTGAACTACATGACCCAAAGTAGTCAACTACTGAAAAGGCTACTGAGATTTTAATATAGTTAAAACTACCACCCCACCTACTGTAAAATGTAGTTAAACTAGTAATTGAACTACAGTATGTAGTTAACTACTCCCCAACACTGGTTATCAGTTGACTGCTAATTCTTCCAGAAAGAAGAAACAAAGAAATATCAGTATATGTACATGTATTAGTATAATATACTATGATAGTATATTATACTAATGCATGTCTCAATGGGTTTCACAGGCCCACATCACCCCCCCCCCCCTGACCTTTAACCCATAAGAAAAAGCTCCAAACTAAACCCTAATAGGAAATTAAACCTCAGATGGGCAACTGATGATAGTATAACTACCAGTGGGGATGGTCCACACATCACATGATACCTGGAGCAGAGGGTAGATTTAGATTCACATGACCATTCCTCCAGACCCGTCGGTGTGTGTGTGTGTGTTTGAGTTGAGCCCAGAGTTATAGGAGGCTACAACAAGCATAATCGAATTTGGTAGAATTGGACCATGTGCTGCTCATTTGTGTCTGAGGAGAAGAGCTCTCTCTCTGTTCCCACCAACTCTCCCCCACATTGTCCGCGAGAAGGAGCCCAGCAACCCGTGCCTCGTGCAGCACGAGAGCAGCCCCGTCCGTCCGCTGACGACAAGGATGTGGACGACATTAATGGAACTATTGAGTTCAGGGGTCGTTTCCACTCAAGGATAGTTCTTCAGCACTTATGTGCTTTTTTTCCTCGCAGATCCGATGGCATTGATTGACCACGAGTCACTAAGAATAATATATGAAAGATAAGAGAAGCTGGCATGCTTGGAGATCTTTGAACGGGAGTGAATGAATGCACGTGGCCATGGGGGAGGGAAAAGGCTAACTATGATCCCAGCCTACCACCAATAAGTAGGCAAGAATTACATCCAGAAATATACAACAGATATGAATGGGGATAAAGGAAGCAGGTGCACTCCAGTGCCACTGCAGACGGGAGACACGGGTCCTTGTTGAGAGAGGGAGCAGGAACTCCTTGGTAGGTTCCAGGGGGTCCAGACAGGGACACGCTGGCACGGAGGTAATGATACTAACCCCACGACGACTTCTGGTCAGCGTCGTCCGGTCGAAGTAGGGTCCTCATCATCGGGATGGGATACAGCTGTGAGGAGTGAGGTGCCTGACAGCGTGTGAATCAGGGGATGAGGTGCAGCTGGGTTGAATGACGGGAAGTGAAGGGGTGCTGTTGACCGTATAAGGGCGTGAGGCTTTCGTGGTGGATGGAAGGGAGGATGAGGAGGAGTGCGTGGTGGATGTGGATGGAAGGGAGGATGAGGAGGAGTGCGTGGTGAATGTGAGGGGAGAAGGAGGAGGGGTGAAGTACGCTCTCGCTGTGATTATGACAGTATCTCACAGCTGCTGGCCCCTTTCTGCCACGGTTGCAATGCTAGCAACTGTCCCCCCAGATTGGGACGAATGCTTACAAAACCAGTCCTTCGCTGGTGGGGGTTTTATGACATGTAAACCAATCTATAGTTCCTGTTTCTGTTGTTCCAACCTGTTATCATCTGGCATCCCAGCAGTCACCCAAGTTACACATTTGTTGAAATTAAACAGTTTTCAAGTCAATGGATACGACAGACACACTGCCGGGAAAGGAGACAGAATTGAACCGGGAACCTTCTGATTACCTGGCGGGGCCCAGGAGTTCGAAACATTGAATCCCTATTGATTGATTGATTGATTGAACATTTTAATTAACAGATTGCAGAATAGGTACAATACAGTACGGCTCAATACACACAATTGTTAAGGGGATGCAGACCAGAGAAAGACGTTCGTCTTGTTTACATCAGGGTCCCCCATTTTCAATTCGTAATGAGTTGAAATGAATGAATACAAATCTTGATCCAATCAGATAGGGTTTACAAGTGTTTAACTCCTGGGCCCAGATGACCGCTCTCTACCTCCAGAACCACTGTAATTTAGGCATGAATAATGAATGCCAGAGTGGATCACTAAGAAGAAGCCTTTTTTTGGGGTGGGATTTCAGGAGGGGTCAGTTCACATCCATTTCACATACTACTTAACTAACGTGCCCTCGTTGGTTCCCTCCCACAAAGTGAGGACTGCAGGCTGAACCAGAGGCAGACGGTTATTATCTCAGGTCTGTTGGGAGGGGAGTGAGGACACGGAGCTCTGTGGTCTCTGATGTGACACACGGCCTCTTGGCTGCAACACCTCCTCCGTCCTGGGAGCAGCCCTCTGTCTCGGCCCCCGAGTCGGTAAGGAACAAGTCTTTGTTGATTGTTATTATTTTGTTCGTGGGGAAAACTGATAACAAGCGAGTTCATATTTCTAAGGATTCACGATGCATTCGATTGTATACTTTTCTGTTTTTCTTAGCTCGCCTGCGATTTGTAAACTCGACACACAACTTTGAGATATTCGAGGGTCAATGGCGACCTCCCAGGTGCCTGTCGGTAAGTTATAATATATATATTTTTTTATTTGTATTTCTTCCTAAATCTTTTTTTTTTATTTTTTTTATTCGGTTTAGTTTCAGTTTGTTTCCAGAGTGGATTTGCTCATTTCAGTTGAGTTTTTATTGTTTAAAAAAAATCATAGTCTTTTAATCACAGGTTTTTATTAGTTTAAGTATTCGTTTGAGTTTTTCTTGTGTTTTTTTCCCCCACGCCTAGTTTTAGTTTTTAGTTTAGTTTAATTATAATAACCTTGTTGTTACTACTGCTAAAACTGTTCAGGTTTATTCATAACATTGACATGTATAGTAGTGAGGAAAAGGAGAGAAGGCAGAGCAGCTGGTGAACACATGCGCACTATTCCCACTCTTTTAATCAATTAATCACTTAATAATAATAATAATAATAATTCAATTGATTTATATAGCGCTTCTCAATGACCCGAAGTCGCTGACGGTAGTTATAGGAACATAGTAAAAACAAAAACAAAAAAGGAACATGAGACCATGGGGGAAACAGGGGAAAGCAGCATGAGATAACACAAAAAGAAAACAATGAAAACCAGTTGTAGGAGCTATTTGATGGGTTTTGTGCTTAGTTTGTAGTTTGTTAAGTTCATCACTGGGTGGCAGCACGGAGCGCATATGTTTTGAATAAAGGCACAGGTGTAGGCTATGGTCAATCAGGTATCTCGGTATGGGTGACGGAGAGATCTCACGGTTTTTACCGCATGAACACACGCACGTACCCTCGCTCGGTTTAAATATTAGTAACAGCATTATGAAGTAATTATTGTTTGACTCATCACTTGTATTATGCTAAATACTTGAATTAAATGGGAACTTCACCCAACGGCAGGTGACACAGACTCGACAATGTGAATTTTCTAAATTGCGCGTCAAAGACGAGGAATCCCCGCACCCAACCGAGCGTCTACCAGGACATCAGGATAGTCGCTATACCGGTTTAGACAAAAAGTGACTGAAAGGGCGGGAAATAGAATCTGAGGTAGAGAGACCCCTCATCACCTGCATTGTACATTAATGATATGGACTGAGAGGTAGACAGACCCCCCATCTTCCTCTAACCAACACCTGCATTGTACATTAATGATATGGACTGAGAGGTAGACAGACCCCCATCTTCCTCTAACCAACACCTGCATTGTACATTAATGATATGGACTGAGAGGTAGACAGACCCCCATCTTCCTCTAACCAACACCTGCATTGTACATTAATGATATGGACTGAGAGGTAGACAGACCCCCTCATCTTCCTCTAACCAACACCTGCATTGTACATTAATGATATGGATTGAGAGGTAGAGAGACCCCCTCATCTTCCTCTAACCAACACCTGCATTGTACATTAATGATATGGATTGAGAGGTAGAGAGACCCCCTCATCTTCCTCTAACCAACACCTGCATTGTACATTAATGATATGGATTGGTGTGTATTATGGAAAAAGGTTTTTAGACCCCTGGATTATTCTGTGGGAAAAGGAGGTGGCAGCTCTATAATCCAAAAAACAATTACAAAAAAGGATTCTGGGCGCTCTTGGAAATTAGGAAAAACAATCAGTGGAAGGAGGAGGATCCAGACAATCCACTCAAACAATGACACAGAGGAATCAATTAATTAACACTTTTATTCGACCTTGGTCTTCACTTTTGCCCTGATGAAGACTTCTGTAGTCGTTACAATAAAGGCTTCCTCTGTGTCCTGGTTCAGGTAGAGCCTGGACCATCCTCCTTTTTATTTTTATTTATCCTTTATTTATCCAGGAATGTCCCATTGAGATACAAGATCTCTTCTTCCAGGGAGTCCTGACCAACACGGCACACGACAAGTTTCAACATAAAACAGGGCATTAAACAAAAAACATACAATTCAAATATAAATACAGAAGGCCATTTGTGCAGTGGCAAGGAGCATAATCAGATCAGCAATAGCATCAGGTAAAACAGTTACATGTTTCATAAAGGGCCAATCGTAGCATACCTTTAAAAGCATTCACAGTAGGAAGTGCCTCTAGACAAAGTTTTACTTGCAGCGTATTCCATAAAAAGGGAGCATAGTGGGAGAATGCAGCTTTACCAAGCTCTGACTGCATCAAAGGAACATTTAAAAGCATCCCATTTGCTGCTCATCTGGTATTAAAAAAGCAAGTATAAAAGGACAGAAGTCTGGAGATATATAAGGGCAGCTTACCTAGCAATGACTTAAGGATAAGTCTATTTACATAATAAACAATATAGTTTAATTTTTGTAAATGTTTGTACAATACACGGCCCTCTTCTGTCCTCAAGTTCAAGTTCAAGTTTCAAGTTTCTTTATTAGTTGACATGCAAAAAAGCTAAGTCCTGGGTGGGGGAGGTAGTGGTTCTGGGGAAAGGAACGCCATGTACCGTCCTTATCGCCTATCTCCAAGAGGGCCTTCAACTCCAGCAGCTTGTTTTGACTGACTGACTGGCAACATTTTTTTATTTGAGTTTAGTCCGACAACCGGCACGAAGCACAGAGCACAGCAGCGACAGGCTTCATGGAGGCAGGGAGGCAGCGAGAGCCGGCGATAGGAACGACCTTGAAGGCCTAGGGAGAGAGGAAAGAAATGTGACTTGTCTCTGCAAGAGGTGGTCAACACCCCTCTCCTGTCCTCCTCAACACCCCTCTCCTGTCCTCCTCAACACCCCTCTCTCTCCTGTCCTCCTCAACACCCCTCTCCTGTCCTCCTCAACACCCCTCTCCTGTCCTCCTCAACACCCCTCTCCTGTCCTCCTCAACACCCCTCTCCTGTCCTCATCAACACCCCTCTCCTGTCCTCCTCAACACCCCTCTCCTGTCCTCCTCAACACCCCTCTCCTGTCCTCATCAACACCCCTCTCCTGTCCTCATCAACACCCCTGTCCTGTCCTCATCAACACCCCTCTCCTGTCCTCATCAACACCCCTCTCCTGTCCTCCTCAACACCCCTCTCCTGTCCTCCTCAACACCCCTCTCCTCTCATCAACACCCCTCTCCTGTCCTCATCAACACCCCTCTCCTGTCCTCCTCAACACCCCTCTCCTGTCCTCCTCAACACCCCTCCCCCCCAGCGGGTCCGTTTGGGGACAGTCCGGTGCAGGTCTGCTGTCCCAACTGCCACCAGACGACGGTCACCAAGGTGGAGTTCTCCGCTGGTCTCCTCACGTACCTGTTCTGCGGAGGCCTCGTCTTCTGCGGGTGAGTCGGGGATGAACTGTAGAGCAACGTGTTAGCGCGAGTTAACCCTTTCACTGCCGCACTGCCAAACGGTTAACCCTTTCACTGCGACAACACACAGAAGGTTAACCCTTTCACTGCCACACAACAGCGGGTTAACACTTTCACTGCCACACAACAGCAGGTTAACCCTTTCACTGCGACAGCACACGGAAGGTTAACCTTTTCACCGCCGCACTACCAAACGGTTAACCCTTTCACTGCGACAACACACAGGATGTTAACCCTTTCACTGCCGCACAACATCAGGTTAACCCTTTCACTGCCACACTACCGACGGCATTAGATAATATGATCTGTATTATGACCAGCAGAAATCTTGAGGTACTAACATCATGACAAATGAGAAATGCAATGAAGATATTGATGTTTATAAAATAGATTACACAAACTATTTCTCTCAATGATCATGAACAATTTGAATCACTTCATATTATATAGAACTAGAACGGGTGCTGATTGGAGCACATAATATACACTATTTATGACCCACTATAGCATATTACATATTATGTCCTCATGCTATAGTGGGTCATAAATAGTTCCTCCCAGTGAATGAAGGATGTATGATATGATGATATGTACACAATATGTTCTATGTCACCTCTTGTCCTTTTGATTTGAAGCTAGAGTTCCACATTGGAATTGATTATTTTAAAGAAAAAAATTGGACACATTCTTGCCATGGAGTGTAATGAAAATATTCTCTGTTTTCATAGAAATGTGAACCCAAGTTTGTTTTAATGTTGTTCTATATGTGAACATGTTCTCTACGCTGCCTTCTTGACCAGGGCCCTCTTGAAAAAGAGGTTGAATATCAGTATTATTATGTCAATACCCTGGTACATAAAGGATAAAAAAAGAACATCAAGCGCATCTGAAAATGATATGATTTCTCAAAACGCAACGTGACTGAAACACTAGCTGGTTATGACAATTAGTGTAGATTTCAATGGTGAAATCCTAACCAATATTCTTCTCACTGTCCAACTAGAAGTCTGCAAATCTTGTTAAATTAAAAACCAAGGGCTGAGGTGGATATTTCAAATAACACTCACACTCTGTAACTGGGTTTGAACACACTATAACATGGAAAGAGACAATAATCCGCGCTGGCAGGTGAAAAGAAGTGACTGGCTGCCTCCACAATGTATCGGAGGGGACATGTGATGGGCTTCCGTCCTCCCTACGACCGGCCAGTGGGGGGCACATGCGAGCAACGATCAGGACAGGGGAGGGAAAATTGGCACAAGAGGAAATTGGGATGGGAGAAAAAACACAGAAAAAGGAGGAGAAAAAGTAGGTAAAAAAAAAAAAAAAATCTACACGAAAGTCAATGGAAAATGCTGGAAATTAATTCCTCAAAAAGACTTCCCGTTGCCTGATGTGAGACATATTCCAACACACTCATCCTTGTGCCTCTTTAATAATGGTCTGCACCAAAGAAAAGGCTGCTCGGCCTTATACTGTAGTTTGCGAGATATTGCGCAGATTCACACACACTCACACAGACGAGTTATGTTATAATGTCATAGCCTTATTGTTGTAAGATTATAATATATAATTATGTGGACATTATACATTTGTGTGTGTGTGTGTGTGAATCCGTGCAATATCTCGGGGTCTATAGGGCCGATCAGCCTACAGGTGCTTTGGCGCAGAAAGTTACATACACCATACAGAGGAGGATGTCATTGATAAAAAATCGGTTCCCTATTGTAAGGAGTGGTCTTACCTATTCTGGGTGAAGACATCGGACTTCTTTGTACCTCTCCAGAACTGTGACCACAGCTGTTATTCTTCTAAAAAAATGCATCTCTTTTTATTGCCCTCGTCTCCATAAACCACCCCTCGCCTCCAGGTCACACGTCATGCCTCTCTTGTCATCCAGTGCAATTGACAGTGTTTCTCTTCAGTGGTCCCTCAAGCCACTATATACAGTAGATGTGGAATGAGAGTACAGTCACACATGGATAAGGATTATATCATTCTATGGAGATTTCGGGGCAATATCAGATATTATTTGTCCTTTTATGTTATGACAATTTGAGAATGTCTGAACTAGGGATGTCCGATATTATCGGCCTACCGATATTATCGGCCGATATCGGCATTAAAATGTGATATCGGAAAATATCGGTATCGGGTTTTTACATTTCTAATAACCTTTATTTACCCAGGCAAGCCAGTAAGAACAAATTCTGATTTTATTTATTGTCAAAAGTATGCATAATGTTGTGTTAATTCCACAACAAGAGATATGTAATGTTAATTACCTGAAATTATTCCATTTTTTGGGGGGGGGGAAACCCTGCATATATCGGTATCGGTTGATATCGGTATCGGAAATTAAGAGTTTGACAATATCGGTATATCGGTATCGGTAAAAAAGCCAATATCGAGCATCCCTAGTCTGAACTGATGCCGTCCTCCATGTGGGTTGATTCAGATGAGTTCTCTTAACGTCTCTTCCAGCTTCTTCCTGGGTTGCTGTCTCATCCCGTTCTGCGTGGACCGCTTGAAGAACGCCAAGCACACCTGCCCTACCTGCAAGACGGTCCTGGGGGTTTATAAACGCTTATAACTGTGATCCTGGGTTTTTTATAAACCTGTCCTTCAATAAGGACCTTGCCCTTATGTTGGCCAAGTCGTTCTGTGCCCAAGTCTGATCCGTTGTGATGGCTGTGGCACTCTACAGGTCCTATAAATCTGCCCATAAATGTGATTTTATAGGCAATAGACCTAAAGAATGTATCCTAAATACTAGGGATGTCCGATATTATCGGCCTACCGATATTATCGGCCGATATCGGCATTAAAATGTGATATCGGAAAATATCGGTATCGGTTTTCAAAAATTATTATTATTATTATTTTTTTATTTTTTTTACATTTCTAGGACCTTTATTTACCCAGGCAAGCAAGTAAGAACAAATTCTGATTTTATTTATTGTCAAAAGTATGCATAATGTTGTGTTAATTCCACAACAAGAGATATGTAATGTTAATTACCTGAAATTATTCAGTTTTTTGGGGGGAAAACCCTGCATATATCGGTATCGGTTGATATCGGTATCGGAAATTAAGAGTTGGACAATATCGGCATATCGGTATCGGTAAAAAAGCCAATATCGAGCATCCCTACTAAATACGGTTAAATGTCCTGGTAACTTAAGAAACGGTTCGGACTTCACTGATACACCGTGCTCTCTCCACTCGTAATGTTAATGCTTCAAATCTAGTCACAATTCCTCTGCAGCCTATTAGCACCACTTCTGTCCCTAAGGCCCCGCCCCCGACTTGAACCAGACAGTTTTAAGGGCAGTAACGGTCTGGGTATAATCCACCTAAATATCAAAAAGCCTAATCCAGAAACTAGACTATATGTGAATACATTCATTTTACAATCTGACCCTGATATCCGTGTCCTTAGTGAATCATGGCTTAAGAAAAGCATTGCTGATTCAGATATAGCTCTAATGGGCTACAATCTGTACAGAGTGGATGGAGCTGGGAGAGGTGGGTGGAGTGGTTGTATATATGTCAAAGCAAGTATATCGGTATCCATTTTCAGTCTCCATACCAAAGAAATGTGTTTTTATTGCTTCAGTTTATCCAGTGGGGGCCCTCCTCAATGGTTGTAATATGTGTGTATAGACCCCTAGCTGCTGGCACAGAAACTGTATAGCAAACCTCATTTCTCTGATTATGAATTATTGGTGGTGGGAGATTTTAACTTGAACATGGCTAAGTAAATAGTAACTTGGATCACTAAAGGAAGCCAGTGGTAACCTGAGCCTAACCCAGATGACAGCAGAACCAACTAGACCCAAATTGAAAGAATCCTCAAAACCCACACTAATTGATCTTGTATTTTCCAAAATTGTGGCCATTGGTGTTTTTGATCTAGGTAATAGTGATCACTGTCCTACTGCATGTGTGAGGAGTATGGAAATGGAAAAAAACTAGGTCAGATACGGTCATGAAAAGGAATTTAAAATGTTTAAATGAACAAGCTTTCATGAATGATATTATGCATAGCAACATCCTCTTCATGGCAGTGTCTGCTGATGTTCAGGTGACTCCTGAGCTCTTCACAAATACTCCTCTCAAGAGACTCAGAATTAAAGATAGAATAGCACCCTGGTTCTCGCACGAGTGCTCAACTCTGCTTAATGACAGGAATAAGGCCTGGCCATGTGCTAGATGCTCAGGTGATCCACAACACTGGCTTGCCTTTAAACAGCTCAGAAACAGATGTACCACAGCTATGAGAAAGTCAAAATCAGATTACTACTTAGATCTAATTACAAGTTCCTACACAAACCCGGCTCCGTTTTGGAAGGCAGTTAACTTAAAGAAAAACAAGACCTCTAATTCGCTACCCGCTCATATTGGTGTTGACGATTGTGTTATTTCTAGCCAAAACAAAAATGGTCTTGCATTTAATAAACACTTTGCAGTTTCTGGGAACCTGTTTGATAGAGAATATATCAGACTTCTTCCTGTTGATCTTAATGTTGATATAGACACTGATTGTGTGAATTCTGTGGATCACACCCCTCAATTCTCCTTTAGTCTCTTTTCACATTATGAAGTATTAGACACTCTCCAATCCATAAATCCCTGGACCTCTACTGGTGAGGATAATTTTGGTACCTATGGAACCCGTTCTAGTGACTGGCTGGTCCTTAAGGTCCCTCGAGTTTATTCGGAACAGGTTAAATCTGCATTTAGCTATGATGCCCCTCTAGCTCATGGAATGAACTTCAACAGTCCTTAAAGCTTGTGATTCTCCCCTCTGTTGCAGAGTTTAAAACCTTGATCTCCAACCTTTGTCAATCAATTTAATTGATTGTTGTCCTTACTTGTCTTATTGTTGTGATTTTATATGCTGTGTGATTTTATATGCCTTTTTTTTCTTAACTCTGTATGTACACTCAACGTGATTGTAAAAGAGGAAAACCTGTTGCCTTACGAGTTTAAATAAAGGTTTGAAATTAAATGAAATAAACCCTTATAACTGTGTTGTTAACTTGTTACATGGTCTTTAGGATGCTCTACTTAAAATCCTAATCACAATGACTTTTTCCCCCTTGACCTTTTAAACCAAACAACACACTCCTTGATATTAGACTAGACACAGCTTGCTTCTCTCCTCCCGGGAGATGAATGCACCGATGTTGGAATGGATACATTTGCTTAACTTAATTCAGCCAAATCTAAGAGTTTCAAGTTTCAAGTTTCAAGTTTCTTTAATAGTTGTCATACAGAAGTACAGAATACTTTCATACAAAATGCGTCTTACTGTTACGCTCCAGAGACTGTGCTAGACAAGATAGTATCAAATAACATAGTATAGCATGTAATTTAGAAGAAGAAAATGAGGTCACAGTGTTCGGTATAGACATATGTACAATGTTCGATGCAGAATAGACGTAACTGAGTTACCATATAATATACAATACTATGCAGAGTTCCATAATGTGGTCATTCACAGTGTACTCCTCCCTCCTGTTAGGCGTTGCCCTGGCGGAACTAAATTCGGAACTAAATTCTAGTTCTATAAAATAGATCGTCTTCTAAACAACATACAGTTGGTAGTCCGTTGTTAGTAGGCGAATTCTACACATTTGACAACATCATAATTACTGTATATGTTTTCCACATTATATCCATAATCATTCATGGTGTTTCATGTCTTTTTCATGCATTTAGTTTATTTTCGAATAATGCTTTGTGATGTGATGTTGAACTCAATGGCCGCCAAAAACGATTTAATACGCATTAGCCCACCAATCGTTGAACGCCATGGACTCGCCAGGCCTAGGTTAAAAGTGAACCAAGGATTTAAGTGTTCAACTTAGTTGATTGCTGTAGTTTGGAGCATGGCCGAGCAGGACGCTTAACTTTGTAGCTATACCACATTTTCAGCACTTTATTGCTTTTTACGAAGCTCTGGAATTAAAATATGCTACTCTTGATACGACTTTACAACATCATTTTTGTGATGCGGTTTCCCTCCAAAAATAACCGATTAAAGAAAGAGATTAACTCGATTCTGAGACACAGTTCCGAGCACAGGACCAAACTATTACTTTATAATATTTCCATTCTTCCAGACCTAATCATCTGGCCCTCAGACTGAGAACAAATTAGCATTTAGCTGATTTTTATAGTGTTAGAGATAAAGAAGGTATTATGGTGACTGATCCAAAATGTTCAATTCAACCTTTGCCTCATTTTATAAAAAGTTGTATAGCTTGGAAATAGTTTTTGATAATAAACTATGTGAATTTTTTTTTAAATAATGTTGAATATGGAAAACACACTCAAAGAAATTGAAAAAGAAGTAAATTATATGAAAAAGGATTCCACCCTCACCGTTTGGCACATACTGTATTTGGTCCTTTGATTACACCAAGTATTTAAGTGTTCAACTTAGTTAATTTAACATCTGGCACCCTGCTATCTTATCTCAAATGTCAAGGAAAGTTAAACATCTAGTTTATGCATCCCTAAATATAATGACTGTGTTTCCGCTCTTTCTTTGTTGTAACGAGACTAAATGATTCTACACTATGCTCTGTCTCTCACTTCTTACTGACCCTTTATCCTGTCCTCACCCCTCTCTCTCTTTCCTAATTATCTTTTTACTATTGCTTTTGTATGGATCCATATTTGTAATAAACTTATCATATTTAGAAATCGTCTCCTAATTATTATAATATCGGACAGCAATTAAATATTATTTTCTTATATCAATTAAGACATCATAGATGTACTCACAGTACTAAACTTATTGTTGTGCAATCACATTGTATTTATTCATAAAATCATACACACAGGTGAACAGTCGTGAGATAATTGAGATAATTTCGAGAACACGTAATTTTTTCTTTCTTCATCTGGGAACAATTAACCCTTTCACTGCCACACTACCAAAACGGTTAACCCTTTCACTGCGACAATACACAGAAGGTTAACCCTTTCACTGCCACACGACAGCCGGTTAACCCTTTACTATCACACAACCGACGGCGACGTGTGTGAATGGTATGTACAGTACAGGTATTTTTTTAAGCAATAACATTAGTAGTGTATAGAAAACATGTACACCGTTTAAGGCATCTTTAGCTGTTACCTATTTGAAAGTGATACACAAATCCCAAATAATGAAAATAAAATGTATATTTCCCATCTCTCAATACTTATTAATTGCAGTGTAGAGCGTTGCTGTGGTATCAGAGAACAAAGTGCTGTGAGGTGAGGAGAAGGAGGAGGAGGACAAGTATGGAGAGGCCGGCGTCTGGTCTGCTCCGCGCTCCTCCAGCTGAAACCAGTGACACACAGACATCAGACATGTTTAACACGGTCATCACTTCCCACTTGAGTAGAGACTCACATCACCGTACTGACTATCTTGTATTTTGCACTACAGACTCATATCGCTGGACTTTTATCATTACATTTACATTTAGTCATTTAGCTTTTTATGTGTAATGTGTAACTAGACAGTTACAATATAACATTTATATTAATGAACCCAGTTAATGCCTTAAGAGAAAGAGTCTGGTGGTCAATTACTACGGAAATGTCGTGTCTTACTAATAATAACTAATTCCTTGGTCAATAGAAGTCTCTGTGATACTTTCTGAATATGATTTGGGAATGGGCAGGGTTATAATAGAAGAAAGACAGTGTAAACAATATAATTAACTCTGAATATAATAATGACGAAAAATAAACAGGATACACGTCAACAAGGTGCATGAGATGAGATTATATGTAGTGCACCTTGTTGTGTATCCTGTTTATTTTTCGTCATTATTATATTCAGAGTTAATTATATTGTTTACACTGTCTTTCTTCTATTATAACCCTGCCCATTCCCAAATCATATTCAGAAAGTATCACAGAGACTTCTATTGACCAAGGAATTAGTTATTATTAGTAAGACACGACATTTCCGTAGTAATTGACCACCAGACTCTTTCTCTTAAGGCATTAACTGGGTTAATTAATATAAATGTTATATTGTAACTGTCTAGTTACACATTGGTTCCGAAACATGTATGTTCCAGGCTGCAATTAAAACTTTGAATCTGAGAGAGCTCTGGTCAGCGAAGCCGGCGCCGTTCGCAACCTCCATGTTTTGGGGCTATTCATCAGAAAACTCGGATCCGCGATTCGGCTCCCATCCCTCGGGCAAGAACTGTGGGTTTTCAGCCTCTCTCTCTGGAGCTTAACGGAGTTTCGAGTTTGGGATTCACCGTGTTGAATGGGGCGTCTGAACTAAGCGAGGACCTCATGCGCATGCGCAGCGAAGAATGCGGAAGCGCTCTTGCACTCTTCGGCTGGGATTAATATAGACGCGTTCTGGACTAATAAATTGATAGCAGTAGTATCCCCAAGTAGACAGAGGGAGGGGGAGAGAGGAATGCTGCAGCTCATAACCCGGGATAGTGTATTGATGACGGAATTCCAGAAGTCTTGAACAGGTGGGCAGAGCCAGGTGGCATGGAAATAGTTGTCTGGGGTGTTGAGGGTGCAATGGGAGCATACATCTGTGCTTGCAAATCCCATTTGAAACATCCTGTGCTGTGTGATATGTACTCTGTGTAACACCTTATATTGGATTAATTGAAGGTTAGTGTTGTTAGTCATTGTGAATGTGTTGGTGCAAATTTGTTGCCAGGATACGGCATTGGGAGAGAAAGCCAAGTCCTGGGCCCTATTCCCCGTACCTGGTTCAACTAAGTCGATCAAGAGTCCCATTATCCAGATTCAGTTAACCCGATGTTTGAAGCAGGGATTTTCCTGTTCCTCGAAGGTGGATTCAGTCTTGTTAACTCGAACCAGACTTGAGACCCAGGATAAGTGCGCGCGGCCGCTTCAGTTGAAAAGCCAGCACTTATCGATAGCAGAGATCCTGATTTTCTAACGGCATTGATTGATTAATTGATTTAAAACTTTATTAACAGATTGCAGTACGGCTCAATCGCCTCGCCGACAAGTTAAATGCGTTATCTATAGGCTAATTTTAAGTCCCTCATTACCTCAATCAATCAGATTATATTTCTTTAAACTTGCCTGCTGGCAGTAGGTTTATGGATTGAATAATCAAATGAGATCTTGCTAGCGAAAATAATTAGTTAAACTGTTATACAGAATAAGGATACGGCTCTCTTACCCATTGATTGATGTATGGTGGATCATTTACTTATCTTCACTGTGGTGTAACGGTTTCTGCTTTTGACTTTCACGCAGACGGCCGGGGTTCGAATCCTAGTCTTTTCCTTCTTTTTGCAATGTAGGAATAATTCAATTTGGTGCACGTTGAGAGCTATATAAAGAATGACATCCTCAATGCATGTAGATTTATAATATTTTAACTTAAAACTAGGCTACTTTTGCGTATAATCATTAATATTATATTCCAAAAAATTTTATTGGAAACGCTGGGTTTCAAACACCGGTCGCCCGGTTGCCAGGATTGAGCACTACCGCTGCGCCACTGTGCCAGACAGGATAGATTCATTGTTTATCCAAGACCATCAATGGACAAGAGACCCGTGTTTAGAATATTTTTTCTTTTGAATGAAGTTTTATCTCTTTATTCTCAAATGCATTAATGTGACGTCAACGGCTCATTCAATTTCTCAAATCCGTCAAACAGCGCATCTCATCAGACATTTTAATCCCAGTTACAATATCACACAAAATCCACAATCCACGCATAGACACTTCAATTTTATGCTTGAATGAAACACAATCCGGGCGCTCCGTTAAGCAAATCTACAGCGGAGAATATATGAAACTAATCAGAGCCAAACGGCCGATAGGTTTCATTCATTAAAAATATCCCCGCGGGATTCACATTTGCAATGCGCCGTTATTAAAATAACCACATGCAGCGTGTATCGCGACTCCGAGCGCCGTATATGACGTGCATTATTTTATTTAGGACAAAGTAAATCTATAGGCTCAATATGATTTATTATCAGCATTTAGTTCTATTATTATACATTTCAAAAGCCCCCTCTAGGAAAACGAAGCACAGAAACATAATTCAGAATGGTATAATGGGATATAGACTGTGAGAATCATTTCAGGAAGCGAGCTGTCATTTATTTGTGGGGGCGTGGCCATGGTTCATCCGGCTAACTGAAGTTAACCCTGCTCCCGACCAGGCTCAAACTTTTTGATCTGTTGTCATGGTGATTTAGACAATCGAGCGTCGGGGAATGGGAAGGTCCGGCTTAAGTCAGGCTTGACCGAAAATTATCCGGCTAACTCAGTTATCCAGGTACGGGGAACGGGGCCCTGTTCCCATTTTGTGAAGGGGAGATGGAATGTAGTGTCTGCGCTTGCCAGTATTTTGTATATTTTTGAAAATATTTTCTTCTGTGATGTTATTTTATTCATTGCTAATATAATTGGAGGTGGTTCAAGATCATTCTGTGTAGTGTTAATTTTAGATTTCAAAATTGATTTCAGCTGTAGAAATTGGAAGTGTTGGTCTGTCCCAATGCCGTATCCTTCAGTCAAATCTTGATAAGTGATTAGGCTATTGTCTGTGAAGATGTGGTGAAGATGAGTAATGCCTTTTTGTTTCCAAGCTGGGAAGTATATGGGTGATTTGCCGAGTTGAAAGTCAAGGTTGTGCCAGATTTACAGGGGGTTAGTGTGTTACCAGTGATTTTGTTGGCTTTCCACCAGGCTCTCAGAGTTGTGGAAATGACTGTATTCCTAAAACAACAGTGATGTTTTATGCTTGCGCTAAGGAATGGCAGATCTTGTGGTGAGATTTCCATGCACACGTCCTTCTCAATGTCTTCCCAGGGGTTGTATTGTTGGGTAGGGTGAATCCATTTGTAGATGTATATTAATTGGTTGGCCAGATAGTAGTTGAGAAAGTTAGGTGCTTCAAGTCCTCCTTGGTTTTAGTTTTTTTGAAGGGTGGTTAAATGAATTATTCTTCCAGTAAAACTTAGTAATGGTGGAGTCCAGGGAGTTGAACCAGTTGGTGGTAGGCTGGGATCATAGTGAATAGATCATTTATTTTTGGGAGAATTGACATTTTGACATGCTATTCTACTGTACCTATTAGTGAGAGTGGTAAGTTTAGCCATCTTTGTGTGTCGTCTTCTATTGTTTTTAACAGTGGGATGAAATTGAGTTGAAATAACTCTGACAGCCTGGGTGAAATGTTGATTCCTAGATATCTGATATTCCCTGAGGGGAAGGGGAAGGATGGGCTCTGAGCTGCAGGACTCCTATCACCCCCCCACAATGGCAAGATGATTGACTTCGACCAATTTATAGCGTAGTCTGATATTTTAGAGAAGGAGTCTATGAGTTTGGTAGTTGCTTATAGTGAATTGGTTGGTTCCTGTAGGTATAACAACACATCGTCTGCATAGAGGCTGATCTTATGGTGAGTATTGTGTGTAATGATTCCTTTGATATCATCATTTTGTCTGATTGCTGCTGCGAGAGGTTCAATAAAAATGGCAAAAAGAGAGGGGGAGAGTGGACATCCCTGTCTGTGAAGTGTGAAGCTTTGTGATGTTAGTCCGTTAGTAGTAACAGTGGCCCTGGGTGACGTGTATAGTGTTTTAATCCAGTGAATAAACGCCTCTCCGAAACCAAATATTTGTAATGTCCGGAATAAAAATGACCAGTTTACTCGATCAAACTCTTTTTCTGCATCTAGTGAGGTGATTATTACATCGAGGTTTTGTTGTTTGGTTATATTCATTAGATGGAATAATCTGTGCATGTTGCGAGGCGTCCTTTAATAAATCCTGTTTGGTCGGGGTGAATTAAGGTGGATATGACTGTTTCAAGTCTGGTGGTTAGCGCTTTAGTTATTATTTTAATATCCGTGTTGATCAGTGAGAGGGGGCGGTATGCAATGCAAGAATTTCAAGATTTTAAAATAAATGCCGTCGCAGACTTTTACTGTTCTTCTTTCGAAGGCTTCACCTATAGAAGCAGGAAGTCACTCACCTGTGGTAGAATTGGCAGTAGGACCGGCAGTGGGAGCGGCAGTTGGAGCGGCAGTGGGAGCGGCAGTTGGAGCTGCAGTTGGAGCTGCAGTTGGAGCGGCAGTTGGAGCGGCAGTTGGAGCGGCAGTTGGAGCGGCAGTGGGAGCGGCAGTGGGAGCAGCGGTTGGAGCTGCAGTTGGAGCGGCAGTGGGAGCGGCAGTTGGAGCGGCAGTGGGAGCGGCAGTGGGAGCGGCGGTTGGAGCTGCAGTTGGAGCAGCAGTGGGAGCGGCAGTTGGAGCGGCAGTGGGAGCGGCAGTGGGAGCGGCGGTTGGAGCGGCAGTTGGAGCGGCAGTTGGAGCGGCAGTGGGAGCGGCGGTTGGAGCGGCAGTTGGAGCGGCAGTGGGAGCGGCGGTTGGAGCGGCAGTTGGAGCGGCAGTGGGAGCGGCAGTGGGAGCGGCAGTTGGAGCTGCAGTGGGAGCGGCAGTTGGAGCGGCAGTTGGAGCGGCAGTTGGAGCGGCAGTTGGAACGGCAGTGGGAGCGGCAGTTGGAGCGGCAGTGGGAGCGGCAGTGGGAGCGGCAGTTGGAGCGGCAGTGGGAGCGGCAGTTGGAGCTGCAGTTGGAGCGGCAGTTGGAGCTGCAGTTGGAGCGGCAGTTGGAGCGGCAGTTGGAGCGGCGGTGGGAGCTGCAGTTGGAGCGGCAGTTGGAGCGGCAGTTGGAGCGGCGGTGGGAGCGGCAGTTGGAGCGGCAGTGGGAGCGGCAGTTGGAGCGGCAGTTGGAGCGGCAGTGGGAGCGGCAGTGGGAGCGGCAGTTGGAGCGGCAGTGGGAGCGGCGGTTGGAGCTGCGGTTGGAGCGGCAGTTGGAGCGGCAGTTGGAGCGGCAGTGGGAGCGGCAGTTGGAGCGGCAGTTGGAGCGGCAGTGGGAGCGGCAGTTGGTGCGGCAGTGGGAGCGGCAGTTGGAGCGGCAGTGGGAGCGGCAGTGGGAGCGGCAGTTGGTGCGGCAGTGGGAGCGGCAGTTGGAGCGGCAGTGGGAGCGGCAGTGGGAGCGGCAGTTGGAGCGGCAGTGGGAGCGGTAGTGGGAGCGGCAGTGGAAGTCAGCCCTCCAGTCAGCCCAAGTCCTGTGGGAGAGAATGACAGAATGCTCAACTGCATTGTACAGTAGAAGTATGGTAATTTAATGGTGTATGATAGCTCACATTTAAATTCCCATTACAGGGCTCTATGCTAACCTTTTCCCCAAGGAGCACATGCTCCTAAATGAAAGAATCTAGCAGCACACAAAGAAATTTAGGAGCACAGTGAAACATTTTCAAGTAACAGAGTTTATTAACAAACTATTTATTACATGCATTATTATACTGTGCATGCATGCATGTGTGTGCGTGCGTGTGTGCATGTGCATACTAAGGGACAAACATCTGTGCAATAGCACATACCACCAAAATAAAATCACACATTGGCCCATGCCTACTAGACGCAAAGGATATCGCTTGTCGAGCTGCTTTTATATGTTGTAGTGTTGTCACAATACTAACATTTTGACTTCGATACCGATAAGAAAGGTAATGTAATATATTATTAGATGACAGAACATGGAACTTTCTTTATACAATTCTAACCTCTTAACAGGTGGGCAGAAAAGTGGCAATTTTTTAACTTGATTTTGAGGACTGCATACCTTTTTTGCAAAGCTTATCTTTATACGTTATGCTTTTAGCACATGCATAAGCCTGGTCTCTTTTGAAAGATAACATTCTGAAGTTACTAATGCAAAAAAGGAAAATCACTTTTAGTGCTAATGAAATAGAGTAAACATTTTCTGTAGCAGTTGCAAAACGAAAATAAAAAGAAAATAATAACACTGCAGATCCATAGTCTGAAGTCTTATGTAGTGCAGGTCCATATTTTCAAAAAATCTATTCAGAAATGAGTCTTCTAGAGAGATCTGGGTAAACCGTGTGCCAAAAAAAAAAGCTCTCCGGTATTCCATTTTCTCATCTACGGCCATTAATTCGGAATGTTTTTCATTTCTGATTTTCGCTCATCAACTTTCACCTAGATCCCTTATTCGCACACCCCCACGTGGGGTATCATTGGAAAGCTACACTCATTGGCTACAACCCTGATCAATCATTTCCGCAATCTGCGGATGATTTATTGGCATAGATTGGAGCACAGTTAGTGTGTATACCTTCTGTGAACATTTAGCAACAATCCCGTTGCAATCCGATCCAAAATGGCAGAGCCATATCCATTATAAGAATGGATGGTTCGTCCTGCACGCCTGGAGATACTAAATCCAAATTGAACTCTGCCATTTGAAAGAGGAGATTTGGTCCGATCCATAGATGTGCAAGTTGGCTATAATAAGGTAATTTATAGGCCTGGTATTCTATATTCTATAATAAAAATTGAAATTGCATGTGTCAAAAAAACGAAAAAAATAAAATGACCGAAAAGGTGTAGGCTGAAGCCGAGGCTTATAATTCCCTACCCTTTTTACATTACACTATTTACAAAAAATAAATACAAAAATACAAAAAAGAAACATAATTCAGTATATCATTTAGCAAAGGTTACAAAGTTTCATAGTTTTATGTACAAAACGTATACATGTTTATTTATGTTTATTTTTATTTTTTGTATACTTTTTATTTTTTTATAGATATATATGTTTTTCTTTTTCTTTTTTCTTTTTCCCTTCGTCACTATTTGAACACAGATATGTTATAGATAAAATATAACTAGGATAATAATGAGGTTTTATATTTACCGTAATTTTCGCACTATAAGCCGCAGCAGCTAAATTCAATGATGTGTACATATATAAGCCGCACTGGACTATAAGCCACAGGTGTTTTAATGTTTAATTACCATATGTAAGGGTTCGTGCACAGAGGGGATTGTCGGGAAAGAGATGGTTGTTTTAGGAAGCTCCCATTTTTGTGTAAACAGGAACGATAGCCAGTTAGCCAGCGCCAGGTACAGTAGCTACCAACGTTAGCTCACATAACGATAGCCAGTTAGCCAGCGCCGGGTACAGTAGCTACCAACGTTAGCTCTCATAACAATAGCCAGTTAGCCAGCGCCAGGTACAGTAGCTACCAACGTTAGCTCTCATATGATAGCCAGTTAGCCAGCGCCAGGTACAGTAGCTACCAACGTTAGCTCTCATAACGATAGCCAGTTAGCCAGCGCCAGGTACAGTAGCTACCAACGTTAGCTCTCATAACGATAGCCAGTTAGCCAGCGCCAGGTACAGTAGCTACCAACGTTAGCTCTCATAACGATAGCCAGTTAGCCAGCGCCAGGTATAGTAGCTACCAACGTTAGCTCTCATAACGATAGCCAGTTAGCCAGCGCTAGCCAGCACCTGCGAAATGATTGCATGTAGAGCCCTGCAGCATTATATGACATGTGATTTCGTTTTTTACTGTACTATAATTGTATTGCCTATATTTATGTCTTCTACAATTACCATGCCCATACCCTGTACCTCCTCTCCCCCCTCCCCCATGCTGCTATGATCCCTGAATTTCCCCAAGGAGATCAATAAAGGAATATGTTATCTTATCTTAAAGTGTTTAAACACATGCACGCACGCACGCACGCACGCACGCACACACACACACACACACACACACACACACACACACACACACACACACACACACACACACACACACACACACACACACACACACACACACACACACACACACACACACACACACACACACACACACACACACACACACACACACACACACACACACACACACACACACACACACACACACACACACACTTGGCATTTGTCATTTGTCAAACTTCATGCTTGACAGAATGCTTGTAGCATATAATATCGGACAAAAAACAATGTCACAGAATTATATAAATCACAGCATCTGAAACACACACACACACACACATCATCACACACTCATATCACACACACTTTGCACACACACACATGCATACCCACATGCACAGTACACAGTCATTCACACACATAAGCAAGAACATTCAAACAAATACCTGCTAGTAGGATAAGCATCATGAGAGGCTCCATCTTCTCCATATCTCTTGCCTGTGAAAACATCAAGTACTATTTACCATCAATGTGGAATAAACTCTAACATGCAGAAAGTACTCTCCATGATCAGTGTACCTGGAATAAACTCTAACATGCAGAAAGTACTCTTCATGATCAGTGTACCTGGAATAAACTCTAACATGCAGAAAGTACTCTTCATGATCAGTGTTCCTGGAATAAACTCTAACATGCAGAAAGTACTCTCCATGATCAGTGTACCTGGAATAAACTCTAACATGCAGAAAGTACTCTCCATGATCAGTGTACCTGGAATAAACTCTAACATGCAGAAAGTACTCTTCATGATCAGTGTACCTGGAATAAACTCTAACATGCAGAAAGTACTCTCCATGATCAGTGTACCTGGAATAAACTCTTAACATGCAGAAAGTACTCTTCATGATCAGTGTACCTGGAATAAACTCTAACATGCAGAAAGTACTCTCCATGATCAGTGTACCTGGAATAAACTCTAACATGCTGAGAGTACTCTCCATGATCAGTGTACCTGGAATAAACTCTAACATGCAGAAAGTACTCTCCATGATCAGTGTACCTGGAATAAACTCTAACATGCAGAGAGTACTCTCCATGATCAGTGTACCTGGAATAAACTCTAACATGCAGAAAGTACTCTCCATGATCAGTGTACCTGGAATAAACTCTAACATGCAGAAAGTACTCTCCATGATCAGTGTACCTGGAATAAACTCTAACATGCAGAAAGTACTCTCCATGATCAGTGTACCTGGAATAAACTCTAACATGCCGAAAGTACTCTCCATGATCAGTGTACCTGGAATAAACTCTAACATGCTGAGAGTACATTTACATTTAGTCATTTAGCTGACACTTTTATCCAAAGCGACTTACAAGTTCTGTACGACAAGTCAGCAAGAAGGGCACAACTCTATCAGCTGAGTAACAATGTTCATCAAAGTGTTGAGTGCTACAGTGTAGGTTAGTTTATTAGGACAAGTGCACGACAGTAAGGTTAGTTAGGGTTAGATATTTTTTTCTTTTTTCTTTTTAATTCAGATAATGGTTGAAGAAGTGCGTCTTTAGTCGACGTGAAAGATTGGACGGGTTTCGGCTGTCCTAACTGGGGTGGGTAGTTCATTCCACCATTGTGGGGTATGGTAACTCAGTTACTTCTATTCTGCATCGAACATTGTACATATGTCTATATACTGAACACTGTGACCTCTATTTTTACTTCTATTTTACATGCTATACTATTTTATTTCATGCTTATCTTGTCTAGCACAGTCTCTGGAGCGTAACAGTAAGAAGCATTTTGTATAAAAGTATTCTGTACTTCTGTACGACAACTATTAAATAAACTTGAAACTTGAGGTAGGCGGGAGCGGTTCCCTTTGCCGCACGGTATGCCAGGTCGAGGGCCTTGAAGCGGATTCGTGCAGCAATGGGGAGCCAGTGCAGGTCCCTAAGAAGTTGGGTGACATGGGCCGACTTCGGTAGGTTTGAGATCAGGTGGGCCGCTGCACGAACGTGAAGGACAGTTACACACTTGACTATAGCACCATCATCTGGCCAAATGGCATCACATGTTAAACCAGACACCCCCTGTGTCCTCTACATATACCTGCCGAGCATGAAGAGGATCGCATGAACAGTTCTCAAGATATATGTGACAGACAGAAAGACACACACTGTTAGGATTCAGAAGGTGCCGAAAGTACAGGAATTCAAACCAGTCTAACACCATTCTTTGGTGACAAGGTTACCAAGTTTACCTCCACCTACCCCCCTGCCTGATGTGAGCTCCAGGTATTGACAACGCCTATGCTATGTGCCCCACCCACCACATGGCCCCCAATGGCCCCCCCAACCCAACGTGTAGATAGAGAGCCGGCATATCACCAGGGTTATCACATTTGACGAATAGTTTTATTTTCGGTCTTTGTTTACAGATCAATCAAAAACACACATGTGGACTTTCAAAAGGAAAAGAAAAAAATCACAAATCACAAATGTACATATTCAAAGTAAGCTCACACACAAAATCCAAACTCAACGACCAAAAAAAGGAATGTTTATTTTATTTTTAATTTTTGTGCAAAATCAACTCTCTTTGTTAACTACAACAAGCAATGCTGTTTGTTATTTAAGATGGGGTCGGACTCAGCACTGACAGATTTGTGTTCATTGTGCTGCTTTTATAAAGCCTCAAATGACGGCTTACAATATTTCATGAAAGCAAAGTGTTTCGTTTGTCTAAGATTTAAAAAGGTTTAAATGTTACAGCACTGACAAAGTTGAACAAATTGATGTACAAGTCCCACAACATAAAAAACAAAAAAAAATTAATAATAAAAATAAAAATATTTATAAATTTTTTATAAAAATATTTTATCTTGAAGCTTCGAATTAAAATCGAATCTCGGCCCCAGAGCTTCGAATTCCAAAAAATAATCGAAGGTCAGCCCTACTTGTGGGCCTTCTTGACCAGGGTCGAGGTGTTAGTGGTCCAGGACAGGTCCTCAGAGATGTGGACTCCTAGGAATTTAAAACTACAGACCCGCTCAACCTCCTCTCCATTGATGTGGATGGGGTTGTGCATGCCTGTTTTATTTCTCTTGAAGTCCACCACTATCTCCTTCGTTTTTTTGGTGTTGAGGGCCAGGTTGTTATTAGCACACCACTGAGCTAGGTACTGGACCTCCTCTCTGTACGCTGACTCGTCATTGTTGCTGACTAGTCCCACCACGGTCTGCAAACTTGACAATGGTGTTTGAGCCATGCACCGGTTTGCAGTCATGGGTGAAGAGGGAGTAGAGAAGAGGGCTCAGCATGCAGCCCTGCGGTACACTAGTGTTCAGGATGAGAGTGGAGGACTTGAGGCTCTCCAGTCTGACATGCTGAGCAGGGGCGTCAATTTGGTATGGCAAGGTATGGCACTCGCCATACCTTGGCAAATAAAAATGTAAAAAAAAAAGAAATAAAATTATTTAATATATATATTTTTTTATATATATATTTTTTTTACTATTTTTTAAACAAACATAAACATAAACATGACAACATAAAATTAGATATACAAGCATTAATTAACAGTGCACATCCAATGAAATGACCATTTAAATAAATGTAATATACAAGGTATACACCTAATACTTGCTATCTAATACCCTATACATATATGCTCTCGCTCGATCCCCCCCCCGGGCCCCCCCCCTTGGATAATCCATCCAATTATTTACAATTTTTTATGTTGATTTAGAATTCGAATGTCAACATTATGAACGAAGCTTCGAACTATTCGGTACAGCCCTAGCATGTTTTGATATTGTCAATTATCTCACTTTTACTAGGTGACTTTTACTGTGACTAACTGAAATATGCCCAAAAAAAATGAAAATGGACATAGGGACGTTTTTTTTATCAAAGGGCAACAGAGACAAGTGATACAGGGACACAGGTAAGGTCTGGCTTAGTGATTATAACAGTGCAGTTCAGCATTCAGTAACCCATACTTTTTGTGAATGTGTTTTTGATACTACATTCTGTTGAACACACACCTCAAAACCGTACCTAAGGAAAATTGGCTCAATTGCAAGAAAAGTAATAGACAGTTATGATATTACATTCTGCATAATTCGTATGCAAAATATTGTGGTTCCCTGCTTTAGTCTGTTGACACATTTCTATACTAAAAATGCTTGTGTAGTCCTGTGTCATACCTAAATGTCATATAACTGAATTGTATAGAAACAACTCACCAAAAGTGACTATTGCACAACTGATTTGACAAAAAAATTCCACCAAGGGGGAATTTGGTGGAATTCCCCTTGGTGGAAATACCCTTCACCCCCCCCCCCCCCCCCCCCCCTCGCCATACCTTGCCTTTTACTGAAATGACGCCACTGATGCTGAGGTCTGTCTGTCAGGATGTCCAGTATCCAGTTGTAGAGGGAGGGGTCGATGCCAAGGTTGTGGAACTTGGTGATCAGCTTGGAGGGGATGATGGTGTTAAATGCTGAGCTGAAATCAATGAACAGAAGTTGCACGTATGTGTCCTTCTGGTCCAGATGGAGGAGGGCAGGGTGTAGTGCTGCGTAGATGGCGTCGTCCGTACTCCTGTTCTGGCGGTATAGGCAAACTGGTAGGGGTCAAGTGAGGGTGGTAGGCAGGATTTAAGGTGAGCCAGGACTAGCCTCTTGGGTAGGAGGGGTGGGTGGGGAACACTGTACAACTGTACAAGCAAAACTGTACATTGTAATATTGACAAAACCATACTTGGCCATTTACTGTACATTGGAGGGGGTTGGGTTAGGACATTTACAGGGGCCAGTTTCGAATTGCAGTCTCCCTTAGGGGAGAACCAGACGGTATGTGTGTTCAAGGTGGTTCAAGAGTGCCAGCAGCCAGAGGCCCCGGTCACATCTCGCCCCCGTAGAAGTTCAGTACTTCCAGGCAACCCCAACACCTCTGCTGATGTTTCAAAATAAATATTATTTTCATTTTATATGTGTTTTGTTTTTGTTATATTTCTTATAAACTTTCTGGAAAATGTTTTCCCCTCGAGGGGCGAGGAACCATATCTGAACACTTCATTGATATTGATATTTTACCCTAGACCGGCAAGGAACCATAATTATGGACATTTCAATTACCTTGATTTGACATTTCTTTATCTTTTTGTACAATTGCAAGGATATCTTGTAATAACACTCCAATAACACCATGGGGTTGACATTTTGGATTTTAAAGTATTTCAATGAGTGCCCTATAAAGGGTTAAAAAAAAACATCAAACCTCACTTGACTTTATTCCCAAACTCCTGACACCTACATATAAGCCACTGCATGTTGCAAAACTACCTAACCTAATGTTATGACACTGTGAAGTGGGAAGTTTGCAAATCAAGTGCAAGACTGTGAACAGTGAATAACTTACTTCTGTCTCTTTCATGTGACATAAATCTTCACCAATTTGAAAAAAACATTTGATCTTCATTTGAACAAAGGGGGGGGGGGGGGCACATCAAACAATATAATTATTTAAGCATCTGATCAAACAACAGTGGAGAGATAGAAAACAAGCATACACCACATTGAGTAGTATTACAAAAACAAGCCCTATACAATAGATCAGAATTATGCACACACTTTCCTTTGATCTCAATTCATTGTGTAAAATGTTCCCAGGCAGCAGCACCTCTTACCTCCAAATTAAGTCCCAGATCCCGGGTGTCAGCGGTCGTCTGTTAGGCTGATGATGTGATGCTCTGTGGACGTCGCTGGCAACACACAGCAGGAGTGAAGTCAAGAAGCATGTGAGTGGCAGTTGTTATGAATTATGTGAGTGTCATTTTATGAAATTCTTGCAAAACAATCTGGCAGGACTCGTTCTGCTGACGGGGCCGAGCCTTGTCTGTAGTACATCAATCATTATATTTGACAGCCCATACATTCTTGTGTATATTTTGCCTGTATATATTTTGCCTAGTTTATACTTTTTTACTGCTTTTACTTTGACTGTATTTATTGTCAAATTGTGGAGTCGGAGTATGTGACTTTTCTATAGTCCTTATATGTTTTACATTTACTGTATGACAACCAAGCCCATCACCACTAAGATAGTTGCTCTTGATAAGCCTAATTCGATCTAATACATTTTAAATTCTGTAAAGAATATAGTAACAGAGCCAATACATATTTGTTCATAATAAATAAATGAATGTTTATTTTCTTACATACAGTAAACCCCCCAAGGGTCTGTTCTGGCTCCGGTTTTATTCCCTATCTTTATAAATTACCTGGGAAATAAAATCCATACAGCCAAGCTGCATCTTTATGCAGACGATACAGTCCTGTATACAAGTGCTCCCTCCCTTACTCAGGTGATCGAGGACCTCCAGGCTGCGTTTAATTGTTTTCAAATCTCCCTTTTTGATCTTAAAGGGGAACTATTTTACTATTTCTTTCACTATTTTGGGCACTTTTACACAATTCCTGTGAGTCTATGGAACACCTCTGTAATTTCTTATTTTTTTTTATTCATTGTTTTGTATTTCTAATCAAGTCCTCAAAAACAGCATTTTTCTACCTTAAGATCTTAAGCTGTTTTGAGGCTGGGCTCCAACCACTGTGTGCAGCTCATCTTGTACCTCTCCATTATCATGCAGCGGTGTCTCTCTGACATCACAAATCAGCACATTTTCAGATGACTCAGTTCAGTGAGGGTGAATATTGTGAGAGGAGAATTGGAAGAATGCGCCAATATGAGAATTAGAGACATAGATCATATTAATATAAGTTCACATAGCTAGGAAACAATGCTAAACACTCAAAAAGGCCATTTATAAGATAGTTCCCCTTTAAACTATTTTTTTTTTAACTTTTTTTCTTTTTTTTTAACTTTTTCCGTTGATTCTCCCATCCCAATGTTAGTCGTTATGCCAATTCCCAATCCCCTACCTGGTCGTTGCATGCTCTGCCCCCCTATCGTCGGTCTGGGAGGGCGGAGACTATCACATGCTTCCTCCAACGCATGTGTAGCCAATCCCCACTTTTCACCTGGCAGCGCGGACTCTCACTGGGGGAGTATAACGTGTGGAAGGATCACACTACCTCTCCCAGATCCTTCCCTTGCTGTGCAGGCGCCCCGACCGAACTGTAGGAGTCCAACGACCAGGACCCACCCTCGCCGGCTTCCCACCCGCTGACACTGCCAATTGTGTCAGTATGGACGGTCGACCAAGTCGATCCCACTGTCTCTGTGGTGGTAGACAGACGCTTAATCCGCTGCGCTACCTGGCCGCCCGATCTTAAACTAGTTTTAAATGCAAAGAAAACTAAATTCATGATGTTCACAAGGGCTCTCTCACAGCCATTGAATCATGTTCATATTATTACTAGTGCTGTCAATAGATAAAACATTTTTACTAATTAATCTCACAATTTTCTGTAATTAATCTAGATAAAAAATTGCATTTTTCTATTTAAGACCGAAGCTTGTAACAGATATTTACTTTGTAAAATCAACACAAAGAAAGTATATTTAGATTCAAAGACTATTTTAATAGCTTTCTTTGAATACAGTTTCTCTCTGTGAAATACAAATGTTCAACAAAACCATGCATCAACATTGACTCAGCTAGACCTCTTTCTTATTCCGCAACGCTAAGATTGAAGATTTTTCACTCCATAGATTAATCTAGATTAATAAATTTTAATGCTTTAAATAATTTAAATTAATCTCCAAAGTTAAAGCATTAATTTTGACAGCCCTAATTATTACACTAAAGGGAGCAACCATAGAAAATGTTTCATCCTACAAGTATCTTGGGCTATGGCTTGATGAAAAGCTATCTTTTAAAGTGCATATTGGAAACCTCACAAATAAACGTAAACTAAAACTTGTCTTTTTCTTTCGCAACAAACAATGCTTTTCTTTTGAGGAAACTTGTTCTTTTTTTTTTCTTTTTTTTTTAAACACACATATAAACAAACATGACAACACACGATAAGATACACAAGCATTAATACACAGTGTATATCCAACGAAATTACCATTTATACCAATGTCTTATACAGGATATACCCCTAATACCTGTTATCTAAAAACCTACACACATATGCTCCAGCTCGAACCCCCCCCCTCCCGGACCCCTCTTTGGATAGTACCTCCATTATCCCTCGCTCCTAACCAGACACTACCATTATAAGCTAGCTTTTATTCTCTCCACCACTTCTAACCACATTGACATTTTGGATTCATTGAGACCCAGAATTCTTGCTGTAGATATTTCTTGATAAATCACATCGAGATATGTAAGAAACCAAACTTTCCGGCAAATTTTTTCCGGTTGAAACCAGCGTGATGCGATCAGCTTTTTAGCTACTGTGATACCCGATAAAACCAATCTCTTTAGCTGTGGATGTACTGCAAACTCAAAAACATCATTCAATAGTAATACAGAGGGGTGTACAGGTATATTCCAAGATACGAGTTTTGATAATTGTTGGGTCACATCTTTCCAGAATATCTTAACTGGTGGGCAGTCCCAATACATGTGCATAAATGTCCCTTCGTCCCCATTTGTACATTGGGAGCATTTTGAGTCTTGTTTAAGACCCATTCTGTTCAGTCTTATAGGAGTCAAGTATGTCGTGTTAATATACTGTAGTTAAGATTGATTTGTTGATGGTCTGGGTTCCTTGATGTAAGTCGGACATTTGCCCAGGCTCCTTGCCAATCAAAGTCACTTTCCAGGTCTGGTATATCCCTCCTCCAGACAGAGTCTAGTTGGAGGGTTTCATACGAGGTCGTTAGTAATTGATGATAAAAATCTGAAACAAAACCTCTCGATGTCTCTCTTTCATAGAAGAATTTGTGGTATCTGTGGTGTTCAATTGGTATGTCTAAACTTGAGGAAACTTGTTCATAGCCACATTCCTGTCAGTAATTGACTATGGTGACATAGTCACCAGACTGACAAGCTGATTGATCTGGGTCTGACACCTGCCCTGAGTGCCTGGATCCACTTTCTGACCGACAGGCCCCAGGCGGTCAGGGTGGGTGGACACATCTCCAACTCAATCACCCTGAGCATCGGGTCCCCCCAGGGCTGTGTTCTCAGCCCCCTGCTGTACTCACTGTACACACATGACTGTGTGGCCAGGTTCAACTCCAACTCCATATGAAGTTTGCGGACGACACAGTGGTGGTGGGGCTGATCTCTAACAATTACGAGATTGATGTACTGGCACGTTGGTGCCGGGATAACAGCCTACTCCTGAACATTGGTAAAACCAACAAGCTGATCGTGGATTTTAGGAGAATACAGCAGGGGACACACAAGCCACTGTGGATAAATGGGGCTATCGTAGACAGGGTGAGCAGTTGTAAGTACCTGGGAGTCCACATCACAGAGGACCTGACATGGTCAACTCACATAGACACCAGGGGCGGATTTAGGATTGTAGGAGATACAGGGCTTAGCCCAGATAGGTGCAATTTTTTTTTGGTTTGGAGGGGGTTAGGCACGACCCCCTCCATGGCAGAGTTTTTTTTTAATTTAATGAACCTGTACGTGCAATTTCCTGCAATATAGAGCCTTCAATCTTGACCAATAAAGCTGCTCTTTTCACTATAAAACTCAGTTAGATTTATATATTGGGGGGGGATATATCATATTTTTCATATGATCAAAAAGTGGTGGAGCAAGAGCATACCTTTGCTCCCCCAAGTTCAATAGTGGGAGAGCAGAGATGCTCCGAATGCTCTTATGGCCAGGCGTCTATGATTCACTGATACAAAGTAAAATAGTGCAGTGCAATAAAATAGTTAGTAAAATAGAATAAAATAATGCAATAGTGCATTGCAATAAAATAGTTATCATCGTATTTCTTCGGGAGGCCGGTAAGGAGTGCATTACAGTAGTCGAGTTGGCTTGAGATAAAGGCATGGATCTGGTTTTCAGCGTCCTTTTGATTTATAAATGGCCGTACTTTAGCTATGTTTCTAAGGTGGAGGAATTAAGTTTTTGTCAACTTGTTGATTGTGATTTAAAGCTTAGGTCTGAGTCTACCATGACACCAAGACTTAACTCACTCAAATACAGTTAGCAGCTGGATAGACCACAGATGGAAATTAGCTTCTGCTAAATCTGGTGCAAACATATTTTCATGTAACAATGATGAATTGTCAAAAAAAAAAAAAAAAACATTTTAAATAGATTCGGGGCTTTTCAGAAAACATTCGGGGCTTGAGCCCCAGTAGCCACCCCCTAGATCCGCCCCTGGTGCCAACCTGCTCATCGGGAGCAGTTAGGGGTCAAGCGTCTTGCTCACATGTCGCAGGGAGGAGCCGGAACCGATCCGGGAACCTTTTTACGATTACCAGACCGCTCTACCTCCTGAGCCACTGTCGCTAAGAGTGCATCTACAGTAGTAGCTCCTCATCAGAAACCCAGTTATCTCTTCTATCCAGAGTCACCTCCTTGTGGTCAGTAGACATGCGAAGGAAATGCACCTCGCAAGGGTCACTGTCTAGTCTACCTGGGTAAGAATGCCAAGTCTAGTCTACACACTCTACCTGGGTAAGAATGCCAAGTCTAGTCTACACACTCTACCTGGGTAAGAATGCCAAGTCTAGTCTACACACTCTACCTGGGTAAGAATGCCAAGTCTAGTCTACACACTCTACCTGGGTAAGAATGCCAAGTCTAGTCTACACACTCTACCTGGGTAAGAATGCCAAGTCTAGTCTACACACTCTACCTGGGTATGAATGCCAAGTCTAGTATACACACTCTACCTGGGTATGAATGCCAAGTCTAGTCTACACACTCTACCTGGGTAAGAATGCCAAGTCTATTCTAGACACTCTACCTGGGTAAGAATGCCAAGTCTAGTACACACTCTACCTGGGTACGAATGCCAAGTCTAGTTCTGGGACTTAGCCAAACATCTTCCTGTGAGAAATGCACCCCCTGCACAGGAAACACATGTCTCCTAGACTCCACCAGGGTGGGAAATGAACCACTACCAGACCACCTGGCAATGGAGTGCAGGTTTGCTTGCGCCGGTCTGCTTCCCTGCCCTTTTTATAATCACACTTAGAGCTGATCTTTATCATGGGTAAGGTATTTTATAACAATAATAATAATAATAATAATAATAATAATAATAATAATAATAATAATAATAATAATAATAATAATAATAATAATAATAATAAACGAGCCATCCTCGGAGCTGTACATTTAATAATATTGATCTCTGCAGTCGGCTGTGAGGCAAGTGCGCAGCCAGGGACCGTCTAAAAAGTGCAACACCGAAAAGAGACACTACAAAAAGATTCAATAACTTCACTGTCATACAATATGGTCTGATATTAACATTCAGTATTCAATATTGTCTGATTCAATATTAACATTCAGTATTCAAGTAGAACAGCTAGCTGTTGTGGGCACTCACCTTTCCACAGCAAAACGGTAGGCACAGGACCTTGGTTGAGAAATGCAGGTTTCAGTCTATGTGTTGTAGGATAGACAGTCGTATCCAGGGCCGGACTGGGGAAATAATTCATACCGGGAGATATAGCGCGAAATATAGCCCCAGTCAGGCCACTTTTTAAGCGGGGGGTCTGGGGGTCCCCCACCAGGAAATTTTTTGTTACAAAGACTTAATTTCCTGCATTCTGGTGAATTTTAGTGCATGTGAATCACAAACTAATGAGCCAACAATTGCTTAGTACAATGTACTGTTATGGACCTCAAATGAAACTGTTGTGGCACTAGCAATGCTACTCTCTCCACCTTCAAAAAGAAAAAAGCAAGAGCACAACATATTTTTCTATTTACTATTATAATGCAGTTAACCACTCTCTCCTGTAAGGGCCTTTCTTTTTCTTTGTTTTATCCCTCTCTCCTCCACCCTTTCTCTTTCTTCCACTGTCCATCTTGACATCAACGTTAATTGACTTTCGCTCTACTGTATCTCTCCCGAGTCCCTCACTACCTGGCTCATTGCCTGGCTGTTATTCTGCATCTGAGTGCCGTCTGCCATTCCATTCGCCGCCTCCGCTGTCAATCAGTTGTATCGCCTGGTCCCGCCTCCACCAATCACAAGCGGCAGCACGGCTCCATTGTGTGTGTGTGATCCGCCGGCCCGTGAGAGAGAGAGTCAGATAGTTCTCCAACTCTGTGGCAGACAGTGAAATCCTGGTTGTTCCCCACCCATCTAGGTTATCGAACTATCGCGCCGCGCCGCCGCCACAACTAGAAACAATCGCCTGGCAAAAAAAAAAAAATAATAATAATAATAATAAAAAAAAAAAAAAAAAAAAAAAAAAAAAATTATATATATATTTTTTTAAATTTGTGCAGGCCAGGCCACCGGGAAAACTCCCGGTGCTCCCGATGGCCAGTCCGGGCCTGGTCGTATCCTGTCTCAAGATGCACAATGAGATCTTCTTCTTCTTCTTATTTGAATTTCCGGCAGTGTAGACGCATCGTGGCGTATTACTGCCCTCCACAATTCTTGCTTCGTCCACACTTGAGAAAGTTTACACTCCTCTTCTTCTTCTTCTCATCTTCAAAACACATTTCTATCGTCTCTGTCTCCTTCTTCTCTGCTCCTCTTGTCATACAATCACAATACAAACATCATCTCCTCTCTTGGAGGGCCCCCCCAAGAGGGGGAACCCTCCATCTGAGAATTCTTGAATATATATAGAACACAAATTTTCTAGAATGTACTATTATAACATCATGTGACATCACAAATGTTCTAGAATGTTTGATTATGACATCATACTGTGACATCACAAATGTTCTAGAATGTTTGATTATGACATCATACTGTGACATCACAAATGTTCTAGAATGTTCTATTATGACATACTATGACATCACAAATGTTCTAGAATGTTCTATTATGACATCATCTGTGACATCACAAATGTTCTAGAATGTTTGATTATGACATCATACTGTGACATCACAAATGTTCTAGAATGTTATATTATGACATCATCTGTGACATCACAAATGTTCTAGAATGTTTGATTATGACATCATACTGTGACATCACAAATGTTCTAGAATGTACTATTATGACATCATACTGTGACATCAAAAATGTTCTAGAATGTTTGATTATGCCATCATACTGTGACATCACAAATGTCCTAGAATGTTCTATTGTGACATCATACTGTGACATCACAAATGTTCTAGAATGTTCTATTATGACATACTGTGATATCACAAATGTTCTAGATTGTCCTATTATGACATCATACTGTGACACAAATGTTCTAGATTGTCCTATTATGACATACTGTGACGAGTTCCAAACCTTCGTTTTTAATAAAAAAAAAAAACATATACTATTTTTAAAATTATTATTATATATCCTCAAACTAAATCCTCAATTTGAATAGTTATTCAAACTTCGTCAGGGTTTTTCGAACGGACGTTCGAACATTCGTTTTTGTGAGGTTTCTGTCCTTGCTCACTTACTCGCTCTGTTCCTTTAAACCACCTCGCTCTGTTTTCCATTTGTTTCTGTTAATCATTTCATTCCCCCATTCACACGCTTCTTCCCAGAGACGTCGTTGATTGGTTCTCTCCCGTCCACACGCTTTTCAATCACATCCCCCAGCTGTCACTGCTTGTCAATCAATCAATCCCGTATTATTTATACCCCGTTTCCCCACTCAAGTTTTGTTGGATCGTTTTGATATTTTCTGTTTGCATTCGCCGTTCCTGCTGCTGCTGTTGTTCCCTGTGCTTTACCTCCAGGATATCCAAGAAGCCTTCCTCTTGGACACCTTTTTCCCGTGGCGACGCGCTCGCTCCGCTGCTGTTCCAGCGCTCTTTACGCACAACGCCTGGGTGAGTTTTTAATGACTGTCTTTGATCAAATTCCGTTTTCGTGTGTTTTTATAACACTGAAGATTACCACCTTTTTATCAGACAGTCACTCACCCAGCGGTTGCCTTTTTTGTTTCACTGGGATAATATTTTGACCTAACATCTCCCACTGTGTTTATCACACCGAAGATATTATCACATTGGATTGTATTTTGGACTTCGCTCTCAGTGTCTATTTTTGCACCGAAGATATTTTTCACTTGGGATTGTGTTTTGGAACATTGCTCACTGTGTGTGTTTACACGAAGATTAGTTCACTTGGATAACTTTTGTTTTTGGGTACAAGTCACCTCTCCTGTTCTCCTGCTCGTTCTACCTGCACCCTGTGTTGACTCGCTCCCTCTCTCTCTCTCTCGGTCCCGCATCACCTCGGAGATTCTGCCGAGAGAGGTCTGCAGAGCGGCTCTGACGTCAGCATCTGCTACCCCCTACTACCACCTCGGGAGAAGCTGCAGAGCAGCAGAACAGTTTCATCCTTGCTTGAATTCCTGTCTTGTTTAGACTCTTCCTATTCTATGCTGTTTAATTAGTCTCAATAAACAAGCCCCTGTTTTTGGCAACTCTGAATCCTACTCTCTTGTGTCGTTGCGTTTGGGGTCGGTGTCATACCATAACAGTTTTTAATCATTTTCTTTTAATAAAAATAAATAATTCTCATTTCTTTTTATAAATTCTTTTTTATATATATATATATCCTCAAACTAAATCCTCAATTTGAATAAAGTGATTAATCTGATTAAATTAGTCGAACCTTCGTTTTTCTTTTTTCTTTTATTTTGTTAGTGATGTAATGAAAAATAACACTTGGAACAAAAAAAACGATAATATACGATTGGTAAACAGTATGACCGATATTATCGGCCGATATTGGCATAAAAATGTGATATCGGAAAATATCGGTATCTGTTTTCAAATTATTATTATTATTATTTTTTACATTTATTTAACCTTTATTTACCCAGGCAAGCAAGTAAGAACAAATTATTATTTTATTTATTGTCAAAGTATGCATAATGTTGTGTTAATTACACGACAAGAGATATGTAATGTTAATTACCTGAAATTATTCCGTTTTTTTGGGGGGGGGGGGGAACCCTGCATATATCGGTATCGGTTGATATACTGTGACATCACAAATGTTCTAGAATGTCCTATTATGACATCATACTGTGGCATCACAACGGAACATGTTTGAGTTCCATTTGAATAATATAAATAATGTGTTTGGTAAGGCTGTCCCCGAAGCCTGTTTTTGGGATTCAAACTTCGTCAGGGTTCTTCGAACGGACGTTCGAACCTTCGTTTTTTTAAGCGAAATAAACACAAAGGACACCTTTTTCCTATCGTAGTAAGGTAGACAATGAGCTACAGCCTTATTTTCACCTAAACGAGCCGTCCTCGGAGCTGTACATTTAATAATATTGATCTCTATGTGCAGTCGGCTGTGAGGCAAGTGCGCAGCCAGGGACGTCTAAAAAGTGCAACACCGAAAAGAGACACTACAAAAAGATTCAATAACTTCACTGTCATACAATATGGTCTGATATTAACATTCAGTATTCAATATTGTCTGATTCAATATTAACATTCAGTATTCAAGTAGAACAGCTAGCTAGCTATTGTGGACACTCACCTTTCCACAGCAAAACGGTAGGCACGGGACCTTGGTTGAGAAATGCAGGTTTCAGTCTATGTGTTGTAGGATAGACAGTCTTCTCTATCCTGTCTCAAGATGCACAATTGTTGAATATATATAGAACACAAATGTTCTAGAATGTACTATTATGACATCATGCGACATCAAAAATGTTCTAGAATGTTTGATTATGACATCATACTGTGACATCACAAATGTTCTAGAATGTTTGATTATGACATCATACTGTGAGATCACAAATGTTCTAGAATGTTCTATTATGACATACTGTGACATCACAAATGTTCTAGAATGTTCTAATATGACATCATACTGTGACACAAATGTTCTAGAATGTCTATCATGACATCATACTGTGACGAGTTCCAAACCTTCGTTTTTAATAAAAAATAAATAAAAAAAAACCTATACTTTTTTTTAAATTATTATTATATATCCTCAAACTAAATCCTCAATTTGAATAGTTATTCAAACTTCGTCAGGGTTTTTCGAACGGACGTTCGAACCTTCGTTTTTAATAATTTTTTTAAATAAAAATAAATAATTCTCTTTCTTTTTATAAATTCTTTATATATATATATATATAAATCCTCAATTTGAATAAAGTGATTAATCTGATTAAATGAGTCTTTTTTCTTTTATTATTTTGTTAGTGATGTAATCAAAAATAACACTTGGAACAAAAAAAACAATAATATACGATTGGTAAACAGTATGTCCGATATTATCGACCTACCGATATTGGCATAGAAATGTGATATCGGAAAATATCGGTATCGGTTTTCAAATTATTATTATTATTATTATTTTTTACTTAAGCATTACATCACACGCAGGAGTGGTTTGTGAACAATAAACCATGCCAAGGAGTGGTTGTTAGGCCCGAGGCGCAGCCAAGGGTCGTTAGACCCCCCTAGGCATGGTTTATTGTTCACAAATCACGACTGCAAGTGGTGTAAAGCTTTTATACAACTGCCACATTCATCCAACCTTATTTCTATACAATAAACGCACATTAATCGAAGATTTATTGAAAAAACCATCCGCCAGAAAAAGTTGTTCCCACAACTACAAAAAAGACAATTTGCCTCCATGTGGAAGCAGATCGGAAGTGCATCCAACCAACTAACACATCCAACTGTGTATTATTGGAATGATTGAGAGAAGTTGCCTCATGTGGAAGCAGCTTGAAGTGCATCCAACCAACTAACACATCCAACTCAGGGGCGGATTTAGGATTGTAGGAGATCCGGGGCTTAGCCCAAATGGGCCCCCCCCCTTTTTTTTTTTTTTTTTTAATTTATTTATTTTTATTTATTTTTTTTTTTTTTTTTTGGGCAGGCAAGGGGTGGTTTGGATGGGCTCAGGCACGACCCCCTCCACGACAGATTTTTTTTGAATTTAATGAACCTGTACGTGCAATTTCCTGCAATATAGAGCCTTCAATCTTGACCAATAAAGCTGCTCTTTTCACTATAAAACTCAGTTAACCATAACGTAGTTATGGTTAGATTTATATATTGGGGGGGGATATATCATATTTTTCATATAATCAAAAAGTGGTTCAATAGTGGGAGAGCAGAGATGCTCCGAATGCTCTTATGACCAGGCGTCTATGATTCACTGATACAAAGTAAAATAGTGCAGTGCAATAAAATAGTTAGTAAAATAGAATAAAATAATGCAATAGTGCATTGCAATAAAATAGTTATCATCGTATTTAATCGGGAGGCCGGTAAGGAGTGCATTACAGTAGTCGAGTTGGCTTGAGATAAAGGCATGGATCTGGTTTTCAGCGTCCTTTTGATTTATAAATGGCCGTACTTTAGCTATGTTTCTAAGGTGGAAGAATTAAGTTTTTGTCAACTTGTTGATTGTGATTTAAAGCTTAGGTCTGAGTCTACCATAACACCAAGACTTAACTCACTCAAATACAGTTAGCAGCTGGATAGACCACAGATGGAAATTAGCTTCTGCTAAATCTGGTGCAAACATATTTTCATGTAACAATGATGAATTAAAAAAAAAAAAAAAAAATTTTAAATAGATTCGGGGCTTTTCAGAATACATCCGGGGCTTGAGCCCAGGTAGCCACCCCCTAGCTTCGCCCCTGGTAGACACATATATGAAGTATGCAAACATCGCCTGCTGCGTCCATCGCGTATATATATTATAATATATATACCGTATTAGCGCTTTAATATGGCGTGTTCTGTGAACACAGAAGATGCACATTGAGCTGTACTGTACTGTACCCATTCTGCAATCTGTTAATAAACTTTTCAATCAATCAATCAATCACATACATGGATGTAATGACAGCAAGAAGAGGTAGACACATAATGAAGTATGCAAACATCGCCTGCTGCGTCCATCGCGTATATATATTATAATATATATACCGTATTAGCGCTTTAATATGGCGTGTTCTGTGATTAATGTGATTGCTGCTAATATGAACCAAAGGCTTTAATGCGGCGCGTTCTGGCATCTGTGATTAACAGATGTGATATGTTGGGGTACTTTGGGGTATACTTTGGGGTATTTTAGGGTATTTTGGGGTACTTTGGGCTATTTGGGGGTATTTTGGTGTATTTTAGGGTATTTTGGGGTATTTTGGGGTATACTCTGGGGTATTTTGGGGTACTCTGGGGTATTTTGGGGGTATTTTAGGGTACTTTGGGGTATTATGGGGTATACTTTGGGGTATTTTGGGGTATTTTGGGGTATACTTTGTGGTATTTTGGGGTACTTTGGGGTATTTTGGGGTACTTTGGGGTATTTTCCTGTATTTTGGGGTATACTTTGGGGTACTTTGGGGTATTTTGGGGTATTTTAGGGTACTTTGGGGTATTTTGGGGTACTTTGGGGGTATTTTGAGGTATACTTTGGGGTATTTTGGGGTATACTTTGGGTTATACTTTGGGGTATTTTGGGATACTTTAGGGTATTTTCTGGTACTTTGGGGTGATTAGTAGGACCCTTTAGAATAGGTCTTTCCGAATGAATGCAGCATGGTTTGTCTAGCCCAGGGGTCAGCAACCTTTTTGACATGAAGTGCCAGTTTGAAATATAGTTGTAACTAGTGTGCCATATCAACAATATTCCATGCATCGTAATTTGTTGTCCTCATAATCAGGTATTTTTAATGATAATTTTTACATTATTACATCATTATTGTTATTGTTATTATTAACAATATTATTATGATGGTTGTATCAACCCTAAATCTGAGTTGGGGGGGGGGGGTGTTACGGACTCTGTCCTTATATCATTATGTATGCATGTAATATTATATTGTATAGGGTATTATATATATATATAATATGTGTTATGTATGTAGGCAGGTTGTATTGTTTTTTTTTTGTCTCCCTCCTGTGTAACCTATCTATCTCTCAGGGTCAATCACCATCTCACTCCAAACAGCAGCAGCAGCAGCAGCAGTAGCAGCAGCTGAGGCTCGTCAGGCAATTAACCTCCACATCCCTTCAAATATCCCTGTGTGTGCAGTGTTAGCTCTGTCGGTGTATGTTGGTAATTATATCTGATGGTGTTGTGGTAGCGCTCTCATTGTTTGGTGTGTGAGCTAGTTAAAGCTCTGTTGATCTCATTGTTTGGTGTGTGAGCTAGTTAAAGCTCTGTTGATCTCATTGTTTGTGTGTGAGCTAGTTAAAGCTCTGTTGAGCTCATGTTTGGTGCATGAGCTAGTTAAAGCTCTGTTGAGCTCATGTTTGGTGCATGAGCTAGTTAAAGCTCTGTTGAGCTCATGTTTTGGTGCATGAGCTAGTTAAAGCTCTGTTGAGCTCATGTTTGGTGCATGAGCTAGTTAAAGATCTGTTGAGCTCATGTTTTGGTGCATGAGCTAGTTAAAGCTCTGTTGAGCTCATGTTTGTGTGAGAGCTGGTCAAGGCTCTGGTTTTCTAGCCATTCCCTATAGTATTGTACCTTTTGTGATCCTGCCTGTTGTACATTTCTGTTTTACCCATAACCTGTTTGTGTATTTGTTTATTCCTCGTCACCCAGCTTATGGTTGTTTTTCTTGTATATTAATCTTTTGTTTCGCACACAGGGACATTGAGGACAGGAAGATACCATGGGTCTACATGTTGCATCACGTAGGTGACCTACTGTTAAAGACACCAGCTTTAGAAGTGAGCACCACCACCTGTACTTTGGGGCGCCTGTAAGGGGGGGTGGGCTTTTATTTCTTTTTGATATTTCATTTGGTGCTCACTGGTAAGTCCTCCTTGCTCTCTGTGTTGCTGATTTGGATTTTGTGAAATAAATATTATTATTTTGCAAATTGTCTCTTGCGTTTTGTGTCACTGCACCCTCACCTACCCTGTCTGTGGCCTTGTGTTGCGTCTCCCCACGGGGGTACGTAACAGGGGGGAATGCAATGCAGACAAACAGCTGCATACAGTGCGACCATTTCACTCACATTTGCCCATTTCATTTTTGGACACATCCAAAATGCCACGTGGGCTGCCTCCACCATCGGTGTGTGTACTGTACGTGTGCTGTACTGTACGTTAAACAAGACTAAAGTCTTTCTCTGGTCTGCATCCCCTTAACAATAGTATGTATTGAGCTGTACTGTACTGTACCCATTCTGCAATCTGTTAATAAAGTTTTCAATCAATCAATGCTGTGTCGTAGCTCCACCTACAGGCCTAATGGAGAACACCACAATGTGTGAATGAATGGGTGAATGTGAGGTATAACGTGTGGTTTCGATTGATCGCAAGACTACACTGTAAAAAAAAACAAGTTACCAGAACTTAAAAAGATTGAGTTCAGTTACAGTGTATTAAGGTTTTCAGTTTTCAATCCATAATAAGTTAACAGAAAAAGTACACAACCACATTATTTCAACCTAAAACTGTTTGTCATTGTTTTAAGAACACAAGTTGACTTGGTAATACTCACATTTTGAGTAAAAAAAAATGGCGTTGCCCTCTCCTCTTTAACATGTGCAATGTTAAAATGAAATAGAAAAATAAAGAATACAATTTGTTGATTAATCCCACTGGTCACAATGGTGACCGTAGTAATGTTTTTGTTATAAGGCTCTGAAAATGTTACTGAATGATGTATCAATGTATTTCCAGCTAAATTGAAATAATAAAGGGTCTCAATTAAATATGTGTAGTGTCACATGACCAGAACACAGCTCACAGCTTAGAACACAGAACACAGCTCAGAACACAGAACACAGCTCAGTCGTCGCAAAGGTTTAACTGAGGCTAACGTTAACATGATGGCACACACACACACACAAAGCACACCCTCCTCCTCCAATCCCTCCACCGGAGCAAGGCCAGAGAGAGAGAGAGAGGAGAGAGAGAGACATTCAAGTTAACATGCAGCCCCATGTGTAGGAAAATAAGCAGCTGCCTACCTGTCGCTGTCGGTGAGATCCCTGGCCCTGTTTTGCTTTACTGAGCTCCGTTATCTGGGGGCTGTAGTTGGTCACTTTAAGCTGCTGTCATGTACAAAGGTCTAATGACCATATAGAATATGACTGGAGCGGGCTGTACATGAAACCAGCCCGTCCAGCAGATGCTTTAAGCACCGTCCCGGGCAGGTAAGAAACAACACAAGCGTTTTCCAAATAGTAAATATTATTTTATTGTAGCAGGGATTTAAACCTACCACAATGTATGCTCAGGGAAAAAGGTAGGGGAGAACAAACAGGATATACATACAGACAAACAAACACTTAACAACAATATAATTGTGTCATTCATAGGACACCATAACCATTTCGGGATTAATCCACACCCAGTGGTAAATGGCACAAAGCCACACAATATCGCTTCCACAGCTACAGCTATAGGCAAGAAGGCAACCTCCTCACTCCACTCTGGAACGTGGCAGTGATTCAAATGAGGCGCCCTGTGTGTGTGTCATCTTCCATGCTATATCCACTCATCCAACTGACTGCCCACAGGTGCACCAAGCAGGTGCAATCAGCTCAATCAGGGGGATGAGTGGTATCTGGGAAAGGGAAAAAGAAACAGGATTAGAAGATGACACATCACACAAACAAAAATAACATAACACATACTAAATACTAACCTGATGTTATATGGTGTTAAAAATATGGCAATAATGATAATGAACAACCCACGTACGTGACAGCTGCATACCGGAGCATCTTTTAATCCAGCTGTTTGCTGTTCGCTGATATTTTCTGACATTTCGTTGATGCGTCGCTCGACACTTCGAGCTGACATGGGGATATCTTTTATCCTTGATTTGATTGTCTCTTTGTTTGGCAAGCCATCAAACAAAACATCTGAGCTACAGAGAAAAGCCTCCTTGATATACTCGCCATCAGTGAATGGCTTTCCACATTTTGCAATGCAATGAGCAATGCGATAGCTTGCTTCAGTTGCGTGGTTTTTAGCAGTCGTGAACACTTTGAGGGTGCTGGCTTGCTTTCCATACCTGGCCACGGCACGTTTAATCGATTCTGCCTTATCCGCCTGATCTTTGAAACTTTTTTGATGCTTAATCTCAAAATGGCGTTTCACACCTGACGTTCGGCAAACTACATTTTCTAAACATAAAGTACACACAGCACGGTCCTTCTGACACACAAACCCGTAGTCGTCTGTCCATGAGGGCTGGAATGCCCAAATTTCCTTTGCTTTAACTTTCTTAGCGGGGTTGCCATCATGAAAGACGGCACATACAGAATGCAACCGCGACACTGTGATTACCTGGGAACTGCGCACGGGTGCGAGAGGCCAGCTGACTGCTGACAGCTGAGCACCATGGGAACAGCTGTATCGCTGTCATAGGGGTGTGCAAAACAGTCGACTTACAAAAAAGAACCTGTGGGAGGATTTCAACAAGATAAATGCGACAACAGTGCAAAATATTTCACTATAATATTTGAAAGCAAAGTAAAAAAAAAATGCTGCCCCCTGTGTCAATGAAAATGCTCCCACGTGCCAATGCGGGCACGCGTGCCTAGGGTTGCCGACCCCTGGTCTAGCCCCTTTCGTGACTGTGATTCACAGAGTGAATACACAGTCCCTTATTCCTTCCTTGTTGTACAAGTATCGCAGAGAAATTTCAAATGTACTCACAGTTGCACAAGGGTTTCGGACAGAGAAACACAATGATTTGAAAGCTCGGCGTTTTGCTAATAAACATTTTAAATAATTTTTATAATCTGGTCAACACAGCTTTATTTCCGACATTGGGTGCCTGATGCGCATGCACTGTGATCACAGCGCAGGCGCATCAGGCAGCTAAAGCCGTTTTGAGCAGTATTGACCAGTTTATACAAATTATTTTAAATGTTTATTAGCAACGCCAAGCTTTTCTCTGTCCGAAACCCTCGTGCAACTGTGAGTACCTTTGAAATTTATCTGCGATACTTCGTTCTTCAGAGTTAATTATGGGATTTTCCTCTGGAGGAATAAGGGACTCACTTGTATTCACTCGTCCAACCCTGTTGGCGTGCATCACAGTCACGAAAAAGGGGCTAGGTTTGTCTTGCTTTATCGGAAGACTTTTCGCGGATATGGCAGTCTATTTGCAGAGAGAATAAGTAGAGTCCGCTACCCGGGACACAAATTGGAGCATGAAACACACACAAATGTAGTTATGTGAATAGAAAGAGATTATACTCTGTCAATGTACAGATAATCTGCAATGCAGATTTGGCTGATACGTTCTGCTGATAGTGCAGAACAGTTCTGTGGGCCTTTGTGTCCATGGAGACGCTGTTGAAGACGGGTGGTTTATTGGTGAGCGTTACCCATTCAGGCCTAATTTTAATTAATTAAATTGTAATGTTATTACTGGAGTATCTGTAATTAAAATATCACTTAAAAGCAGGTGATCGGGGTTATCCACTGAAACCATGGTTAATGACCAACCCAACGACTCAACATGGAGCTCAATTATAATGGGCTCACGCTTGCACAAGGGGCATTGTAGAGCGCAGTTGGCCTGCTGAAAGCGGCAATTCAGCCAAGAGGAACATACTGCAGTTTTAAGTAAATCTACCCTTGCAAGGTCTTAATCTAACTTAAAAAAAAAGTTAAACTGTAAGGTCCCCCAATTCGGGGACCCTGCTGTTTTATCATAAATCGATCAATACAGACTGTATTAATTAATGTTGTGTGAAAAAACTACAGTTGCGTCTGAGGGGAGTACTCTGTCTCGGGTATCAGAGCGGAGAAGCACATAAATGAGAGGAAAGGAGACGCACCAAAATTCATTCTGAAAGAATGGGCCCAGTATTTGTTGGCTGTGTGAAAATATGCAAAGAAACATTCATATCTTTGGAACCGTTTGTGTTAAATTGTATCTGAATTGGGAGATGATCTTCTCTCTGTCACAATTTAAATTGTATTTCTCCGTTGCACAAAAGCTGGCTGGCAGTTGCATTGAATAATCTACTCCAGTATGCGCTCCCCAAGTCTGTAAACTTGCACATAACAGAGTATAGAGAAGTGGCTCTATAGCAGAGGTCCCCAACCATCGGGTCGCGGACCGGTACCTGGCCGTGGATCATTTGGTACCGGGCCACAAAGAAAGAATAAAGTTGTTTAAAAGGAAATGTCTTTTATTTTCATTCGTCTTCTGGGTATTTTACTTTGACAAATGTACACTTCCGTCCCGCCTCACTCTTTTTCGTAAAATAAGTCTCATGCCATAATGCTCCCCTTCGCGTAATTCACTCACAGCTCGCGCTGTGGTTGAGAGTGAGACATTTTTATGGTTTTTATGCACCTGAGGCTCCCGAACACATAGAGACAGCATACAGGGCGTTTTTAGGGTTAGAAACATTGGGGGCTTCAGCCCCCCCCCCCCTTTTTTTCACACAGAAATACGCAATTTTAGAGTAATTAGAGACGAATACTGAAGAACTAGATTCGCGTTTTTTAAAGTGAGGTCCAGGTCCATGAGAGGGATATGGGCAGTCCCCATAGAAAATTCAAAGTTAACAGGACCAAATCATCAGTTTATTATTTATTTATTTAACCTTTATTTAGCCAGATAAAACATTTGGATTATAACCTAGCGCCACCCGGAGTATTTCACCCTTCCTCTCTTCTAATTTGTCCTGATTGCTAATTAACGCCTGCTGTGTGTAGTTGACTCTCCTTCATAATGCTCACCTGATGTCCTCTCTCTTTGTCAGTTCTTCACTGTCCACAGGCGTGACTACTACCTGAAGCATTTGTTATCGCTCATGTCGGGAGCATAATGGTGATACCAAGAGTGGTGTCGTGCTTAGTCCATTTAGTATTCATTTATTAATGAATGTATTATCGTGTGGATGTTTGCCCTACAAACATTTCTCAGTTCGAGTTTAGAACTACTTCCTCGTTTTTGGAGACTTATGTCTTCCCTGTGATTTGCCTGTTTCAAAGTATTTACTTTATCGTGTTATGCTTCCTGTTCACAATAAAGAAAGATGATTCTATTGAGGAAAGAGAAAATGCAGATGATTCTATGGAGAGAAATGATGAAGAAGTTGAGGAAAGAGAATGCAGATGATGCTATGGAGAGAAATGATGATGAAGACGGTCATGGAGATGCTAAAGAAAGCGAGGATGAAAATGATGATAGGGAGAGAAATTATTCAAACGACACAACAACAAATAACTTTAATGCTCTCCTGTTGCCATTAAAATATCCCACTGATCCAGCCAGTGGTACAATACATTACGTTTAATGGAGAGAATGGGGAAGATAGAGATGGGGGAGGGAGAGATAGAGATAGAGGAGAGAAGGAGAGGACATGATGAGAGAAGGAGAGGAGAGGACATGAGGAGAGAATGAGAGGACAGGACATAGGCGGAGTTTGAACTTGACGCCAGGGGGTGCGAGTCATCGGCGAACTATACGATTTTTTTTGACCTTTATTTTATTATTTTAGCGTTTTTACAATGCCCTAACCCCTAATTTTTTATTTTATTTAGGTAGTACAGCAGCACACACACACTCACACACACAGCACTACGGGGGATCATTTTTAACTGACTTGAAAAATGGAGGCTCTAATTATTATTATTCATAGAGACTCTCAAGCAATAATAATTATTACAGCCTCCATTTTTCGTGGACGAAAAATATACCAGACTATAGATATCAATTTTCCCGAAATAACGCTACCTGCCTCGACAAAATCCGTGCATTGGTTATCCAGATACATTAATTATCATCTCAGAATAAGTGGCTTTGTACAAGCGTTACAATCTATCGCGCAGGGCATTCTGCTGCTGCTGCTTGGTGCTTGGCCGCGCGTTAACCCTTTCACTGCCACACTACAGAAGGTTCGCCTTATAATGTGACATGATTACTACTATAAAATGAATGTATTGTAAAACAAAACATAATAGAATTCAGATATGTTTCTCACAATTATTATAATTTTATTAAAATAAAAATAATCTTGATTTTTTTTTTTTTTTAAAGCAATTTCACCCCCGGCCACCAGGGGGTGCAATGCACCCCCTGCACCCCCATAAACTCCGCCCATGGGACAGGAGGAGAGAAGGGGAGTACAGGAGGAGAGAACGGGAGTATAGGAGGACAGAAGGAGAGGGCAGGAGGAGAGAAGGAGGACATGAGGAGAGAAGGAGAGTTAGGAGAGAGAAAGGAAGAAGCTCAACGGCACTCGAATTAACTTCAACTGTTAAACTGTTTTATATCCTGTAAAATATATGTTGTGAAATAGGTTCACTATTTTTCAACCCAGACCATATTAAAATGCTGTTTCCCAAATATTTATATTCCTCACTGATATCGTTAGCATTGATAAATGTACCACTGCATTAATGGTTTAGGTATGATAATTAACTTTTCAAACACCATGATCATTTACTTTTCAAACACCATGATAAATCTACTTTTCAAACACGACAATGAGGTGAAATAAACATTTTAAAGGTGTATTGTTCCCTGTGTGTTTTTATCATATGAGGTGTGGTTATACTATTAATCTGGATTGTCTGTTATACTAATGTTAATCTTAATCAAGGATGAAGACTATTTCACCATACATGACGCATCATAGCTTTTTGCTCACTGATGGGGTCCCATGTTGTGCAGTAGGTGCCCTTTTTTTCTTTTCGCCCCTGCCCTTCAAACAGCCTGAGTCCGCCACTGTCTACTGGTGAGGATAATTCTGACAATTTCTTCCTAAAACTGGCTGCTCATTTAATTACAGAGCAATTGACGCATATTTTTAATCTTTCTATCTCAACAGGACGATTTCCTAGTGTCTGGAAAACTGCCCATGTGATCCTGTTACATAAAGGTGGTGTTGATTTAAATAACTACCATCCGATCTCCATGTTACCCTGTTTAGCAAAAGTCTTGGAGTCTTTAGTGAATAATCAACTTAAATCCTTTCTCTCAAATCACTCTGTACTACCAATCCGGGTTCAGAGCCAATCATTATCAAACATCTCTTTAGTTACTAATGACATAATATCAGCTTTAGACAACAAGAAACACTGTGCTGCCCTCTTTATTGATCTGTCAAAAGCTTTTGATACAGTCAATCACCATTTACTCTTAAAAAGATTAGCTACTATTGGTTTGGATAGAAATGCATGTGATTGGTTCCAAGATGATCTGTCAGGGAGACGTCCGTGTGTAAAGTCGGATTATGCCCAATCAAAATGTGTATCACAATAACTAAAGGTGTGCCACAGGGTTCAATTCTAGGTCCTGTCCTCTTCACTATTTATATGAATGATTAATGACATCAAGCCCATCTGTATGCAGATGATACTGATTGTATTGCTGTATTGCTGACTCTGTACAATTGGCCATTGAGAACTTATAATGTTCCTTTATTACCCTCCAGGAAGCTCTTATTAAACTTGAATTTGTTCTTAATGCTAGTAAAACTAAATTGATGCTGTTTTCTAGAGCCAGAAACATTGAATATGATGGTTTACACATATCTACCGTAAGTGGTTCTAGCATTGAGAGAGAGTGTGTGTGGCTTCATGAGAAATTTACATTTAAATTCCATGTGGACAACCTTGCCTCCAAGTTGCGACAGAAAATTGGCTTCCTATACAGAAACAGAACCAGCTTTCCTTTGATTAGTAGGAAGAGAGATCCTTGGTCTCTGTACATCACTCTGCCCTCAGATTCATCACTAATGATAGATACGACACTCATGCGTCCTTTATGAGAAGGTTGGTTGGTCCTCGCTGATAGAGAGGCGCAACAAACACTGGAATTTTGGTACCTATGGAACCCGTTCTAGTATAGTGACTGGCTGGTCCTTAAGGTCCCTCGAGTTTATTCGGAACAGGTTAAATCTGCATTTAGCTATGATGCCCCTCTAGCTCATGGAATGAACTTCAACAGTCCTTAAAGCTTGAGATTCTCCCCTCTGTTGCAGAGTTTAAAACCTTGATCTCCAACCTTTGTCAATCAATTTAATTGATTGTTATCCTTACTTGTCTTATTGTTGTGATTTTATATGCTGTGTGATTTTATATGCCTTTTTTTTCTTAACTCTGTATGTACACTCAATGTGATTGTAAAAGAGGGAAACCTGTTGCCTTACGAGTTTAAATAAAGGTTTGAAATTAAATGAAATAAACCCTTATAACTGTGTTGTTAACTTGTTACATGGTCTTTAGGATGCTCTACTTAAAATCTTAATCACAATGACTTTGTCCCCCTTGACCTTTTAAACCAAACAACACACTCATTGATATTAGACTAGACACAGCTTGCTTCTCTCCTCCCGGGAGATGAATGCACCGACGTTGGAATGGATACATTTGCTTAACCCTTATGTGGTGTTAGGGTCTCCAGCGACCCGTTTCAAGGTTATAATATGTAATAAACTACCATGTAGTTGATTTGATTAGAACAAGGCTTTATGATATCCTCCACAACACATATATAAGCACAGCAAAACGGGCGGCTACGTGGCGCAGTGGGCAAGGCGCTCGCAACGAATGCTGGAGACTAGGCTCGAACAGGATGCCTCCTGTTCGAGCCCCGCTCTCCACATTGCTTTCAGTTTAGCTGGTCGTCCACAGTAATACACATTGGCCGTATTACGGGGAGGGAAACTGAAGAGTGGGGATCGGGCGTTGTGGACAGCGACTCCTACAGGTCGGTTGGTGCGCCTGCGCAATAGAATCAAGAAGCGACGGGGCCCCTCCAAAGCCCAGACCCTCGACGCTGAAAGATCGAGCCGCGCAGGTGAAAAGATGCGACGGCTGTTACCTCAAGTATCGGAGGGGACTCGTGCTATGTATGACTTAGTCCACATTGCAGCCGGCTTGTGGGAGGCAAGAAACAACGTTCGAAGACAGGGGAGGGTTGAATTGGACGATATGAAAATTGGGATGGGAGAAAAATAGAAAAATGGGAGAAAAAGTGGATCAAAAAAATATAAGCACAGCAAAACTATGTTTCACCATTTTGAAAGGTATCTGCAGAAAAAAAGGTATGACTGTGGTGTTAGGGTCATTCTTGACCCGGCAAGGTAAAACTATACTATAAAAATACTAAATATAAATAAATAAAATAATAATAAATATACTAAACTTTTTTTCAGAAGTTATATTCTAATGTTCTATTATAGTCAGAAAACATTATCTATGGGTTTCACATTTAGTATATTATGATTGAACAACCTCATTTTCATCTTAAAAATAAGGGACATGATGTGTCTCGGGGCCATAAAATCTAATTACAATGGGATTATATGGTTATGAATGCATATAATGTTAGTTAGGATGTAGTATTAACTATATTGAGTGATACACCTTTCTTTTTAGTGGTCAGGACTGAGTTAGACCCCGGTTCAACATTGACCCGCTAACAACGGTCAGTGGTGCCAATTCCTAACACAACATGAGGGTTAACTTAATTCAGCCAAATCTAAGAGTTCCATAATGTGGTCATTCACAGTGTACTCCTGCAAGGCGTTGCCCTGGCAACACAAGAGGCTCAGAGTTCCAAACGGAACTAAATTCTAGTTCTATAAAATAGATCGTCTTCTAAACAACATACAGTTGGTAGTCCGTTGTTAGTAGGCAAATTCTACACATTTGACAACATCCACATTATATCCATAATCATTCATTGTGTTTCATGTCTTTTTCATGCATTTAGTTTATTTTCGAATAATGCTTTGTAATGTGATGTTTAATAGTGAACAGCCTTCTCTCACAGAAAGGCTGCAAGTTCCCAGCTAATGGACTAGCCAGGCCTAGGTTAAAAGTGAACCAAGGATTTAAGTGTTCAATTTAGTTTATTGCTGTAGTTTGGAGCATGGCTGAGCGCTCAATGGAGCAGGACGCTTAACTTTGTAGCTACCACATCTTCAGCGCTTTATTGCTTTTTACGAAGCTCTGGAATTAAAATTCTGAGACACAGTTCCGAGCACAGGACCAAACTATTACTTTATAATATTTCCATTCTTCCAGACCTAATCATCTGGCCCTCAGACTGAGAACAAATTAGCATTTTGCTGATATTTATAGTGTTAGAGATAAAGAAGGTATTACGGTGACTGATCCAAAATGTTCAATTCAACCTTTGCCTCATTTTATAAAAAGTTGTATAGCTTTGAAATAGTTTTTGATAATAATGTGACAGTTTTTTTTAATAATGTTGAATATGGAAAACACACTCAAAGAAATTGAAAAAGAAGTCAATTATATGAAAAAAAGGATTCCACCCTCACCTTTTGGCACATACTGTATTTGGTCCTTTGATTACACCAAGGATTTAAGTGTTCAACTTAGTTAATTTAACATCTGGCACCCTGCTATCTTATCTCAAATGTCAAGGAAAGTTAAACATCTAGTTGACTTATGCATCCCTAAATATAATGACTGTGTTTCCGCTCTTTCTTTGTTGTAACGAGACCTACTCCTATCCGAGCTCCGGGAGGGTCATCAAAGAGAAGCCGCCTATTCTCAGTCCTTGCCCCACAATGGTGGAATGAACTACACACCCCAGTTAGGACAGCCGAAACCCGTCCAATCTTTCGCCGTCGACTAAAGACACACTTCTTCAACCATTATCTGAAATAATAATAAAAAATTTATAAAAAAATCTAACCCTAACTAACCTTACTGTCATGCACTTGTCCTAATAAACTAACCTACACTGTAACACGCAACACTTTGATGAATATTGTTACTCAGCTGATAGAGTTGTGCCCTTCCTGATGACTTGTCGTACAGAACTTGTAAGTCGCTTTGGATAAAAGTGTCAGCTAAATGACTAAATGTAAATGATTCTACACTATGCTCCGTCTCTCACGTCTTACTGACCCTTTCTCCTGTCCTCATCCCTCTCTCTCTTTCCTAAACTTACTAGACTTTATCTCGATAGAATTAATGATCTTTTTACTATTGCTTTTGTATTTTTGTATGGATCCATATTTGTAATAAACTTATCATATTTAGAAATCGTCTCATAATTATTATAATATCGGACAGCAATTAAATATTATTTTCTTATATCAATTAAGACATCATAGATGTACTCACAGTACTAAACTTACTGTTGTGCAATCACATTGTATTTATTCATAAAATCATACACACAGGTGAACAGTCGTGAGATAATTGAGATAATTGTGAGAACACGTAATTTTTCCTTTCTTCATCTGGGAACAATTACCCCTTTCACTGCCACACTACCAAAACGGTTAACCCTTTCACTGTGACAATACACAGAAGGTTAACCCTTTCACTGCCACACGACAGCCGGTTAACCCTTTACTATCACACAACCGACGGCGACGTTGGTTGTGTGATAGTAAAGGGTTAACCTTCTGTCGCGTGGCAGTGAAAGGGTTAAACTGCTAGGAAACATTCCAACCACCAAGACAAAAATATCGGAGAACTTGTTCAAATAAAAAGTGCTGCATGAGCATACAGGAGGGTATGTGTGAATGGTATGTACAGTACAGGTATTTCTTTAAGCAATAACATTAGTAGTGTATAGAAAACATGTACACAGTTTAAGGCATCTATAGCTGTTACCTATTTGAAAGTGATACACAAATCCCAAATAATGAAAATAAAATGTATATTTCCTGTCTCTCAATACTTATTAATTGCAGTGTAGAGCGTTGCCGTGGTATCAGAGAACAAAGTGCTGTGAGGTGAGGAGAAGGAGGAGGAGGACAAGTATGGAGAGGCCGGCGTCTGGTCTGCTCCGCGCTCCTCCAGCTGAAACCAGTGACACACAGACATCAGACATGTTTAACACGGTCATCACTTCCCACTTGTTCGCCTGTTTTACTGCAACACTACTATCACCGACATCTAAGAAGGGAGATCCCCCCTTGAACGGCCCTTCTATGGTTTATCTCCTCCACATTGCCTGTGGTGCATTTTTTCCTATTGCTAGGTTTTAGTGAGTTTTTCCTTACCTTCGCGTGGGGTATGTCTGGGAGTGTTGCATTTACTTTGCATTTATTCAAAAAAAATTGGACTTTATGGTGTTTTTGTTTTGTTCTTGACTTATTGTGATGTTTCTTCTTGACTTGTTTAAAGAAGACGTGTCCGGCCCATGGGGACATTAACCATTAACGTGTGTTGTTGGGCCTTATAAATACATTTGATTTGATTTGATGATTTGAGTAGAGACTAAAGTAAATGCAAGAATTTATTTTTTTCCCTTTTTTTTCTTTGCTTGCTTTTTTCCCGGCCCTTTTTTGAGGGCACTCCATCCACCCCCCCTCTTCGGGGGACAACGTTATTATTTATTATACGTTTTAACTATTTACAGTGCAAAATTAAATAAAAAGTGTAGTAAAATAAGAAAAATTGTGACATTTCATTGCCCTCTCGGAGGGGGGGAACTCAGACTAGACATTGACAAACAAATTACAACTAAGGACAATGAAGGACAACAACGAATACACATGACAAGGGAAAGGGGGGGGGGGGGGGGCAGAGAGGGGAGTAAGTAAAGTAGGAGGTGAGGAGGGGGATTGAGAGAAGGGTGGGTTATGGAGTGGATGGCTCACAGGTCAATCTCCTGTGATTAGGAGCCTAGATTATCCACAAGCAATTCCCAGATGTTATTAAATTGTGAGACTTCGATGTGATCCACGGTTGAGATTGTTTCCTGTGATATGTAATTTGAGAGAAGACCCAACCATTGCCCAGTATTCAAATTTGTTCTTGTCTTCCAGTTTAAGAGGATAGTTTTCTTGGCAACAGCTAGGTAAACAAGCAGGGGTTTGGTGTTCTGGACTAATACATTGATAGCAGTAGTATCCCCAAGTAGGCAGAGGGAGGGGGAGAGAGGAATGCTGCAGCTCATGACCCGGGATAGTGTATTGATGATGGAATTCCAGAAGTCTTGAACAGGTGGGCAGAGCCAGGTGGCATGGAAATAGTTGTCTGGGGTGTTGAGGGTGCAATGGGAGCATACATCTGTGCTTGCAAATCCATTTAAAACATCCTGTGCTGTGTGATATGTACTCTGTGTAACACGGAACACCTTATATTGGATTAATTGAAGGTTAGCGTCATTAGTCATTGTGACTGTGTTGCAAATTTGTTCCCAGGATACGGCATTGGGAGAGAAAGCCAAGTCCTGTTCCCATTTTGTGAAGGGGAGATGGAGATGGATGTAGTGTCTGCGCTTGCCATTTTGTATATTTTTGAAAATATTTTCTTCTGTGATGTTATTTTATTCATTGCTAATATAATTGGAGGTGGTTCAAGATCATTGTGTAGTGTTAATTTTAGATTCAAAATAGATTTCAGCTGTAGAAATTGGAAGTGTTGGTCTGTCCCAATGCCTTCAGTCAAATCTTGATAAGTGATTAGGCTGTTGTCTGTGAAGATGTGGTGAAGATGAGTAATGCCTTTTTGTTTCCAAGCTGGGAAGTATATGGGTGATTTGTCGAGTTGAAAGTCAGGGTTGTGCCAGATTGGGGTGTATTTACAGGGGGTTAGTGTGTTACCAGTGATTTTGTTGGCTTTCCACCAGGCTGTCAGAGTTGTGGAAATGACTATTCCTAAAACAACAGTGATGATTTATGCTTGTGCTAAAGAATGGCAGATCTTGTGGTGAGATTTCCATGCACACGTTCCTTCTCAATGTCTTCCCAGGGGTTGTATTGTTGGGTAGGGTGAATCCATTTGTAGATGTATATTAATTGGTTGGCCAGATAGTAGTTGAGAAAGTTAGGTGCTTCAAGTCCTCCTCGGTTTTAGTTTTTTTGAAGGGTGATTCAATTAATTATTCTTCCAGTAAAACTTAGTAATGGTGGAGTCCAGGGAGTTGAACCAGTTGGTGGTAGGCTGGGATCATAGTGAATAGATCATTTATTTTTGGGAGAATTGACATTTTGACAGTGCTATTCTACTGTACCTATTAGTGAGAGTGGTAAGTTTAGCCATCTTTGTGTGTCGTCTTCGATTGTTTTTAACAGTGGGATGAAATTGAGTTGAAATAACTCTGACAGCCTGGGTGAAATGTTGATTCCTAGATATCTGATATTCCCTGAGGGGAAGGGGAAGGATGGGCTCTGAGCTGCAGGACTCCTATCACCCCCCACAATGACAAGATGATTGACTTCGACCAATTTATAGCGTAGTCTGATATTTTAGAGAAGGAGTCTATGAGTTTGGTAGTTGCTTGTAGTGAATTGGTTGGTTCCTGTAGGTATAACAACACATCGTCTGCATAGAGGCTGATCTTATGGTGAGTATTGTATGTAATGATTCCTTTGATATCATCATTTTGTCTGCGAGAGGTTCAATAAAAAGGGCAAAAAGAGAGGGGGAGAGTGGACATCCCTGCCTGGTTCCCCTGTGAAGTGTGAAGCTTTGTGATGTTAGTCCGTTAGTAGTAACATGTATAGTGTATAGTGTTTTAATCCAGTGAATAAACGACTCTCTGAAACCAAATTTTTGTAATGTCCGGAATAAAAATGACCAGTTTACTTGATCAAAAGCTTTTTCTGCATCTAGTGAGGTGATTATTACATCGAGGTTTTGTTGTTTGGTTATATTCATTAGATGGAATAATCTGTGCATGTTATTTAATGCGAGGCGTCCTTTAATAAATCCTGTTTGGTCGGGGTGAATTAAGGTGGATATGACTGTTTCAAGTCTGGTGGTTAGCGCTTTAGTTATTATTTTAATATCCGTGTTGATCAGTGAGAGGGGGCGGTATGCAATGCAAGAATGCAATGCAAGAATTTCAAGATTTTAAAATAAATGCTGTCGCAGACTTTTACTGTTCTTCTTTCGAAGGCTTCACCTATAGAAGCAGGAAGTCACTCACCTGTGGTGGAATTGGCAGTAGGACCGGCAGTGGCAGTGGGACCGGGAACGGCAGTGGGAGCTGCAGTGGGAGCGGCAGTGGGAGCTGCAGTTGGAGCGGCAGTTGGAGCAGCAGTTGGAGCTGCAGTTGGAGCTGCAGTTGGAGCTGCAGTTGGAGCGGCAGTTGGAGCGGCAGTTGGAGCAGCAGTTGGAGCTGCAGTTGGAGCTGCAGTTGGAGCGGCAGTGGGAGCAGCAGTTGGAGCGGCAGTGGGAGCTGCAGTTGGAGCGGCAGTGGGAGCTGCAGTTGGAGCGGCAGTTGGAGCGGCAGTTGGAGCGGCAGTTGGAGCGGCAGTTGGAGCGGCAGTTGGAGCGACAGTTGGAGCGGCAGTTGGAGCGGCAGTGGGAGCGGCAGTTGGAGCGACAGTTGGAGCGGCAGTTGGAGCGGCAGTTGGAGCGGCAGTGGGAGCGGCAGTGGGAGCGGCAGTTGGAGCGGCAGTGGGAGCTGCAGTGGGAGCGGCAGTGGGAGCGGCAGTGGGAGTGGCAGTTGGAGCGGCAGTGGGAGTGGCAGTTGGAGCGGCAGTTGGAGCGGCAGTGGGAGCGGCAGTTGGAGCGGCAGTGGGAGTGGCAGTTGGAGCGGCAGTTGGAGCGGCAGTGGGAGCTGCAGTTGGAGTGGCGGTGGGAGCTGCAGTGGGAGCGGTAGTGGGAGCGGCAGTGGGAGCGGTAGTGGGAGCGGCAGTGGAAGTGGACGCCCTGCCTCCAGTCAGCCCAATACCCAGGGCCGTAAGGTCAGTCTGGAGCTGTCTGGAGATCCAGCTGGATATCACAGTCTGGTTCTCATAGGACTTCAGGTCTGGCAGGTTTCCTGTGCCCAGGAGATTTTCGACCTCATTAACATTCAGATCCTGGGGAAAGCAGAGCGGCAGATGTGTTTGTACATGCGTGCACACACACACACGCACGCGTATAGCAGTGTACATAAAGACCCAATGCCTCATCCGTAGCTAACGGTGTACTGCACTGCCACAGGACCTAGCATGTCCTACCATGCTCTGTAAAGAGCTCATGTACAGATACCGATATGCCTACTTTGTTTACTTGTTTATTGCACTATGTTGCTCTATTGGTTGGACTCTTATTATTATTACTTGTATTATGCACATCGTTGCGGGCGAGACCCCCCGCATTTCACTGTATACCTGTATGCCGTGACAAATAAAACTCTTGTATCTTGTATCTTGTATCTTGTATCTTGTATGCACGAGTTCCATGCTTGCTTCTCACACGTACACATGCACACATACACACTCCACTAACCAGGATAACACGTACACATGCACACATACACACTCCACTAACCAGGATAACACGTACACATGCACACATACACACTCCACTAACCAGGATCACATTCTCATCCAGACTGGTCAAGGTATCCATGTCCATGCCGATATTGGAGGCAGCCAATGTTCTCACATAAGATAAGTCAGCACCACCTGCAGGGAAAGAGGGGAAGAGTCATCATTGTCTTTATGTGTGTGCCCCTGTTTTCCTATCCTTATGAGGACTAAGGCCCTGTCCCCACGTATATGGATATTTTGCCAAACGGATATTTTCAGGCTCTGTTTAAAATAAAATCCTTGTCCACACGGCAGGGTTTTAAAAAATACCTCCGTCCAGACGTAAACGCAGAAACGCATATAAATTGCATATAAACAAGCATGCCGGGCCAGTAGGTGGCGCCAGTGGAGTTGCTCAGTGGCCAACGGTGTCAGACTGTGGTTGTACTGGGCAGCTCCCAGGTATGAATGGAACTGTGTGAATGTGAAGCAGGGCGTAGCTGAAAAAGAGCATCTGTGCTCAGCGAACCTACCCTGGGTAAATAAAGGTTAGACAAAAATTGGCGGCAGCAACTGAAAAGTCAAATAATGTAGGGACAGAAAATCTGAATAAGAGACAACGGACCCAGTACTTTGTTGGCGGTGTGAAAATATGCTGATGTAGAAATCGTCGGAAAGGAGAGACGCACATTTTCTATCTTGCGACAACACCAAGTAGTGTGTCATTTATTATCTTCTTAGCACAAGTGACAGCTGTCGGATCTATGCCGTGCTAAACTCTGACAGCTCCTCGTCACCAAAACCTTTTATGAATGACATTCCACCAGCGCGTCTTCTCTAAGCCCAACCCCCAAAACCAACCTCATTAAAGTGACAGTGCCCCATCAATACATCAAAACAATCTAATGGTGAATTATGTCCATAGCACCCACTACACTGACAAACATTAAATATATCAATAAAATTGTATCTGAATCGGGAGATTATCTTCTCTCTGTCAACATTTAAAGTGTATATCTCCGTCGCATTAAGGCTGGCTGGCAGTGCACATAGAATAGGGCATAATGTTATTGAAATTAGTTTTCTCTAACGAACGTATCTACAGTATTTCTATATTTCATATAGTTTCTCTATCTACTCCAGTGCAGACAGATTCGGCCATCAGACAGATTCAACCGTCAGACGCTGCTTGCGTGTAAAAGAGAGAGAGGCGCTTGTGGTATTCCCTGTCCCTGACAGGCTATTTATGTTCTATGTAGGCTATCTTGTTGCAAAATAATAATAATAATAATAATAATAATAATAATAATAATAATAATAATAATAATAATAATAATAATAATAATAATAATAATAATAATAATAATAATAATAATAGCTTCATTAAAATACTCAGTTAGTACTCTACAGTAGGTGTCGACACTCAGTGTCGTTAGTACAGTTGGTTGTTTTCAGCATTTTATATGCGTATCTGTTATTTAGTTAGGCCTACTGTAGATATTTCATTTTTGTTTATTTATTAAGTTAATATAAAACCGTGTTAGAAAATGTTTGAGTTTGTTAAATACATGCTTTTGATTTTTTTTAGTGGCGAGTGATGTTCTTTTGTTGTTTGCTTATTTCTCGCCACATATCAAGCCCGGCGGGTTGCCGACCCCTGCTCTAGACTATACGTTTAAGGGGAGACCACCCACGTAAAATACCATTTTCCTGATTTTGGGCCAATTTTGAGATTTTTGTATAATGTTGCCCCTTTACATGTCTTATTTCAAACTAGTGACAAGAAAACATAAAAAAAACACATTTAGTTTCTTCATTTTGCTTCATTTTGCATGATTGCGTCCATAAATGTGTTACGTTCTGGACACCGACTGAGGTCGGTGACCACCCACATTCCTGGCATATGTCACTGGGCTTGTCACCTGTCCTTTCCCTGTCAATTAGTGCTGTCACTTAGGGGTGGTTCCTGATTGGCGGTCACGGGGGTGTGTGTGGAATGTTGGTATTTGGTGTCTATGTAACCTACCTGTCTTCTGCTTGTTCATTGTCAGGTCTTCACTAATTGCGTTCGGGGATAACGCGGACGGTTCTACTCTGGACCTCCAATAAGCTCCTATTTACCTTATTCCGGCCTGTGCTATTTAGCATTTGTCTCTCTTAGAATTTACTCTGTGTTCTTACTATTAAAGTCGAAGCTGTTCAAGAGTAAACACTCTCCGTCTCTGTGATTGCCTTCACCCATTGGAATTCACCTACCTCCATTCCTGACAGAAGACCTGACCTAGTTTTCTTAATTGAAAAATCTATTAAAGGGGCAGTTCACCCTGTATTTCCTCTCTTACCTAGTGTGTCTATTCATCCAGATCTTCTTGGTTGGCCTAGTTTTGGAGATATCTGCCATAAATCTGTCTCTGTCTCTGTCTCTGTCTCTCGCTCTCTGTCTCTCGCTCTCTGTCTCTCTTGTTACTGGCTGTGAGTTTTAATACCATGGCATGTTGTCCAGAGAATCTTCATTATCAATTATTTTATTGTTAATTTGCTCTCTCTCTCTTTCCGTCTCTGACTCTCTGTGTCTCTCTCTCCCTCTCTCCCTGTCTCTCTATCTCTCCCTGTCTCTCTCTCTCTCCCTGTCTATCTCTCACTATCTATCTATCTGTCTCTCTCTCTCTCTCTCTCTCTCTCTCTCTCTCTCTCTCTCTCTCTCTCTCTCTCTCTCTCTCTCTCTCTCTCTCTCTCTCTCTCTCTCTCTCTCTCTCTCTCAATTTCAATTCAATTCAAATGGGCTTTATTGACATGGGAAACATACGTTTACATTGCCAAAGCAAAACAAAACAATCAAACAGAGAAAAAAAAAAAATCAGTACATTACAGAAGGAATTTCTTGACAGTCTTTATGGTGGTTGTATTCTGTTGGATGTCCTTTTCTTGTCACAGCAGCTCACAAATCTTGCTGCTGTGTTTGCACATTGTTGTATTTCTCCCAGTAGCTATGGGAGTTTAGAGTTATTTTCCATGTTTCTTTTTTGTATCCACTTTTTCTCCTCTTTTTCTATTTTTCTCCCATCCCAATTTGCCGTGCCAATTCTCCCCTCCCCTGTCTTGAACGTTGCTCGACTATGCCCCCCACTGGTCGGTTGTAGGGAGGATAGAAGCCTTGCATCACATGTCCCCTCCGATACATGTGGAGGCAGCCTGTCACATCTTTTCACCTGCCAGCGCGGACTCTCAGTGGCGAGGTGTAACGTGTGGGAGGCTCACGCTACCCTCGCCATTTCCTGTCTCTGCTGTGCAGGCGTCCCCCAACCGACCTGTAGGAGTCGCTGTCCACAACGTCCAGATTACCACCCATCGACTTCCACCCGCTGACTCTGCCAATGAGTTAGTATGACGGCCGGCCCAAGACGGAGTCGAACCCATTGCTTGTTGGAGACAGCAGCACCAGGTCATCTGCAAACAGTAGGCATCTGACTTCTGTGTTTGCTCGGGGGAGGCCAGGTGCTGCAGTTTGTTCCAATGTTTTTGTCAGTTCATTGATGTGTATGTTGAAGAGGGTTGGACTCAGACTGCACCCCTGTCTGACCCCTGTCTGACCCCACGGCGTTGAGGCTCTCTCTCTCTGTCACTCTGTCATTCTCTGTCTCTGTCTCTCTCTCCCACATGAACATTAAAGGCAACCAACTTGTGTTCAGCCTTTCGTTCAGCGTTTCTCTGATTGGCCACACGGCCACGTGACCGCGCTAGCACACGCCCCTTATCCGCGCCGCGCCGCTCTGTGTGTTGTTGCGCCGCCCGCGGCAGAGAGAGTTTCGGTACTTTAGTCTCAAGAAATTTAATTTGCCTACCTCAGTCGTAAAAAAAAATCCAAACTTCAAATAACTACAATTTCGACAGTTTTCGGCTTGTCATTGCTCCGACTGCTTTGTAGTTGAATCAAGTCAAATCCTAGGTAAGCATATATTGTGCATGTGAACGTTGACATGAAAAGAAAAAAGGAAAAAAAGAATTCGGTACCCATCCCTAGGCGTCAGCCTCCACTGATGTACAGTGACGCGTGACGCGAAATAACATTATACATTATATAACGTTACAGCGTACAGTTTCTAGTTAATCAGTCAGCAGCCTCCACTGATGTACAGTGACGCGTGAATCGCGTAGGTGTTTTGATAAATGCGTTGTGTATTCGCGTGATTCGATTCGGACAAAGATTACAGCTCCGCATTTCATTTCCGGGACCTGCCGCTCGCAGGGACCTCTGCCGCGCTCGCGGCAAAAGGGGGCGGGCTAGCGGCGTAGGGTCGTGGCAATCAGAGAAAAGCTGAACACAAGTTGGTTGCCTTTAATGTTCACGCAACCCCACGGCTTTGAGGAAAGAAGTCTGTCTTTTTCCTCAGACCTCACAGCACATGTGTACATTGACTTTATGAGGTCGTAGGTTTTCCCTCCAATGCCACTATCTAACAGCTTGTCTCTCTCTCTCTCTCTCTCCCCCCCCCCTCTCTCCCCCCCCCCCCCCCCCCCCCCCCCCACCAGGCCTTGGCAGACTCCTTCCTCGAGGGCTCCATGCCTCTGGACTCCTTCCTCGAGGGCTTCCTCTCCCTCCGCTGCCTCGCTCACCGGAGACGAGTGCGTATCGACAAACTGCAGGAGCTTCTCCGCCAGCGCAGCCAGGAGCCCTGCGACCCCCCCCCCCCCCCCTCCTCCTCCTCCGCCATGACGTCGTCCACGGGCGCCGGCAGCCAGGACCCGGCGTCACCGTGGGGTCACCAGACGAGCGGCGCCGGCGAGCAGCAGCAGCCTCACCCCGCCGCCCCCTACCCCGCCTCCTCCCCGTCTCATCACCCCGCCCCCCCCCTCCGCCGCCTCCCGCTTCCCGCCCTACCCCGGCGGCCCCGCCTACTCCGGCCCCAGGCCTGCCTTCGGCCCCCAGGCCCCGCCCTCCTGCCCCTATCCCACCCAGCCCACGTTCCCGGCGCCCCACCCCCGGCTCTGCGTTCGGCCAGTACGCCCCCCAGCCGGGCGCCGTGGGGCCCCCCTACCCCGCCGCCCCCCAGCAGGGCGCCGCCCCCTACCCCGCCGCCTACAGCTACGGCGGCTACAGTTACCCCGGCCGCGCCCAACAACCAGTCGCCCACCGGAAGGCCGGCCTACGGGGCGGGATATTGAAATGTCTTTATTGGGAATAACCCCCTGAGATGAAACCATCTCTCTCTCTCCTCTCTCTCTCCTCTCTCTCACTCTCTCGCTCTCTCTCTCTCTCTCTCTCTCTCTCTCTCTCTCTCCCTCCTCTCTCTCTCTCTCTCCCTCCCCTCTCTCTCTCGCTCTCTCTCTCTCTCTCCCTCCTCTCTCTCTCTCCTCTCTCCCTCCTCTCTCTCTCTCCTCTCTCCCTCCTCTCTCTCTCTCTCCTCTCTCCCTCCTCTCTCTCTCCTCTCTCCCTCCTCTCTCTCTCTCTCTCTCTCTCTCTCTCTCGCTCTCTCTCTCTCTCTCCCTCCTCTCTCTCTCTCCCTCCCCTCTCTCTCTCGCTCTCTCTCTCTCTCTCTCCCTCCTCTCTCTCTCTCCTCTCTCCCTCCTCTCTCTCTCTCTCCTCTCTCCCCCTCTCTCTCTCTCTCCTCTCTCCCTCCTCTCTCTCTCCTCTCTCCCTCCTCTCTCTCTCTCCTCTCTCCCTCCTCTCTCTCTCTCCTCTCTCTCTCTCCTCTCTCTCTCCTCCCTCTCCTCTCTCTCTCCTCTCTCCCTCCTCTCTCTCTCTCTCTCTCTCCTCTCTCTCTCTCTCTCTCTCTCTCCTCTCTCTCTCTCTCCCTCCTCTCTCTCTCTCCTCTCTCCCTCCTCTCTCTCTCTCTCCTCTCTCCCTCCTCTCTCTCTCTCCTCTCTCCCTCCTCTCTCTCCCTCCTCTCTCCCTCCTCTCTCTCTCTCTCTCTCTCTCTCCTCTCTCCCTCCCCTCTCCCCCCCCCCCCCCACACTAGTCTCAGGTTGTTTCATTGTGTTTCATTAAGACTAGGATTGTCCTCAACTTTAAGTCTTAAAAGTTAATACTTCATGTTTATTCGTCAACTAATTAATTAGTTGATTTAAGCGACAAATCCGTAAAAGAAATTCTCAAATGCAATCATGGGGAGGGACTTTAATAAATCGAGCTCTTAACACCAGAGATGTTCTCGTTCAGCTCGGGAGCGAAAACACGACAACAATGGAAAGCGACCAATCGAGCCGATCAAGTCTTAATGAGACTGAGACCAAACGAGGACGTGTCCCTCTAATACAGTTAGTTATGGAGGACAGCATGGCTGGGGCTAGCCGCCACGGTCTAGCATGGTACGGTATGGTTGGGTTTGTGTCTCCATTAGCTGTGTTCAGCCTGGCTGGGGCTAGCCGCCACGGTCTAGCATGGTACGGTATGGTTGGGTTTGTGTCTCCATTGCGTTTCTTGTAAACTATGTGGTTGCTAGGCAACCTTTCAAAATTCATACCAACATCTGTGGTACAGAAGCTAAACCCTGGCTAGTGGAGACAAGGCCACAGCTAAACCCTGGCTAGTGGAGACAAGGCCACAGCTAAACCCTGGCTAGTGGAGACGAGGCCACAGCTAAACCCTGGCTAGTGGAGACAAGGCCACAGCTAAACCCTGGCTAGTGGAGACAAGGCCACAGCTAAACCCTGGCTAGTGGAGACGAGGCCACAGCTAAACCCTGGCTAGTGGAGACAAGGCCACAGCTAAACCCTGGCTAGTGGAGACAAGGCCACAGCTAAACCCTGGCTAGTGGAGACAAGGCCACAGCTAAACCCTGGCTAGTGGAGACAAGGCCACAGCTAAACCCTGGCTAGTGGAGACAAGGCCACAGCTAAACCCTGGCTAGTGGAGACAAGGCCACAGCTAAACCCTGGCTAGTGGAGACAAGGCCACAGCTAAACCCTGGCTAGTGGAGACAAGGCCACAGCTAAACCCTGGCTAGTGGAGACGAGGAAGCAGTTCTGGAGGTCAGCCTGTAGCTGGTCCGGCTCTGTTCGGCTCTAGACCTGTTGTACATATCAAGTGGTCCAGGTTGGTCTGAGAGGTCAGAGGTCAACGTGTGCTCGATCAAGGCTCCAGGAGGTTGACCCTGTGCTCTGGTCTCAGAGGGGCACAGGATGGTATCTAACGGATATGATTGGTTGCTGGCGGTTGTCTGTCAGAACAGGAGGTCATCTGATTGGTCAGTTCTGCAGCCATTCTTCATAACTGAAACGGAAGAGGAAAAGAAAAGCCCAGATAAATAGAGAATTCATTGTCACTTGTTTAATATGTTGCTGTCATAACCTGATCACCCCCGCCCCCTTAAAGGGATAACTCACACAAACCCTGCCCACTCTTAAAGGGACAATCTGACACGCATACACATACACTTAAAGGGATTAATCACACACACAAATCCAACCCCCTACTACTCCCTCTTAAAGGGAACATATGTATCCTTTCAACCATTTTATATGACTCCCTTGAATCTGTTGAACATGCGTTTGTTACGTTTTTTTTTAGTTTATTTAATTTTAAGCCTTATTGTACTTATTTATTTTCCAGAACCTTCTTCTTCTCTTGGTGTAGCTCTATATTCTCAACGGGGCGTGACCTTCTGACTGGAGAGCAGGTCCTTGGGGTCACAGCCAGTTAGTTAGAGTTAGTTAGGAGTTGTGATTTACCCTTTCACTACCACACTACAGAAGGTTAACCCTTTCACTACCACACCACAGAAGGTTAACATTTCACTGCGACAATCGGGGGGGGGGGGGGGGGGTACCTTCTGTATTGTCGCAGTGAAAGGGTTAACCCTTTGGTAGTGTGGCAGTGAAAGGGTTAACCTTCTATATTGTCGCAGTGAAAGGGTTAACCCTTTGTCGTGTGGCAGTGAAAGGGTTAACCTTCTGTATTGTCGCAGTGAAAGAGTTAACCCTTTGTCGTGTGGCAGTGAAAGGGTTAACTTTCTGTATTGTCACAGTGAAAGGGTTAACCCTTTGGTAGTGTGGCAGTGAAAGGGTTAACCTGTATTGTTGCAGTGAAAGGGTTAACCCTCTGGTAGTGTGGCAGTGAAAGGGTTAACCTTCTGTATTGTCGCAGTGAAAGGGTTAACCCTTTGTCGTGTGGCAGTGAAAGGGTTAACCTTCTGTATTGTCGCAGTGAAAGGGTTAACCCTCTGGTAGTGTGGCAGTGAAAGGGTTAACTTTCTGTGTGTCGTCGCGGTGAAAGGGTTAACCGTTTGGTAGTGCGGCAGTGACAGGGTTAATCTTTGTCAATCAATCAGTTAAATACAACTTTTGTCAGATTGTGTTTATATTTCATGTAGATCCCTGACTTTAAAAAGGTTGATCAGGTGTCTGTGTGACGTGAGTCTGGGACGGTGGAACACAGGTCTGCAGCTGGACGGTGGAACACAGGTCTGCAGCTGGACGGTGGAACACACAGGTCTGCAGCTGGACAGTGGAACACAGGTCTGCAGCTGGACAGTGGAACACACAGGTCTGCAGCTGGACAGTGGAACACAGGTCTGCAGCTGGACGGTGGAACACAGGTCTGCAGCTGGACGGTGGAACACAGGTCTGCAGCTGGACGGTGGAACACAGGTCTGCAGCTGGACGGTGGAACACAGGTCTGCAGCTGGACGGTGGAACACACAGGTCTGCAGCTGGACAGTGGAACACAGGTCTGCAGCTGGACAGTGGAACACACAGGTCTGCAGCTGGACAGTGGAACACAGGTCTGCAGCTGGACGGTGGAACACAGGTCTGCAGCTGGACGGTGGAACACAGGTCTGCAGCTGGACGGTGGAACACAGGTCTGCAGCTGGACGGTGGAACACAGGTCTGCAGCTGGACGGTGGAACACAGGTCTGCAGCTGGACGGTGGAACACACAGGTCTGCAGCTGGACAGTGGAACACAGGTCTGCAGCTGGACAGTGGAACACACAGGTCTGCAGCTGGACAGTGGAACACAGGTCTGCAGCTGGACGGTGGAACACAGGTCTGCAGCTGGACGGTGGAACACAGGTCTGCAGCTGGACGGTGGAACACAGGTCTGCAGCTGGACGGTGGAACACAGGTCTGCAGCTGGACGGTGGAACACGGGTCTGCAGCTGGACAGTGGAACACACAGGTCTGCAGCTGGACAGTGGAACACAGGTCTGCAGCTGGACGGTGGAACACACAGGTCTGCAGCTGGACGGTGGAACACACGGGTCTGCAGCTGGACGGTGGAACACAGGTCTGCAGCTGGACGGTGGAACACAGGTCTGCAGCTGGACGGTGGAACACACAGGTCTGCAGCTGGACGGTGGAACACACAGGTCTGCAGCTGGACGGTGGAACACAGGTCTGCAGCTGGACGGTGGAACACACAGGTCTGCAGCTGGACGGTGGAACACACAGGTCTGCAGCTGGACGGTGGAACACACAGGTCTGCAGCTGGACAGTGGAACACACAGGTCTGCAGCTGGACAGTGGAACACAGGTCTGCAGCTGGACAGTGGCACACACAGGTCTGCAGCTGGACGGTGGAACACAGGTCTGCAGCTGGACGTTGGAACACACAGGTCTGCAGCTGGACGGTGGAACACAGGTCTGCAGCTGGACGGTGGAACACAGGTCTGCAGCTGGACGGTGGAACACACAGGTCTGCAGCTGGACAGTGGAACACACAGGTCTGCAGCTGGACAGTGGAACACACAGGTCTGCAGCTGGACAGTGGAACACAGGTCTGCTACAGGCCGGCGCTCGTCTCATTTAGAGACGACAGACCAGCCCTAATATTCTTCAGAGGGGAGGTGATACATACAGCCTGGTTTATGTTTGGTGATGATGATGATGATGATGATGATGATGACGACTGTAGATTGTTAAAAAAGCCTTTTTCTTTGTTGCTTTTTAAGTTTTTTTTTGGGTTGTGAATAATTAAATAATAAAAAATTAAGTTGATCTAAAATTTCATTTTGAGTCTTTGTTTTGTAAATGTTCAAATGTTATTATTACAGATGATTGACATGTTCTGGATAAGTAGGCTACTGCTGAGACTAATGTGTCCTGTAGTATTATTATTATTAAAAAAAAATCAAATCTAACCCTGACTAACCTTACTGTCATGCACTTGTCCTAATAAACTAACCTACACTGTAGCACTCAACACTTTGATGAACATTGTTGCTCAGCTGATAGAGTTGTGCCCTTCCTGATGGCTTGTCATACAGAACTTGTAAGTCGCTTTGGATAAAAGCGTTTCAGCTAAATGACTAAATGACTAAATGACTATCTTGTAGACCAGGCCCATTGCAAGTTGCTGTACTCTGTCGTCTACTCTAAGCCATCCTAGGTTGTCAAAGTGGGCAGGGGTGAGGTGGGTTCTAGGAGTAAGGTCAAGTAGTAGTCTGACCAGTTTGTTTTGTGATGTTTGTAATTTTGTTTTAAGCGCCTTTGAGGTGCTTTGGTACCATGAGGTGCACGCATAGTCATAGTACCCTTGAATGAGTGCTCCTGCCAGAGTCTTCAGGGTATTCTTGTTTACCAGAGAGGAGATCCGGTACAAGAATCGAGTTCGTTGGTTGACTTTTTTTATTACATTGGATGCCATCACAGATGTCCATCACAGCATCAACAGCCAAAAAAAACAGTTAATCCATAACATACAATTATTTAGTATGTGTTAAAAACAAAGACGGACAAATACTAAGAGCTAAAATAGAGCAAAAAATGGTGAATGAAAAAAAGAAAGAAATTAGTCTAATCATGATGTTAATTAATTGGTTACAGTCCACAACCCAGCTCCTCCAGTCCACGGCAGTTGGCCCGTCCTGGCCCTGCCTGCTTGTGGAGCCTGATTGCCACCGGCACAAAGGACTGCCCGAAGCGCTTTGTGGTATGTCGGTCATATATGTTATGATGAATTGAAAATGGGGGACCCTGATGTAAACAAGACGAAAGTCTTTCTCTGGTCTGCATCCTCTTAACAATTGTGTGTATTGAGCCGTACTGTATTGTGTACCCATTCTGCAATCTGTTAATACAATTTTCAATCAATTAAACATACTAAACTTATAAGTTGTATATGTGGTTGGGCCTGGGACAGGTTCATAAACATCCACTCACACAATACTAGCGTGTTCGATTTGCAAAGCAAGATGAATCCGTTTGCCTCTCAGCACACACTTAAGTCCCCCTATACTAAAAGGCTCCATTAAAAAACATACCAACTTCGTGAAACGCATCTTAAACCTTTCTCCAAAGAATAAAAAATGCCAGACGAAGGGCGCTCCAGTAGCACACCACATAGCGCGCTGAGTCGCGAAGCGGGTTCGTTTCCCAGTCCCGGCGACCATTTGCCGCATGTCTTCCCTACCTCTCCTCCCGTTCTCCCTCTCTCTCCTCTGTCGGTCCTGCGTGGCCAGAAGCCCGACGATTTAGCTCCTTTTGGCTAATCCTCATGCATGTTCCGTTTCTTCAGACTTATTCTCTGTGACTATTTACACAAAGTGAAAAAAGCGCTACCCCAGACGCAGGGGTGTAAAGTACTTGAGTAATTGTACTTCGTTACAATACTTAAGTACTGTTTTGGGGGATTTGTACTTTACTCGAGTATTATTAGGTTTGTATACTTTGTACTTTTACTCCATTACATTTCAGAGAAAAAATACATACTTTTTACTCCTTACATTTAAAATGCAGACCTACAAAGTACAAAGTACAAATCTCACAGGTCCAACCATTTAATTAGTATATTTTAATTGTTTATCTGGCCGAACTAACGTTAACGTTATTAATCCTGCGACCGCAGGTAAACAGCCAATCAAATCCCCATCAATGGAAAATGAACCCGCCCATACCCATGCTGATTGGTCCTTGTGCAACACTAGAAAGCAGGGATCTTTGATTAAACACCTGCTATCAGAAGAATAGACAGTCAGATCCGCATTATGCTGTGGTTAATATTGTGATATTATTCAGGGTACTCCAGTATTCTGTCTTCTGTCTGTCTTCAGCATTGTCTATCGCAGAACACATTCCATTGTGGGCAGAGTGTATGCTTGGTTTCATTCCAGCCTTGCCTAAACACCAGCTGATGATTTCACTAATTGGCTCACCTCTTCAACTAACTCACCTGGTGCAATGTATAGTTAAAATGAAAACTTGGCCCACGATGGAATGAATTTGAGACCCCTGGTCTATCCCTTTCAAAAAAAAATTACTTTTACTTTTTAGTACTTAAGTACATTTAAAAGTAGGACTTTTTGACTTTTACTCAAGTGTGTTTTTAGCCAGATACTTTGACTTTTACTTGAGTCAGATTTTGAGACGGTACCCATACTTTCACTTAAGTATAATTTCTGGGTACTTTTTACACCAGACGCCATCAGCATCATCAGCGCCATCAGCATCAATGAATATACGTACTTGCACTACCAGCAATACAATGTTTATTAATTCATCATTTTGGTCTTACCTGTTTTCCGACAGTAGACATTTTTTCCCCCCTAGTTATATGATTATGGCGAGCGCTCTGCTCTGACTCACTGAGGACCCCATGTGTCTTCCGTTTCGGCGGTGAAAGACTGGGGAAGGAGCTGGTAGTATTTTCAACAAATGTATTCCTTTATAACTTATTCCCATTTTTTTTACTTTATCAATTCCCTTTCCTGTTTTTCAATAAATCTTTCATGTCCTCCCCTTAACAAAGTAAATTAGTATCATCAGCAAACGTAAACATTTTCAAAATATTCGATACTGTAAAAATGTAATTTAAATAAAGTATAAATAACTTGGGTCCCAATATGGAACCCTGTGGAACACCACACGTTACTATTCTAAGATGTGATTCTGTATTATTAATGTTTACATATTGAAACCTATTAAATAACTTTTTAATCAATGATGAGTGACACCTCTTATTCCAAACCGTTCCATCTTTTGTAAAGGCAGGGAAAGTCAATTGTGTCAAAGGCTTTACGTAAGTCAATAAATACACCTATTGAGGGTTGTTTTTCATTAATTGGTTGATATATTTTCTACAAAATCTATCACTGCTAAGGATGTTGATCTATTGCTCCTAAAACCATATTGATGGTCACTCAATAACCCATATTTTTCAATAAAGCCATCAAGTCTATTTACAAAAAAAAATCGAGTATCTTTAAGAATTAAGGTAGCGAGTTTTTCCTTACCTTCTGGGAGTGTGGCATTCATTTAATTAATACATTTTACATTTTATTTTATTCTATTTTGGATTTCCTGGTGTTTTTGTCTTTGTTCTTGATTTATTGTGATGTTTCTTCTTGACTTGTTTAAAGAAGACGTGTCCGGCCCATGGGGACATTAACGTGTGTTGTCGGGCCTTACACATACATTTGATTTGATTTGATTTAATTAAAGGTGCTATAGATAATGATTATATGTAGAGAGATTTTAGAAAGGTGCAGAATAAAGGTATTCCAATGCATCAAAATAGCCCGACTTGCTAGTAATGTGAGAAAAACATGCAGCTCTCACAATATAGACGCACTTTCGACTTGACAGCGTATCTGTTATCCGTTACTCTTGGTTTTATGTTCCTGTGTATTCTTATTGTTCTCCGTTTCCCTGTGGTTCTATGTTTCTTTGTTTTCTTTGTTTCTTTTTTGCTTATTGTCAGCGACTTTGTGTCTTTGAAAAGCGCTATACAAAATAAATGAATTATTATTATTATTATTATTATTATTATTATTAAACATTCTAAATGGACTTCCGGTCACAGTGTTCGTGAATATCAAAACTGACTGAGTCACGTGATCCGCAAGATCTGCAGGAAAGACAGGAGATCTACAGGAGAGACAGGAGAGACACAGGAGATCTACAGGAGAGACAGGAGATCTACAGGAGAGACAGGAGAGACAGGGGATCTACAGGAGAGACAGGAGATCTACAGGAGAGACAGGAGAGACAGGAGATCTACAGGAGAGACAGGAGAGACAGGAGAGACAGGAGAGACACAGGAGATCTACAGGAGAGACAGGAGAGACAGGAGAGACAGGAGAGACAGGAGAGACACAGGAGAGACAGGAGAGACAGGAGAGACACAGGAGAGACAGGAGAGACAGGAGAGACACAGGGGATCTACAGGAGAGACAGGAGAGACAGGAGAGACACAGGGGATCTACAGGAGAGACAGGAGATCTACAGGAGAGACAGGAGAGACAGGGGATCTACAGGAGAGACAGGAGATCTACAGGAGAGACAGGAGAGACAGGAGAGACAGGAGAGACAGGAGAGACACAGGAGAGACAAGAGAGACAGGAGAGACAGGAGAGACAGGGGATCTACAGGAGAGACAGGAGAGACACAGGAGATCTACAGGAGAGACAGGAGATCTACAGGAGAGACAGGAGAGACAGGGGATCTACAGGAGAGACAGGAGATCTACAGGAGAGACAGGAGAGACAGGAGATCTACAGGAGAGACAGGAGAGACAGGAGAGACACAGGAGATCTACAGGAGAGACAGGAGAGACACAGGAGATCTACAGGAGAGACAGGAGAGACACAGGAGAGACAGGAGAGACAGGAGAGACACAGGGGATCTACAGGAGAGACAGGAGAGACAGGAGAGACAGGAGAGACATGGGATCTGCAGGAGATTTGATTTGATTACGGATCCCCAAGCTGGTGCCATAATAATAATAATAATAATAATAATAATAATAATGCAGGACTTAGGAAGTCTTTATTTGGCATGCAAACGACACACACATGCGATGGGTGGCACACACACACAGGAACACACGCATGCAATTTTCTTGTGTCGCCTAATGCGATTGAGTCTCTGCACTTGACCCATCCCGTCGTCCTTCCCCCCATAGCCGGGAGCAGATAGGGCGTCGACGTGAGCCGTGCCCCGGAGACCAATCCAAGTGCTCCTGCCCGTCTTCGTCACGGACGCCACAGCGTTAGCGATCTGTTGTTGTGCATGTTTTTCCATTGGGTTTATCTTATCGGGGGGGGAAACCCTTGCGAGCACAGAGGGGGAGAACATGCAAACTCCACACAGAACGGCCTGGGAGATACCCCACCTGAGTACCTGGCAACCTGGTCCCCAAGCGGGAATCGAACCCTGGACCTTCTTGCTGTGAGGCGACAGTGTTAACCACTACACACCGTGTGTACCAGCTATAGTCTTCCTGGGGTCCACACACAAAAAACATACAAAAACAATTATTATTGCAAAACAAAATGATTAAAAGTCAGTACTCAACACACAATGCATAATGAAACTAACAATTAAGATGGCTAAAATTACATAAATCAAATCAAATTTATTTATAGGGCCCGACAACACACGTTAATGTCCCCATGGGCCGTACAGGTCTTCTTTAAACAAGTCAAGAAGAAAACATAACAATAAGTCAAGAACAGAACAAGAACACCATAAGGTGCAAACATTTTTAGATGGATGCAAATAAATGAAAGAATGCAAGCACTCAGACATACCCCACGCGAAGGTAAGGAAAAACTCACTAAAACCTAACAATAGGGAAAAAAGCTCCACAGGCAGTGTGGAGGAGAGAAACCTTAGAAGGGCCATTCAAGGGGGGATCTCCCTTCTTAGATGTTGGTGATAGTAGTGTTGCAGACGGACAGTTGGTAAGCATGCACTCATGTGTGTAGTGGAACACAGATGAGTGCATGCAATAGCAACTGTACATTTTGAAAAATTAAAGATAGAGCTAATAGCGATAGCAACTGAACATTTTGAAAGATTAAAGATAGAGCTGATAGCAATCTATTTGAGGCACAGGGGCGGCGCAAAGAGGGTCACGTCCTCCCCGTCTTAGTCAAGCAAGCAAAGAAACAGAAAACAAAAACACTAAACAAACTACTTTACAGTGTTAAATACAATTTAAGATTATTTTAAAAAGTGAATCTAATGTAAATGCAGCAGAGGTTTTTAGGCAGGTTATTCCAAAGAGTTAATTATCTAAAAATAAAAGATCTCCTTAACCGTTAACGTTGAAAATAGATTGTCTTTTATTATACTTGTGCTGTTCAAGTTGGTCATGAGCAGTAAAACCCCTGTTTTTATACATAAACAGATTGTTTTTAGTAATACTGTGCATGAGCATTACACTAGAGGTTCCAGTAATGAGCAGCTTGAATGACCAGGTCCAAAAACCAACGCTTTAAGCCAAGAGAGGCGGGCATGCATACGGCTCACATTAGACCTTAGTGAGCAGCCCAGTACCAACCGTGCTGCCCTGTTCTGGACCACCTGGAGCTTCCTGAGGTCACCACTGGCAGCAGATGACCACATTGCAGAGCAATAGTCAAGATGACATAAAACTAAACTTTACACTATCTGACATAAAAGGGGACGGGCAACAAAATAAGCACATTTCCTGGAAATACCAATTGCTCTTCCCATTTTCAAAACAATATAATTAATATGCTGAGACCAAGACATAGTGCAATTATTCCCAGTCAAGAGAGGGGGAGGAGCTGCTCTTCCAGTGAAATAACCGCAAAGGTGAACCATTCAACATTCTGACAGATTTCCTCCCCAACATGGAATTTAAAACTTGATGGACTGGATGGAGGGCCCAAGTCATGTCATTCTCATGCTAAACAGAACCACGGCTGAAATCCCTTGGCAAATAAAGAGTCTTCCATTTGGGGAGTTTGCCCCTCAAAGTGAGCAGCACTCACATTCTGCGCAATAACTCACCAGAGTGAATGAATGAATGAATGAATGAAAACTTTATTTAACAGATTGCAGAATGGGTACAATACAGTACAGCTCAATACACACATACCTTTTAATAGGTCTAGAATTTCCCTCATTAAAAGCAGCTTTGGTATCCTTAGGTGAAGGAAAAACCTTAGCCTCCTTCCACATCTTTGGACATAGGCCCACATCCAAACATCTATTCGTAATATGACATATAGGAGATGCTATGATACCAGCAGTCATTCTCAGCACTTTACTATCCAGGTTATCTAGGCCTGCTAACTTACTATCAGGAAGAGAGCGGAGTAACCGCTCCACCTCACTGACTTCAGCCTGATGAAATTCACATTCACACATTTTGTCTTTCATTATAATATACTTAATACAGTCATTTGTTTTAAGGTTGTTTGAAATATTCATAGCCTGCCTTAGTTTAGATACTTTACCCACATAATAATCATTAAAATGATTTGCAGTCTCACCTGGTTTCGTGAGAACAAATCCATTTGATTCCACTAAGGGTGTGCACACAGTTGTCTTTCGACCCATCATTTCATTAAAAACATTCCATATTTTTTTGCTATCATTTCTCACATCATATAACCTTTGTTTAAAATAGTCCCTTTTTTGTTTACCTTGTTTAGTTTTGTCACCTGATTGCGTAAAGCACAGTATTTATGCCTTTGTCTTTCTAGTGACAGCTATTATATTGTGGTCACTGAACCCTACAGGGACAGAGACAGCCTTAGGCCATTGTTCAGAAACATGTATAAATAATTAAATAACAATAAAATGGCTGAGGCTTCCGCCCAGGTAATCAGCTGAAATTGCCCAGGTAAAAGAAGATTGTTGTCGGGAGGAGCCCTATATAGTGGGGGGGGGGTACATGATAGGTCAAACGAGTGTGTGTGTGTGGGGGGGGGGGGGGGGGGTACACAGGATAAGGGACAAAGGAGAAGGGAGGGGGATGTCTTTACATGAAAGTTGGGGGCTCCTCAATATATTATTCCACGCTGGCCATATTGAAACTATTTTCTCAAACTCTATTTACTCTCAATAACTGTCTAACTAAATTAACTGAATGTGTACAAAACTGTTTAGACTTTTTGGATGTGTGTGAGGTTATGTGCAAAGCTGTTTTGGTGAAGTGGCCCTTTAATGCTCCCATGAACATTGGTGTGTTTCCACCGCACCTGCCGCTTCCAGTGTTACACTCTTCTTAATTTAGTGCTTGAAACGTTACACAAATAAATGTAATAATAATGTTAATACAAGATAAATTATGCGATATTAATGAAAAAAACAGAACTGAATACATTTTAATTCATTCATTAAAGGAACACGCCAACATTTTGGGAAATTAGCTTACCGTCTTCAATTGAACCAGAACTAACTGAGGCTTTTTTTGGCCATGTCTCTCTCTCTCATTAGGGTCCTGAGACTGCTGTCAAGCCATGGGGCAGATCTATTTTTGACCGTGATTTTTTTTTAAAAGGAGCATACTTGTTTACAACGATGGTGTAAAGAGAGGAGTGTGCGTGTGCAATAGAGCATGAAACACAAAGGATGAGCAGTCTGAAAGAAACGACACCTGTAACCTTCGTGTGTTTTGCTCGCTTGTTGTGGGGGCGAGAAAGTCTGCTCCTCCAACCTGTCCATTGATTAGACACAGAGTAATGATGATTCACCAATCCGTCTTATTCGGAGGCCCTGTACAGAGGAATTAAAGCCTTTGGGAAATCGTAACTGCCAGCAGTCGTGATTGTCTGACTGTTGACTGAAACCGCTGTGGTGTAAAAAGCGTGCCATTAGGATTCGTATATATCCAGTAGACCATTGCGATGTGATTCTCAGTGCAAATAAAGCAGGTCAGTGGCTACGCCACATTTAGCAAGGTCAGGCCGGGGCTCATTCATGAGCAAGGCCGTCACTAAGGGTTTGATTGATTGATTGAAAACTTTATTAACAGATTGCAGAATGGGTACTGTACAGTACAGCTCAATACATACAATTGTTAAGGGGATGCAGACCAGAGAAAGACTTTCGTCTTGTTTACATCAGGGTCCCCCATTTTCAATTCATCGTAACATACATGACATACATGACATACAGATAGACAGTACTGCTACATCTATACATTTATGACATACCAGATTTGTAAATACAGTACTGTTTGTGATACAAAGGGAGTCCAGAAAAAAAAGTATATACATTAGACGTAGAAACTGTACATTGGATTGGGTAGGTGGGGGGGGGGGGACTGTACATTGGAGGTGGTTGGGTGGGTGGGTGGGGGGGGGGGGGGGGGGGGGGGGGGGGGTTGGGTAGGAATGGGGGGGGGGGGGACACTGTACAACTGTACAAACAAAACTGTACATTGGAATATTGACAAGACCATACTTGGTAATTTACTGTACATTGGAGGGGGTTGTGTTCGGACAAGAAAGGCCCAAGAAAGGCTCAACTTGTGCCGTTGGAACCAAACCAGAGGTTATAAACAGAAGATGTAGAACACAAATCCACAGCGGCAAGCGAGACGGAGATGTCTCATTAATAGGCAGCACACCATGTCCAACTGAGGGACGGGATCATTGACGTCACGGCACGCAGAGCTTGTGCATATTATCTGATGACCGCAAATAGCCGTTGCAACATTTTCTGTGTCGTGTCGTGTCGTGTGTAACACATTTTTATGAATGGGGACCGGCAGCCCTGTCCATTGAAGGCTATGGTGGCCGGATTTTCTTTTAAGTTGACGCCAATTTCCCAGAGCAAAGACCATATTTCCCCCGAGGAAAGACGCTCCTTGACGCGAGTCACCCTCCAATACAACCATCGTCACATCAAATTATTCCCAGTCAAGAGAGCAGGGGGAGGAGCTGCTCTTCCAGTGAAAGAACCGCAAAGGTGAACCATTCAACATTGTGACAGATTTCCTCCCCAACATGGAATTTAAAACTTGATGGACTGGATGGAGGGCCCAAGTCATGTCATTCTCATGCTAAACAGAACCACGGCTGAAATCCCTTAGCAAATAAAGAGTCTTCCATTTGGGGAGTTTGCCCCTCAAAGTGAGCAGCACTCACATTCTGCGCAATAACTCACCAGAGTGAATGAATGAATGAAAACTTTATTTAACAGATTGCAGAATGGGTACAATACAGTACAGCTCAATACACACATACCTTTTAATAGGTCTAGAATTTCCCTCATTAAAAGCAGCTTTGGTATCCTTAGGTGAAGGAAAAACCTTAGCCTCCTTCCACATCTTTGGACATAGGCCCACATCCAAACATCTATTCATAATATGACATATAGGAGATGCTATGATACCAGCAGTCATTCTCAGCACTTTACTATCCAGGTTATCTAGGCCTGCTAACTTACTATCAGGAAGAGAGCGGAGTAACCGCTCCACCTCACTGACTTCAGCCTGATGAAATTCACATTCACACATTTTGTCTTTCATTATAATATACTTAATACAGTCATTTGTTTTAAGGTTGTTTGAAATATTCATAGCCTGCCTTAGTTTAGATACTTTACCCACATAATAATCATTAAAATGATTTGCAATCTCACCTGGTTTCGTGAGAACAAATCCATTTGATTCCACTAAGGGTGTGCACACAGTTGTCTTTCGACCCATCATTTCATTAAAAACATTCCATATTTTTTTTGCTATCATTTCTCACATCATATAACCTTTGTTTAAAATAGTCCCTTTTTTGTTTACCTTGTTTAGTTTTGTCACCTGATTGCGTAAAGCACAGTATTTATGCCTTTGTCTTTCTAGTGACAGCTATTATATTGTGGTCACTGAACCCTACAGGGACAGAGACAGCCTTAGGCCATTGTTCAGAAACATGTATAAATAATTAAATAACAATAAAATGGCTGAGGCTTCCGCCCAGGTAATCAGCTGAAATTGCCCAGGTAAAAGAAGACCGATTGTTGTCGGGAGGAGCCCTATATAGTGGGGGGGGGGGGGGGGGGGGGGTACATGATAGGTCAAACGAGTGTGTGGGGGGGGGGGGGGGGGGGGGGGGTACACAGGATAAGGGACAAAGGAGAAGGGAGGGGGATGTCTTTACATGAAAGTTGGGGGCTCCTCAATATATTATTCCACACTGGCCATATTGAAACTATTTTCTCAAACTCTATTTACTCTCAATAACTGTCTAACTAAATTAACTGAATGTGTACAAAAGTGTTTAGACTTTTTGGATGTGTGTGAGGTTATGTGCAAAGCTGTTTTGGTGAAGTGGCCCTTTAATGCTCCCATGAACATTAGTGTGTTTCCACCGCACCTGCCGCTTCCAGTGTTACACTCTTCTTAATTTAGTGCTTGAAACGTTACACAAATAAATGTAATAATAATGTTAATACGAATAAATTATGCGATATTAATGAAAAAAACAGAACTGAATACATTTTAATTCATTCATTAAAGGAACACACCAACATTTTGGGAAATTAGCTTACCGTCTTCTCCAGAGAGAGACAGAGGACAGAGAGGACACTGGTACAACAAGAATACCCTGAAGACTCTGGCAGGAGCACTCATTCAAGGGTACTACGACTATGCTTGCACCTCATGGTACCAAAGCACCTCAAAGGCGCTAAAAACAAAATTACAAACATCTCAAAACAAACTGGTCAGACTACTGCTTGACCTTACTCCTAGAACCCACCTCACCCCTGCCCACTTTGACAACCTAGGATGGCTTAGAGTAGACGACAGAGTACAGCAACTTGCAATGGGCCTGGTCTACAAGATACACTACACGACCAAGGTACCCATGTACATGACAAAATACTTCCCAAAGGTCAGTGAATACCACGATCACAACACCAGAGGGAGCTCCACAAATCATGTTAAACCCAGATTCGGCTCAAACAAGGGACTAAACACGTTTCGCAATTATGCCACATCAATGTGGAACGCCCTACCCAAAGCTGTAAAGGAATGTGAATCACTACCCACTTTCAAAAACACTCTCAAAAAACACCTAAGGGAGACTGCAACTCGAAACTGGCCCCTGTAAATGTCCGAACACAACCCCCTCCAATGTACAGTAAATTACCAAGTATGGTCTTGTCAATAACCCAATGTACAGTTTTGTTTGTACAGTTGTACAGTGTCTACGTGAGACTGCAATTCGAAACTGGCCCCTACAAATGTCCTAACCTAGTTGTACAGTAAATGACCAAGTAAGGCCTTGTCAATATTCCAATGCACAGTGTAAAATGTGTGTGTGTCCCCTACCCAACCCCCCCCCCCCCCCTCCAATGTACAGCCCTCACCCAACCCCACCCCACCCAACCAACCTCCTCCAATGTACAGTTTCTACGCCAAATGTATATACACTTGTTGTGAAGGGCCAGATTAAACCGAATATATATATTTATTTATATATATATATTTAATTGTATTTGTATATTCTCTAATATTCCCTGATATCCCTTGTATATTCCTTGTACAATATGCATTGAATATCCATTCTAGCCTACTGAACATCCCATAATAGTCTCCATTCTACTATTGGTCGAGACCTTGGTGCCAGGCTGCCATACCCCTCAGACCCAGTTCAAACGTACCGCTCCACATGTACGAACAAGTCCTAGTTCCGCGTAGGAACCTGGCTACCGCACCACTAATGGGACTATTTGTTCATAGTGCGTATATATACTGCGCTACTAAAGTAGGACTTTCTTTTCAGTCCAGTTTCTTACCCTCCAATAGAGTCACAGACGTAAAGCCTCCCCGCGACGCCACGTGTGGGAGTAAGGCCAAGTTCGCCTACCATCGGTATTGAGACATTGTGTATATTAATATTTGAATAGTCATATTTGGCACTATATCGTCGAGTTGGACGTAGTCTATTAAGCTAATAATAGTCTGTTAATATATAGTGCTTCGTGCGGTGAGAATACTACCGTAGTCAGTACCCCATCGTTTCGGGCAGAGAACTGGCTGCTTACCCAGGGTGGTTGACCCCACGTGAAGCTGCACCCGAGGAGCCCCAGAGCCGACGAGCGAGTGGACCTGTATACCGGATTATTCTACCGACGACAGCCCGCCTTCCCAGGCACGGATTATGCTTTGTATACTTTGATTATTCCATGGATAAAGACCCCCGACACTGCCGTGTGTTGGAAACCCCCCCCTGGAGAGGACGCAAGGTGAGGAGACGCTCTGCAAGACGAGGTCGCTTCACGTCTCTCCCCCGTGGACCGGAGAGAGCCGGCCCACAAAGAGTCCACCTGCTTTCATCTGTGGTCCAAGGATCGCCGGCGCATTGAACGGCACTACAGTGGGTTCACCTGGGATACCCTTGGCCGGATGAGGCAGCCGGATTCTACCCCCCCCCCCCTTCTACTCCTGTCGGCTTACAAGCGACCGGATTAACCCCCCCTAGTGTGTCCAGTATATAATCATTAAAGTATCATTGCTGTTATTCCTTAAACTATTCCAGGTCGTATATGTACCACCTGCGCCTTTAGAGATTGGACATTCTCTATTGATATACCGACGAATACTCTTGCCATAAAAGTGCATACTATTTCCATTCATAAATGTGATTGATTTGATTAAGTGCTTGCTCTACACACCATCGCTGTGTAGAAATAAAGACCTATTTCTAATTCGTACATTTGTGTTGGATCCGTTTCATCTACGTGACAGTGTTCATCATAATATATTTATGCCGTGTACTGGGTGGCCGAATATTAAGTACAAAGGTAGTGGTAGTAAGTATCATATCTAGTAATACAGTCAGGGAATTGTACCCCTCAGTTACAATTGGTCCTTCGAGCCGGAGGGTAATTAGTGTAATATTAATATAGTGTTATTAATATTGAAATGGCCTATGATGAACACTCCACGAAACGATCCTCCTAACCAACGCCCGCAGCGCGAACGACGGCTCCCTCAGTACTTAGAGGCCTACGCTGTCAGTCAACAACCTAGTCTTCTACTAACAGTAAACGCGGTAAAACTAGAAAGTAAAAGTATGTCTAACCCCAACGCCCAGACTACCCCGACCATAGAGGCCCCTACGGGCTCTAATGTAACTGACCAAGTTCACGGTGGGGACCAGTGGGAACCAGACATGACTTCACACCCCGCCAGTACTGAAGAAGTAGTCCCCGATGAGTCCCGGGAGGAATACAACGCTACCGAGAGAGAACTCGGCACGGAAGAAGACGGGGAGAGCACCGTGGAGATAGAGCTCCAAGGCTCCGCAAGGAGTACCCCGAGGGAAGGCTCCCCTATACAACCGCCTTCTCCCAGCGAGGCAGAGAGGACCCTACAGCAGGCCTTCCTCATCAGCCTGAACGCCGCTGCTGAACGCGACCGACTGCAGATCCAGCAGCGAAGCGAACACGAGCAGATACGTCTAGAAATAAGACGCATTCAGATGGAAGAGAATGTGGCCCGAGAACGAGCCGGTGCTCAACGGGACGCAGCGCGCGACAGACAGCAGTCGCAACTAATAGAACAGCTGATCAGACGGACAACACCCTCTCCCTCCGCCAGAGGCTCCAGGAACTCGTCTAGACACACCTCCAGGGCGGCATCCCCTAGCCGAGTAAACAACCCTGAACTTGACCAACAGACGAGGTCTATACCCCCCACAGACCACCTCCCCCCACCGGTCCAAGCGAGACCTAGCAACCGGGAAGGAGCAGCATATCCTGTGGAGAGGCTAAACCAGAGACTACAAGCACTGGATGACCTAACTGAAGACGAAGAGGAAGAGGAGGAGAACCACGCCCGAAGACAGCACAGTACTCTACCGGACCAGGAGGTCCGGTACAGCCCAGGCTATACTCCCGCGGAGCTGCGCTACAGACCCCCGACTCTATACACGGGTGAGCACGACGCACGACCCGCACCGAGGAACAGCACCTGGACAAGCGGGCCATGGTACACTGCCGGTACCAGCCCATACCAAGGAGCGGGAGGAGACTCGCCTAGGAGGCCTCTCCCCCAACGCTCGCCGATGTATCCACAGTCAGCATCATACATTGGCACGCCTATGGTACCCGACTTCACCCAAGAGAACCGGGCCCAGTATACAGAACTCCGCATGTGTCTGGAGACCATGTTGGTGGATGTATTGGATGAACGCCACAAGTACGCCATCCTACTGAAGCACTTAAAGGTGCCCCGCGCACATAATATAGCGCTCGCCTACGCGACTTCCACCACCCCATACACAGCAGCGCTGGTAGCATTGGACCAGAGGTATGGGCGCATATGGGATTACGTGATCCAGGAGATCCGACACATCGACCGCTTACCCCCAGCAATAGACAATCGAGCACTGGACGACCTGTCCATCAGAGTGCAGTCCCTGGTAGGGATGTTGGGAGCGCAAAGAGAGAAGGGGAGGCATGAACTTTACGCCAACTCAAATGTGGAAAGGATTCTGGAGAAGCTGCCGCCCGCTCGTCAGGAGCGCTTTAGGCGGCAGAGGGACCACAGAGACCCGAATGGCCCCGAACCGAACCTCCTCGATCTAGCAGACTTCCTGGCGAGAGAAGTCAGCAGCCTACGGCTAGATACATTCGGACGGAGCACCCCTGGCTCCAGAGAAGGAACCAGACGACTAAATGATGGAAGAAGATCGGTGACCGTGATGCACCAATCGGAGTCAGTACCGAGCAGCAGGAGCCACAGTACCCCCTCCAGAACGGAGAAGTGGAAGATAGTGTGCCCCTACTGTGAGAAAGAACACTGGCTAGCGCAATGTGACTCCTTCCCCAAGCTGAACGCGGAGGAAGCCAGTCAATGGATAAAGTCCAACAAGCGCTGCTTTCGCTGTGCGCGCTCACACATGGCAGCCGAATGCCGCTTAAAGAAAAGGTGCACCAAGTGCGATGGAGCCCATCTGGACATACTTCACGACAGTAACAGACGGCGCCCTTCACCCGCACCATCCAGCCGCAAAGCGAGCGTCATGTACATCGATCCCGCCAGCAGCAGTGGAGCCCGAGTACTCCTAAAAGTAGTGCGTGTGACACTAAGCTACCAGAATAAAGTCCTGGACACTTACGCCGTCCTCGATGACGGGTCAGAGAAGACCCTGCTGCTCGCCTCCGCTGCGGCCCAGCTAGGGCTGCGGGGAAGCGAAACCCAAATGACAATTCGGACAATAAGACGAGATTTGAGGACGATAAAGGGCGAGAATGTCTCATTCTCTATCGCAGCAAGCGGCCAGCCTGAGCGACGGTACCAGATTGCAGACGCTTTCACCAGCCAAGAAATAGGACTGTCGCGGTACACATACCCCGTCGCCAAGCTGATGGAGAAATATGTACATCTGCGCAAGTTACCGATCCCGCTCATAGACAATGCTATGCCGACCCTGTTGATAGGCTCCGACCATGCAGACCTCATTGTCCCGATAGACCGGGTTCATACCGGACCCCGAGGCTGTCCTGCAGCAGTCGAGACCCGTTTGGGATGGACTCTCCAAGGCCCGCTCGCCAAATCTCTCAACCGAAGTACAGCCACTAGATGTCTCCACTCCCGAGTCACAGAGGGAGAAACCGCACTCCTGCAACACGTAGAGCGGCTATGGACCTTGGAACAAATGCCCTTTAAGAACGGAAAGAAAGACATTCGCTCTAAAGATGACATTTACGCCATTCACCTCCTCGAGACAGGGACCAAGAGAGTCCCGGTCAACGGCGTGTTGAGATACGCCACGCCACTCCTGCGGCGAGAAGGAATGCCTACTTTCCACGCCAAGACAGACGCCACAGAACGGTACCTGCTGAACACGGAGCGGCGCTTAGCCAAGAACCCCGCCCAAGAGAGTGTATACCGCGCTGAGATTGAGAAGCTCATCACAGCGGGACACGTCACAAAGATGGACATTAAAGAGGCTGACCAGACCACTGAATCGTGGTACGTGCCTCACCACAAGGTCCATCACAACGGTAAAGACCGCATAGTATTTAACTGCAGCTACCAGATCGGATCCCAAAATCTGAATAAAGAGTTACTGCCCGGTCCCACACTCGGCCCCTCCCTACTCGGCGTTCTACTCCGCTTCCGCCAGGAAAAGGTGGCCATCAGCGGGGACATTAAAGGAATGTTCCTGCAGGTGAGATTAGTAGAGGCGGACAAGCCCCTGTTACGGTTCCTATGGAGAGAGAAGCCAGGAGATGAGCACCCAGCCATCTACCAATGGGAAGTCCTCCCCTTCGGAACGACGTGCAGCCCCTGCTGTGCTACATTTGCACTACAGAAACATGTAGCAGAGGACCCAGCAGCGGACGAAGAGGTCCGACACAGCGTAAAGAACAGCTTCTACGTAGACAACTGTCTACAAAGCCTTTCAACCCAAGAAGAAGCCGAGGCTCTCCTGATTAAACTCCGCGCCTCATTGATCAAAGGCGGCTTTGATCTCAGGCAGTGGGCCAGCAGCGATCCGCAAGTACTGCGCAGCCTCTCCTCCGAGGACAAGGCAGCCAGCAGCGAGACCTGGATGGCTACAATCCCGGGAGAAGCCCAGGAGATGACCCTGGGATTGGTGTGGCGATTCAAAACAGATTCGCTTCACTACAGACACAAGCCCCTGACTACGGAGCAGGGAAGGCCGGCGGCGGCGCCGACCACCAGACGGAGTGTGTACACAACACTCGCCCGACAATATGACCCGCTAGGATGTATTCTACCGTACACCACCAGGGCAAAAATGATTGTACGAGCATTGTGGGACAAGGACCAGGGCTGGGACGACCCCATTCCCGCACACCTTGCATCCACCTGGAGAGAGTGGGAGATGGAGCTCCACTCACTCCCAGGCGTTAATATGCGCCGAAGCTACTTCCCACCCACGGTGAGGCCAGAGACATGTAAAATGGACTTACACGTCTTCAGTGACGCCTCAGAGGTCGCATACGGATCAGTAGCCTACTTGCGGGCCCAAGACCAGGGGGGAGAGATCTACACAGCATTTGTCCTCGCCCGCTCGAGAATAGCCCCACGCAAGCAACAGTCTATCCCACGTCTAGAGCTCTGCGCAGCCCTAGCCGGAGCGCACCTAGCCACGCTCATCCAACGTGAGCTCACCATACCGGTGTCTAGAACAATCCTGTGGTCAGATTCCACGACGGTACTCGCCTGGATCAAATCGGACTCATGCAAGTACAAAGTCTTCGTGGGAGTCAGAGTCACCGAGATTCAAGACTTAACCGAAGAGTTAACCGGAGAAACAGAGTGGCGCTACGTTGATACAAAACAGAACCCAGCTGACGTCATCACCCGGGGGATGCCCCTGGATGACCTCACCCGTCGCAATGTCTACAGTGACGGCCCTGCATTCCTAAGACTCCCGGAAGGACAGTGGCCCATGCCTATCCCGAGGGAAGCAAGTCCAGAGGAGGTGGAAAATAAGAAGTCTGTGTTCTGTGGATTGAGCACTGTTATCTCCGCAGTTACCCCCAACACACTCCTGATGGGGCGGCTAGATCCTGCATTACCCCAGACAATGTACCGGCCTGAAGAAGCGAACGGCCGACGAATGTGGAGGTACAGCCAAGTATTAGCAGACAAGTTTTGGAACAGTTTCCTACTGCACTACCTACCGTCTCTACAGACCCGCCAGAAGTGGGTAAAGGAGAGAGACAATTTGACAGAAGGAACAGTCGTCATGATTATTGATCAATCACTGCCCAGAGCTATGTGGCCGGCCGGCCGCGTAAGCAAAGTGATCACCGGTGCCGACGGCAAGGTCTGAGCAGCTGAAGTGCTCGTCCAGGGTCGCACTTACACCCGTCTCGTGGCGAGGCTCATAGAACTGCCTCGACTCAAGTTCAAGTTCAAGTTCTTTAATAGTTGTCATACAGAAGTACAGAATACTTTCATACAAAATGCTTCTTACTGTTACGCTCCAGAGACTGTGCTAGACAAGATAGTATCAAATAACATAATAACATAATATAGCATGAATTTAGAAGAAGAAAATGAGGTCACAGTGTTCGGTATAGACATATGTACAATGTTCTGAGTTACCATATAATATACAATACACAATACTATGCAGTGTACTAATGTACAGTACTATCTAGTGCAAAGCAGAAATGGGATGAGGTACAATTTTAGGTACAATTTACAGTAAGGTGTACGAGTTGTAGTGCAATCCTTCATCCATAAATATAAAGTGTGGGGAGTGGGTGCTACAGTGTGTTTGTTTAAAGTGGGTGTGTGCTATAAAGTGTGTGGAGTGGGTGCTACAGTGTGTTTGTTTAAAGTGGGTGTGTGCGTGTGGATGTGTGTGCTATGTGCGTTTGGTGGTTGTTGTTGTGTAGTGTTCATTCATTGTTCGTTTAGCAGCCTGATGGCCTGGGGATAGAAGCTACTTCTGAGTCTTTCTGTGCTCGCCTTGAGACTCCTGTATCGCTTGCCTGACCGCAGCAGTTCGAAGAGGCAGTTGTTCGGGTGACTGGAGTCTTTAATGATTCTCTTAGCCTTGCCCTTGCAACGCTTGTAGTAAATGTTCTGGAGGGTGGGGAGCCCCCCTCCAATTGTGCGTTCGGCTGAACGTGTCACTCTTTGTAGTCTGCTTTGGTCTTTTGCAGTGCTATTCCCAAACCAGGAGGTGATGTTGCCGGTCAAGATGCTCTCTATTGTACATGAGTAGAAGTTCTTAAGGATCTTCTGGCTGACTTGGAACTTCCTTAGGCGCCTGAGGAAGTAGAGGCGTTGTCGTGCCTTCTTCACCACACTGTTAATGTGTGTGGTCCATGTCAAGTCCTCGGATATGTAGGCTCCGAGGTACTTGAAGCTGTTGACTCTCTCAACCGGTGCCCCGTCGATGCTGAGGGGGCTGTAGTCCTTGACCCCCGACCTCCTGAAGTCCACAATCATCTCCTTTGTTTTGCTGACGTTCAGGGAGAGGCTGTTTTCCTGGCACCATCCCGCCAGGACCTTGACCTCTTCCAGGTAGGCCCTCTCGTCGTTGGCAGAGATCAGGCCCACCACCACTGTGTCGTCAGCAAATTTGACGATTGTATTGCTACTCCGCTGAGCCACACAGTCGTGTGTGTACAGGGAGTAGAGGAGGGGACTCAGAACACAGCCCTGGGGGGCCCCTATGTTGAGGGTGATGGATGAGGAGGTGCAGTTGCCTGCTCTCACCACCTGGGGTCTGCCAGTCAGGAAGTCCAAGACCCACTGGCAGAGGTCATAGCCCAAGCCCAGGTCCCTGAGCTTGGCTATGAGTATGGAGGGGACTATGGTATTGAATGCCGAGCTGTAGTCGATGAATAGCATTCTCACATAGTTCCCCTGCCTCTTGTCCAGGTGTGATGCTGCTGTGTGCAGCACATGGGATATGGCGTCCTCCGTGGACCTGTTGGGGCGGTATGCAAATTGCAGGGGGTCCATGTTGATGGGGAGGGAGGAGCAGATGTAGCCCTTTACTAGCTTCTCAAAGCACTTCATGGCTATGGAGGTGAGAGCTACAGGGCGGTAGTCGTTGAGGCAAGCAGGCTTGGATTTTTTGGGTACAGGGATAATAGTGGACTCCCAGACACAATCGATGATGACCATGACCCTACAACCCTATGACTTTGTGAAGTTGACTGACCCCTACAGCAAACCCTTATGTGTAAATAGACAACGCGATTAATCTGTCTCTGTTTAACTGATTAGGTCTGGGACCAATCAGGGGGTGGCTGTTGTGAAGGGCCAGATTAAACCGAATATATATATTTATTTATATATATATATTTAATTGTATTTGTATATTCTCTAATATTCCCTGATATCCCTTGTATATTCCTTGTACAATATGCATTGAATATCCATTCTAGCCTACTGAACATCCCATAATAGTCTCCATTCTACTATTGGTCGAGACCTTGGTGCCAGGCTGCCATACCCCTCAGACCCAGTTCAAACGTACCGCTCCACATGTACGAACAAGTCCTAGTTCCGCGTAGGAACCTGGCTACCGCACCACTAATGGGACTATTTGTTCATAGTGCGTATATATACTGCGCTACTAAAGTAGGACTTTCTTTTCAGTCCAGTTTCTTACCCTCCAATAGAGTCACAGACGTAAAGCCTCCCCGCGACGCCACGTGTGGGAGTAAGGCCAAGTTCGCCTACCATCGGTATTGAGACATCGTGTATATTAATATTTGAATAGTCATATTTGGCACTATATCGTCGAGTTGGACGTAGTCTATTAAGCTAATAATAGTCTGTTAATATATAGTGCTTCGTGCGGTGAGAATACTACCGTAGTCAGTACCCCATCGTTTCGGGCAGAGAACTGGCTGCTTACCCAGGGTGGTTGACCCCACGTGAAGCTGCACCCGAGGAGCCCCAGAGCCGACGAGCGAGTGGACCTGTATACCGGATTATTCTACCGACGACAGCCCGCCTTCCCAGGCACGGATTATGCTTTGTATACTTTGATTATTCCATGGATAAAGACCCCCGACACTGCCGTGTGTTGGAAACCCCCCCCTGGAGAGGACGCAAGGTGAGGAGACGCTCTGCAAGACGAGGTCGCTTCACGTCTCTCCCCCGTGGACCGGAGAGAGCCGGCCCACAAAGAGTCCACCTGCTTTCATCTGTGGTCCAAGGATCGCCGGCGCATTGAACGGCACTACAGTGGGTTCACCTGGGATACCCTTGGCCGGATGAGGCAGCCGGATTCTACCCCCCCCCCCCCTTCTACTCCTGTCGGCTTACAAGCGACCGGATTAACCCCCCCTAGTGTGTCCAGTATATAATCATTAAAGTATCATTGCTGTTATTCCTTAAACTATTCCAGGTCGTATATGTACCACCTGCGCCTTTAGAGATTGGACATTCTCTATTGATATACCGACGAATACTCTTGCCATAAAAGTGCATACTATTTCCATTCATAAATGTGATTGATTTGATTAAGTGCTTGCTCTACACACCATCGCTGTGTAGAAATAAAGACCTATTTCTAATTCGTACATTTGTGTTGGATCCGTTTCATCTACGTGACAGTGTTCATCATAATATATTTATGCCGTGTACTGGGTGGCCGAATATTAAGTACAAAGGTAGTGGTAGTAAGTATCATATCTAGTAATACAGTCAGGGAATTGTACCCCTCAGTTACAACACTCCTTTTCTGGACACTTTTGTATCACAAACAGTACTGTATTTGCAAATCTGATATGTCATAAATGTATAGATGTAGCAGTACTGTCTATCTGTATGTCATGTATGTCATATATGTTATGATGAATTGAAAATGGGGGACCCTGATGTAAACAAGACGAAAGTCTTTTTCTGGTCTGCATCCCCTTAACAATTGTATGTATTGAGCTGTACTGTACAGTACCCATTCTGCAATCTGTTAATAAAGTTTTCAATCAATCAATCAATCAATCAATGTCCCCCCCCCACCCCTCCTACCCAACCCCCCCCCCACTCCTACCCAACCCCCCCCCCCCACTCCTACCCAACCCCCCCCCCCCACCCACCCAACCACCTCCAATGTACAGTCCCCCCCCACCCCCACCTACCCAATCCAATGTACAGTTTCTACGTACTTTCATAAAACAGAAAGCATCTGCTGATAGATATACCAGGTCTGTAGTCAGAGGGGACTGTGTAGTCCCAAACAGGAGGTCTGCTTTTAGTCAGACAGCCTTTTCCGTGAGAGCAGCCCACACCTGGAACAGTCTGCCAACACGGCTCAGGGAGTATCAAAGTTACATCTCATTTAAAACTAACTTAAAATCATGGTTGAGAGATGGTCAAGTGTGCAACCATTTTAACTGAGGGGTTGTATTTTAATGTATGTATTTTAGTGTATTGTAACCTATACTGATTCCTACTGTGTTTTAATTATTGTACTATGTTTTTTAACTGAGGGGTTGTATTTTAATGTATTTATTTGTATGTATTTTAGTGTATTGTAACCTATATTGATTCCTACTGTGTTTTAATTATTGTACTATGTTTTAATTATTGTTGTGCTCATGTCACCTGCCCCAGAGACTACAGTTGAAAATGAGCCAACCGGGCTAAACTGGCATATTTACAGTCAAATGTTCCTTAATATGCACTGTCTCTGTATTTTAAACCAATAAATACAAATACAAATACAAATGTATATACTTTTTTTTTTCTGGACTCTTTTTGTATCACAAACAGTACTGTAATTGCAAATCTGGTATGTCATAAATGTATAGATGTAGCAGTACTGTCTATCTGTATGTCATGTATGTCATATATGTTACGATGAATTGAAAATGGGGGACCCTGATGTAAACAAGACAAAAGTCTTTCTCTGGTCTGCATCCCCTTAACAATTGTATGTATTGAGCTGTACTGTACTGTACCCATTCTGCAATCTGTTAATAAAGTTTTCAATCAATCAATCAAACCAAGAAAACCTATTTTATCTTTTAGTGGAATGAACATTGCCGGCATCAGAATACATTTGACTTCTGGTCTTCATATAATCTATCAACAAAACGGGGGGAACAGAATGAAGAACAATTAAAACAATTTGCGATCATGAAACGTTTGGAGTCTAGAATATCTGATGAGTAATCGGTAAACATTATTCTTTTAAGTATAATTTTCTTCTTCTATGTCACACACACACACACACACTGCTGGTGTCGTCACTGCTGCTGGTTTAGCTCTAGATAAGGGCAAGAATGCGACCCCCATCTACTACTCTTTGCATAATAATAGGACAGGTAGTTAGAAGGGGGTGGGACATAACTGCATTCTGAAAAAATGCGGGACACACATTCCAATCACAGGCCCACACATTCCAATCACAGGCCCTCTGTGAAAATGAGTTTGACACCCCTGTAGAGAGGAACTGAGGAGGGCAGAAAGAAAGAGAAGTCACCGCTGTAGACAACAACTGACTCAATTTACAACTCTCCACATTGGAGCCTACAGACAGGGTAAGCTTCTTATTTCTTGTGATAATATAAATTAGATTGGGAGAGTAGCTTAATATAAGCCTAATCTACTGGGGGAAACCTTGTTTTAACCTTTGAATAGACTGCTACCTAATAAGGTATTACACTCTTATCTTATGAGCTTGTATAGCACATCTGCAGACATATTGATCTAGTGTGTAGACTATTCTCTTATAGCCAACTTTTGTCATCACGACTTTATTGTTTTACAGGATAATATACTGTACCAATACTGTAGATCTGTCTCTGGGTACTTCTTCTCTTCTCTCATTTCTGGACTCTTTTTGTATCACAAACAGTACTGTATTTGCAAATCTGGTATGTCATAAATGTATCTGTACTGTCTATCTGTATGTCGTGTGTGTCATATATGTTATGATGAATTGAAAATGGGGGACCCTGAAGTAAACAAGTCGAAAGTCTTTCTCTGGTCTGCATTCCCTTAACAATTGTGTGTATTGAGCTGTACTGTACTGTACCCATTATGCAATCTGTTAATTAAAGTTAATTAAACTATCTTCCATTAGTGGCCTCTGCAAGGTTGTGTGCAGCCATTTGTTTTTGTAACATCTGCTACATCTGTCCCACGTGTTCTTTGCAGCTCAGTTGTTAGTTCTGCCCTTCTTGACTGTGACAAAAAGATTTTGAACAAACTTAATGTCATAGCTTGTATTTGATGATATTCTTCTTTGTTATTTACTTGAATGGTTTGATCATTGATTGATGGAGTAATATGGGGTTCTGATAAACTAAAATTATTTGTTAAAATAACATAAGCTAACATATATTTTTACATCTATGCAAATGCATATGCAATATGTATAACTTGAATAAGTAATAAATACAGAAACAACATGTTTAACAATATGTAAATGAGTAGCTACATTTATTTTACATTACATTAACATTAATACAGTCTTTGGCCCTTTGAGGGCAACCATAATGCTGATGTGGCCCTCTGTGAAAATGAGTTTGACACCCCTGTAGAGAGGAACTGAGGAGGGCAGAAAGAAAGAGAAGTCACCGCTGTAGACAACAACTGACTCAATTTACAACTCTCCACATTGTCTCTCCACAGTCCCCCCCACCCCCACCTACCCAATCCAATGTACAGTTTCTACGTCTAATGTATATACTCTTTTCTTTCTGGACTCTTTTTGTATCACAAACAGTACTGTAATTGCAAATCTGGTATGTCATAAATGTATAGATGTAGCAGTACTGTCTATCTGTATGTCGTGTATGTCACATATGTTACGATGAATTGAAAATGGGGACCCTGATGTAAACAAGACGAAAGTCTTTCTCTGGTCTGCATCCCCTTAACAATTGTGTGTATTGAGCTGTACTGTACTGTACCCATTCTGCAATCTGTTAATAAAGTTTTCAATCAATCAATCAATCAATCTATCTTCTTGTCTCTCTCTCTGGAGAAGACGATAAGTTACTTTCCCAAAATGTTGGCGTGTTCCTTTAAGAAGATGGTCCCTGGGCCTGGGCTATCTCTGGAAAGCCATCTTCTTGTCTGCCTGACGCACACAAAGGACAAAGCCTGCTGCCTTGGGTTGTAATTCCAGCGTTGGTTCTGAGAACACGATCAAACTAAAGTGACTGCATCCATTTTCAAACTGTCAATCTCGCCTCAGGGCCCGTGGGGCTAAGATAGTAGATAGTAGTATAGACATGGTACACAGTAGGTAGTAGTATAGGTACATTAGTATAGACATGGTACACAGTAGGTAGTAGTATAGGTACAATAGTATAGACATGGTACACAGTAGGTAGTAGTATAGGTACAATAGTATAGACATGGTACACAGTAGGTAGTATAGGTACAATAGTATAGACATGGTACACAGTAGGTAGTAGTATAGGTACAATAGTATAGACATGGTACACAGTAGGTAGTAGTATAGGTACAATAGTATAGACATGGTACACAGTAGGTAGTAGTATAGGTACAATAGTATAGACATAGTACACAGTAGGTAGTAGTATAGGTACAATAGTATAGACATGGTACACAGTAGGTAGTAGTATAGGTACAATAGTATAGACATGGTACACAGTAGGTAGTAGTATAGGTACAATAGTATAGACATAGTACACAGTAGGTAGTAGTATAGGTACAATAGTATAGACATGGTACATAGTAGGTAGTAGTATAGGTACAATAGTATAGACATGGTACACAGTAGGTAGTAGTATAGGTACAATAGTATAGACATGGTACACAGTAGGCAGTAGTATAGGTACAATAGTATAGACATGGTACACAGTAGGTAGTAGTATATACATAGTAGCATAGTACATAGATAATAGTATAGTAGCATAGTACATAGTAGGTAGTATAGTAGCATAGTACATAGTAGGTAGTATAGGTATAGTTATGATAGTGAAAACTAAGGAGGACCAGAAGTAGAAGTGTCCCTCCTCCTTGTTGTCTGACTGCGCTCTAGATGTGGTGAAGAGTGTGTGATATCTGGGTCACAATATCACTGATGATGACATGTGTGCTGATGTTGATGTGCAGCGCCAGTGCTGCAGACTGTACACACAGGCCAATATGTTGGCACCAAAATGTTATAATGTGTACTACAGACAATGTGAAAATAAGCCTGTTCAGAGCCTATTGCACTCCGTTTTATACTGCCCCCCTCTGGTGTAATTATAGCACAGCAGAAAGGGAAAACCTGCAGGTAGCAGCATATAATTATCATTTAGGATCCTCCTTAAGCTCCCAAGACGGACTCGTGCTTCCATGCTCTGCTGAGCAACACCTCCCTATTGTAATTACCCCCTCCCTGACAGACTTGATTGATTGATTGATTGATTGATTGATTGATTGATTGATTGATTGATTGAAAACGTTATTTAACAGATTGCAGAATGGGTACAGTACAGTACAGCTCAATACATACAATTGTTAAGGGGATGCAGACCAGAGAAAGACTTTCGTCTTGTTTACATCAGGGTCCCCCATTTTCAATTCATCATAACATATATGACATACATGACATACAGATAGACAGTACTGCTACATCTATACATTTATGACATACCAGATTTACAAATACAGTACTGTTTGTGATACAAAAAGTGTCCAGAAAAGAGTGTATATACATTTGATGTAGACTTGTCTAATTCAAAGGAGGAGGGGGGGAGCGAGGTGAGGTGAGGAAAGGAAAGTCTTTATTTGCCAAGTATTGATTGATTGAAAACTTTATTAACAGATTGCAGAATGGGTACAATACAGTACAGCTCAATACACACAATTGTTAAGGGGATGCAGACCAGAGAAGTATGTATCAATGTAACAATGTATCTCCCCATTGCCCATTTCTAAATAGTCTCGTTTAAAACAAATAAAGCATGAACATTTGCATGGTGTACCTTTCTGTGACAGACAGAACCTTCAACCCCCCCCCCCCCCCTTCACCACCCCGAAACCCCCCACAGAACAGACCAACCACAACACTCACCTGTCTAGTCCAACTACCCCAGACAATGGACACACCTCTCACTTCTCCTGTATATAATTTAAGCAGTATCATCGATCTTGAGCTCAGTTGGATACACCCGGCCAGTGTCCACTCTGAGTCATCCAGCTGTAACTCAAGCCTACCTGACTGTCTACATTGATTGATCCGGGAACATTCTCCCACAATTTGATATATTTTTTCAGGATCTCAGAACTACCAGCGGGATTCCCTTCGTCTAGCTGCAGAGGAGGGGTATTAGTACGTCAACAACACAAGGTAAGGGTTAAAGCCTTCCCCCAGGTGAGGGAACATTCTCCCACATAGCCTATAGACAGCCCTTCAGCAATTGATTGATTGATTGATTGAAAACTTAAAAATTTTATTAACAGATTGCAGAATGGGTACAGTACAGCTCAATACACACAATTGTTAAGGGGATGCAGACCAGAGAAAGACTTTCGTCTTGTTTACATCAGGGTCCCCCCATTTTCAATTCATAATGACATTTATGACATACATGACACACAGATATACAGTACTGTTACATTTGTGACATACAAGATATGCAAATATACAGTACTGTTAAACAGAGATCCTAACAGAAAATATATACATACGAGGGGGAGGAAACTGTACATTGGGAGAGGGTGGGTGGGTGGGTGGGAGGGGGTTCGGACATTTACGGGGCCAGTTTCGAATTACAGCCTCCCGTAGGTGCTCTTTAAGAGCTGTTTTGAAGGTGGTTAGGGATTAAACTTTTTTTACAGGTGTGGGTAGGGCGTTCCACATTGATGTGGCATAATTGCGAAACATGTTTAGTCCCTTGTTTGAGCCGAATCTGGGTTTAACATGATTTGTGGAACTCCCTCTGGTGTTGTGGTCGTGATATTCACTTGGTGGTGTAGTGTATCTTGTAGACCAGGCCCATTGCAAGTTGCTGTACGCTGTCGTCTACTCTAAGCCATCCTAGGATGTCAAAGTGGGCAGGGGTGAGGTGGGTTCTAGGAGTAAGGTCAAGCAGTAGTCTGACCAGTTTGTTTTGTGATGTTTGTAATCTTGTTTTTAGTGCCTTTGAGGTGCTTTGGTTTCGATTGATTGACTGAAAATTGTATTAACAGATTGCAGAATGGGTACAATACAGTACAGCTCAATACAAACAATTGTTAAGGGGATGCAGACCAGAGAAAGACTTTCGTCTTGTTTACATCAGGGTCCCCCATTTTCAATTCATCATAACATATATGACATACATGACATACAGATAGACAGTACTGCTACATCTATACATTTATGACATACCAGATTTACAAATACAGTACTGTTTGTGATACAAAAAGTGTCCAGAAAAGAGTGTATATACATTTGATGTAGACTTGTCTAATTCAAAGGAGGAGGGGGGGAGCGAGGTGAGGTGAGGAAAGGAAAGTCTTTATTTGCCAAGTATTGATTGATTGAAAACTTTATTAACAGATTGCAGAATGGGTACAATACAGTACAGCTCAATACACACAATTGTTAAGGGGATGCAGACCAGAGAAGTATGTATCAATGTAACAATGTATCTCCCCATTGCCCATTTCTAAATAGTCTCGTTTAAAACAAATAAAGCATGAACATTTGCATGGTGTACCTTTCTGTGACAGACAGAACCTTCAACCCCCCCCCCCCCCTTCACCACCCCGAAACCCCCCACAGAACAGACCAACCACAACACTCACCTGTCTAGTCCAACTACCCCAAGACAATGGACACACCTCTCACTTCTCCTGTATATAATGTAAGCAGTATCATCGATCTTGAGCTCAGTTGGATACACCCGGCCAGTGTCCACTCTGAGTCATCCAGCTGTAACTCAAGCCTACCTGACTGTCTACATTGATTGATCCGGGAACATTCTCCCACAATTTGATATATTTTTTCAGGATCTCAGAACTACCAGCGGGATTCCCTTCGTCTAGCTGCAGAGGAGGGGTATTAGTACGTCAACAACACAAGGTAAGGGTTAAAGCCTTCCCCCCAGGTGAGGGAACATTCTTGGGTAGGGCGTTCCACATTGATGTGGCATAATTGTGAAACGTGTTTAGTCCCTTGTTTGAGCCGAATCTGGGTTTAACATGATTTGTTGAGCTTCCTCTGGTGTAGTGGTTGTGGTATTCACTGACCTTTGGGAAGTATTTTGACATGTACATGGGTACCTTAGTCGTGTAGTGTATCTTGTAGACCAGGCCCATTGCAAGTTGCTGTACGCTGTCGTCTACTCTAAGCCATCCTAGGATGTCAAAGTGGGCAGGGGTGAGGTGGGTTCTAGGAGTAAGGTCAAGCAGTAGTCTGACCAGTTTGTTTTGTGATGTTTGTAATCTTGTTTTTAGTGCCTTTGAGGTGCTTTGGTTTCGATTGATTGACTGAAAATTTTATTAACAGATTGCAGAATGGGTACAATACAGTACAGCTCAATACACACAGTTGTTAAGGGGATGCAGACCAGAGAAAGACTTTCGTCTTGTTTACATCAGGGTCCCCCATTTTCAATTCATCATAACATATATGACATACATGACATACAGATAGACAGTACTGCTACATCTATACATTTATGACATACCAGATTTACAAATACAGTACTGTTTGTGATACAAAAAGTGTCCAGAAAAGAGTGTATATACATTTGATGTAGACTTGTCTAATTCAAAGGAGGAGGGGGGGAGCGAGGTGAGGTGAGGAAAGGAAAGTCTTTATTTGCCAAGTATTGATTGATTGAAAACTTTATTAACAGATTGCAGAATGGGTACAATACAGTACAGCTCAATACACACAATTGTTAAGGGGATGCAGACCAGAGAAGTATGTATCAATGTAACAATGTATCTCCCCATTGCCCATTTCTAAATAGTCTCGTTTAAAAAAAATAAAGCATGAACATTTGCATGGTGTACCTTTCTGTGACAGACAGAACCTTCAACCCCCCCCCCCCCCTTCACCACCCCGAAACCCCCCACAGAACAGACCAACCACAACACTCACCTGTCTAGTCCAACTACCCCAAGACAATGGACACACCTCTCACTTCTCCTGTATATAATGTAAGCAGTATCATCGATCTTGAGCTCAGTTGGATACACCCGGCCAGTGTCCACTCTGAGTCATCCAGCTGTAACTCAAGCCTACCTGACTGTCTACATTGATTGATCCGGGAACATTCTCCCACAATTTGATATATTTTTTCAGGATCTCAGAACTACCAGCGGGATTCCCTTCGTCTAGCTGCAGAGGAGGGGTATTAGTACGTCAACAACACAAGGTAAGGGTTAAAGCCTTCCCCCCAGGTGAGGGAACATTCTCCCACATAGCCTATAGACAGCCCTTCAGCAATTGATTGATTGATTGATTGATTGATTGAAAACTTAAAAATTGTATTAACAGATTGCAGAATGGGTACAATACAGTACGGCTCAATACACACAATTGTTAAGGGGATGCAGACCTGAGAAAGACTTTCGTCTTGTTTACATCAGGGTCCCCCATTTTCAATTCATAATGACATTTACGACATACATGACACACAGATATACAGTACTGTTACATTTGTGACATACAAGATATGCAAATATACAGTACTGTTAAACAGAGATCCTAACAGAAAATATATACATACGAGGGGGAGGAAACTGTACATTGGGAGAGGGTGGGTGGGTGGGTGGGAGGGGGGGTTCGGACATTTACGGGGGCCAGTTTCGAATTACAGCCTCCCGTAGGTGCTCTTTAAGAGCTGTTTTGAAGGTGGTTAGGGATTAAATTTTTTTTTACAGGTGTGGGTAGGGCGTTCCACATTGATGTGGCATAATTGCGAAACATGTTTAGTCCCTTGTTTGAGCCAAATCTGGGTTTAACATGATTTGTGGAGCTCCCTCTGGTGTTGTGGTCGTGATATTCACTTGGTGGTGTAGTGTATCTTGTAGACCAGGCCCATTGCAAGTTGCTGTACGCTGTCGTCTACTCTAAGCCATCCTAGGATGTCAAAGTGGGCAGGGGTGAGGTGGGTTCTAGGAGTAAGGTCAAGCAGTAGTCTGACCAGTTTGTTTTGTGATGTTTGTAATCTTGTTTTTAGTGCCTTTGAGGTGCTTTGGTTTCGATTGATTGACTGAAAATTGTATTAACAGATTGCAGAATGGGTACAATACAGTACAGCTCAATACACACAATTGTTAAGGGGATGCAGACCAGAGAAAGACTTTCGTCTTGTTTACATCAGGGTCCCCAATTTTCAATTCATCATAACATATATGACATACATGACATACAGATAGACAGTACTGCTACATCTATACATTTATGACATACCAGATTTACAAATACAGTACTGTTTGTGATACAAAAAGTGTCCAGAAAAGAGTGTATATACATTTGATGTAGACTTGTCTAATTCAAAGGAGGAGGGGGGGAGCGAGGTGAGGTGAGGAAAGGAAAGTCTTTATTTGCCAAGTATTGATTGATTGAAAACTTTATTAACAGATTGCAGAATGGGTACAATACAGTACAGCTCAATACACACAATTGTTAAGGGGATGCAGACCAGAGAAGTATGTATCAATGTAACAATGTATCTCCCCATTGCCCATTTCTAAATAGTCTCGTTTAAAACAAATAAAGCATGAACATTTGCATGGTGTACCTTTCTGTGACAGACAGAACCTTCAACCCCCCCCCCCTTCACCACCCCGAAACCCCCCACAGAACAGACCAACCACAACACTCACCTGTCTAGTCCAACTACCCCAAGACAATGGACACACCTCTCACTTCTCCTGTATATAATGTAAGCAGTATCATCGATCTTGAGCTCAGTTGGATACACCCGGCCAGTGTCCACTCTGAGTCATCCAGCTGTAACTCAAGCCTACCTGACTGTCTACATTGATTGATCCGGGAACATTCTCCCACAATTTGAAATATTTTTTCGGGATCTCAGAACTACCGGCGCGATTCCCTTCGTCTAGCTGCAGAGGAGGGGTATTAGTACGTCAACAACACACGGTAAGGGTTAAAGCCTTCCCCCCAGGTGAGGGAACATTCTCCCACATAGCCTATAGACAGCCCTTCAGCAATTGATTGATTGATAACTTGAAAATTGTATTAACAGATTGCAGAATGGGTACAGTACAGCTCAATACACACAATTGTTAAGGGGATGCAGACCAGAGAAAGACTTTCGTCTTGTTTACATCAGGGTCCCCCATTTTCAATTCATCGTGACATTTATGACATACATGACACACAGATATACAGTACTGTTACATTTGTGACATACAAGATATGCAAATATACAGTACTGTTAAACAGAGATCCTAACTGTACATTGGGAGAAGGGTGGGTGGGTGGAGTGGGCGTTCGGACATTTACGGGGGCAGTTTCGAATTGCAGCCTCCGTAGGTGCTCTTTGAGAGCTGTTTTGAAGGTGGTTAGGGATTCAAATATTCCTTTACAGCTGTGGGTAGAGCGTTCCACATTGATGTGGCATAATTGCGAAACATGTTTAGTCCTTGTTTGAGCCGAATCTGGGTTGCACCTGATTTGTGGAGCTCCCTCTGGTGTTGTGGTTGTGATATTCACTTGGTGGTGTAGTGTATCTTGTAGACCAGGCCCATTGCAAGTTGCTGTACGCTGTCGTCTACTCTAGCCATCCTAGGATGTCAAAGTGGGCAGGGGTGAGGTGGGTTCTAGGAGTCAGGTCAAGCAGTAGTCTGACCAGTTTGTTTTGTGATGTTTGTAATCTTGTTTTTAGTGCCTTTGACTCGAGGTGCTTTGGTTTCGATTGAGTGACTGAAAATTGTATTAACAGATTGCAGAATGGGTACAATACAGTACAGCTCAATACACACAATTGTTAAGGGGATGCAGACCAGAGAAAGACTTTAGTCTTGTTTACATCAGGGTCCCCCATTTTCAATTCATCGTAACATATATGACATACAGATAGACAGTACTGCTACATCTATACATTTATGACATACCAGATTTGCAAATACAGTACTGTTTGTGATACGAAAAGAGTCCAGAAAAGAAGTATATACATTTGACGTAGAAACTGTACATTGGAAGAGGTTGGGTAGGTGGGGGGTACTGTACATTGGAGGTGGTTGGGTGGGTGGGGGGGAGGTTGGGTAGGAGGGGTGGGTGGGGGACACTGTACAACTGTACAAGCAACACTGTACATTGGAATATTGACAAGACCATACTTGGTCATTTTTACTGTACATTGGAGGGGGTTGTGAGGGACTCGGGAGAGTTACAGTAGAGCGAAAGTCAATTAACGTTGATGTCAAGATGGACAGTGGAAGAAAAAGAAAGGGTGGAGGAGAGAGGGATAAAACAAAGAAAAAGAAAGGCCCTTACAGGAGAGGGTGGTTAACTGTATTATAATAGTAAATAGAAAAATATGTTGTGCTCTTGCTTTTTTCTTTTTGAAGGTGGAGAGAGTAGCATTGCTAGTGCCACAAGAGTTTATTTGAGGTCCATAACAGTACATTGTACTAAGCAATTGTTGGCTCATTAGTTTGTGATTCACATGCACTAAAATTCACCAGAATGCAGGAAATTAAGTCTTTGTAACAAAAAATGTCCTGGTGGGGGACCCCCAGACCCCCTGCTTAAAAAGTGGCTGATTGGGGCTATATTTCGCGCTATATCTCCCGGTATGAATTATTTCCCCAGTCCGGCCTGGTCATCAGTCATCTGTATCAAGGCAGTAGAAGTAGAGTGACCAGCTCTATAGGCATGTTGAGAATCTGTTGCAAGCTTGTATGAAACAAAATACTTATAGGTCTAGAATTTCCCTCATTAAAAGCAGCTTGGTATCCTTAGGTGAAGGAAAAACCTTAGCCTCCTCCACATCTTTGGACATAGGCCACATCCAAACATCTATTCATAATATGACATATAGGAGATGCTATGATACCAGCAGTCATTCTCAGCACTTTACTATCCAGGTTATCTAGGCCTGCTAACTTACTATCAGGAAGAGAGCGGAGTAACCGCTCCACCTCACTGACTTCAGCCTGATGGAATTCACATTCACACATTTTGTCTTTCATTATAATATACTTAATACAGTCATTTGTTTTAAGGTTGTTTGAAATATTCATAGCCTGCCTTAGTTTAGATACTTTACCCACATAATAATCATTAAAATGATTTGCAGTCTCACCTGGTTCGTGAGAACAAATCCATTTGATTCCACTAAGGGTGTGCACACAGTTGTCTTTCGACCCATCATTTCATTAAAAACATTCCATATTTGTTGCTATCATTTCTCACATCATATAACCTTTGTTTAAAATAGTCCCTTTTTTGTTTACCTCCCAGACACCCATTCCAAGAGCCTGTTCGCTTTCCAGCTCTCTCTCTCTCTCTCTCTCTCTCTCTCTCTCTCTCTCTCTCTCTCTCTCTCTCTCTCTCTCTCTCTCTCTCTCTCTCTCTCTCTCTCTCTCTCTCTCTCTCTCTCTCTCTCTCTCTCTCTTCTCTCTCTCTCTCTCTCTCTCGATCAACAATGGCAGCGCATTCAAAACTACTGTCCAACATCCTGGAGGAGTTAAGTAGGAGGAGCTGAAGACGTTCCGGTGGCATTTGAACCAAGGGGTCCTGGAGGGCTACACTGCCATCCTGAAGGCCGTCTGGAGAATGCTGACATACATGACGTGGTGGATCTGATGGTGCAGCATGATGATGTAGCTGTGAAGATTACAGAGGCGATACTGAAGAATCTCAACAGAATGATCTGGTGGCAGATCTACAAGCAGCGTCTGGTGGAGCATCTGGTGGAGCGTCTGGTGGAGCGTCTGGTGCAGCGTCTGGTGGAGCATCTGGTGCAGCGTCTGGTGCAGCGTCTGGTGCAGCGTCTGGTGGAGCGTCTGGTGCAGCGTCTGGTGCAGCGTCTGGTGGAGCATCTTACATAGGAGGTAAGGTTTAGTGGTATAGGATTTTGATATTCAATTTGTTTTTGAAAATGAAGTTTATTATTATTTATATTAGGTAATGCTTTATAGTAAGGTCCTTGTAATAAGTGTTAGTTAATAGGTAATAAGGTCCTTATAAGTCCTTAATATAGACTTTATTAACACATACTACTGTTGATAAGCATCATATTGAGTATTATCATCAGAGTGTTAATAACAGCATAATAAACACATGTATTGGTAGATTATAAGACATTTATAAGGACTTGTTAACAATTTATAGACGTTTAAGAATGTTAATAAAGGCTTTATGAGTTTATTATAATTGTTTATAATACCAAACACTTATTGAGTGTTATTAATTAATAACTTACCTATTGTGTCATTGTTAAGCTTTTCACATTTTAAGGTTAAAAAAAACACTTAAATGTATTAGCAGTTAACTATACACATTAACTGCTTGAGTTGACATAAGTCGTTTCTGGGTTGTTTTTTTCTTTTTTTTTCCGATATTCTTATTCATTATCCACCCAGGGAGCCTGTTGTTACCATATGGAATGAGTCTGAGGTCCCCAAGGTGTGTCTCATAATTCACACTATAGGGAGAAGTGTCTCTCAGAATATCACGGTTTTCAGAAGCTGACAATGTAACTCTAGACTAGAGGTTCAAATTCATGAACTCATATCAAGGCAAGAATGACATGAACCCACATGAAAAGCTATTCGATTAGATTCAAATGTATTGTCATCATCATACAGCACAAGTACAGTACATTGAAAAGACGTTTGGCATCCAACCAGAGTGCAAATGTAACAGTAAAGTGCAATAGTAATGCACAAGTGATTTAAACTGGGTATACAATATATAAATGAGTACTACTGAGTAATAGTACTAATCAGATTTATGTACAGACTTGTAGTATTAATATGTACAGTGTTACAGGTATAAAGACACTATGGTAGTAAGTCATACTGGCCAGCAGCATAACTAGTAAGAGTAGGTAAGGGATATGTACAGATATAGATATAGTATCCACTATTTAGATGTGTAAAAAGGGTTATATGTAGGCATGTACAGACAGATATGGATAGATATATATACCGTGAGAATAAATTGTACATTATTGTACATGCTATCATACAGAGTTATGGGTTATCATCTAAAATCCCTTCAGTGTAGCAACAAGGCTTTGGTTTGGAGGAAAGAGTAGTTTTATTTACTGATTAAATGTGTTTTCTTTATGCTGCTTTCCTCCCCAGCCTCAGAGCAGCAGAGGGGACAGGTGTTGTGTGACGTCTGTTCGGACGATGACGTTAAGAAGGTAGCAGTGAAGACCTGTCAGACTTGCAGCTCCTCCTACTGTGAGAGACACCTGAAGAGACACAAGACGTCCCAAGACCTTCAGGGACACATTCTGCAGGAGCCCACCGGAGGACAGCGTAAGTGGAAAAGACACAGTTTGTAATTTCTAGCGTTCATTCTTCAGAAGTAGCTTTATGTAATCATCTACCCTTAACAATTAAAATAATCATCATCTACCCTTAATAATTAAAAGACTCATCTAACAATAAAATATTCATCATATACCCTTAACAATTAACTCATCATATACCCTTAACAATTAAAAGACTCATCATATACCCTTAACAATTAACCAGCTAGACAAAGACTTATCTTTAGTAACCAGCTAGACAAAGACTTTTATTAATAAAAGTCTTTGTCTAACTGGTTACTACATAAAAGTATTTGTCTAACTGGCTACGTATTAAAAGTCTTCGTCTAACTGTTTACTTAATAAAAGTATTTGTCTAACTGGTTACTTCATAAAAGTATTTGTCTAACTGGTTACTTAATAAAAGTCTTTGTCTAACTGGCTACTTCATAAAAGTCTTTGTCTAACTGGTTACGTATTAAAAGTATTTGTCTAACTGGTTACTTAATAAAAGTCTTTGTCTAACTGGCTACTTCATAAAAGTCTTTGTCTAACTGGCTACTTAATAAAAGTCTTTGTCTAACTGGTTACGTATTAAAAGTCTTTGTCTAACTGGCTACTTCATAAAAGTATTTGTCTAACTGGTTACTTAATAAAAGTATTTGTCTAACTGGCTACTTAATAAAAGTCTTTGTCTAACTGGTTACGTATTAAAAGTCTTTGTCTAACTGGCTACTTCATAAAAGTATTTGTCTAACTGGTTACTTAATAAAAGTATTTGTCTAACTGGCTACTTCATAATAGTCTTTGTCTAACTGGCTACTTCATAAAAGTCTTTGTCTAACTGGTTACGTATTAAATGTATTTGTCTAGTCTATAGGCTTTCAGCCTCAGGTGTAAAAAGTAACACTTTTTTCGACATGCTGCCACTACTTCCGTATATATACTTTCGTTTTGCTGCACTATTTCGCCGCTCTTCACTTCTCCACGCCCTTTGCACTGAACGAAGAAATATAAATTTTGTCATCAAAACAACAATACAGACCGTTTGAACAGACATGCAAACGGTCAAAGGTGTTATAACGGAAGCATTGGACGACATGGACGAAACACAGTTCAAGAGATTTCGGAACCAATTAGTTGACCGTAGAGAAGAACCGCGCGTTCGTCGAGGTACGGTACAAAATATGGATCGTTTGGACATTGCAGATCTAATGGTTTCAACCTTCACTGAAGCTGGTGTAATTCAAGTGACTGTCAAATTATTGATAGCGATTGGCTGCAACCAGATTGCAACTGACCTGGAGGCTGCAATGACAAGTACGTTTTAGAATAGGCTACACTTCAAATAAATGTTCCCTACGGGTTACTGATAACGGTAGGTTATGTAGATAACCTAGTTATATTAGTATTGGCTGAGCGTTCCGCTCTGAGCCTTATGAGATATTCTATATTCTATGATACCTATTGTATCCCCTTACGAACAAAAAATACATGCACCACACCTGTATGGGGCTCCGCCCCCATGGCGGCACCGCCCATATAGCAGTGACGATAGTCACCACCAGTGATGCCGGTAACGCGTTACTAAGTAACGCGTTATTGTAATCTGATTACTTTCCCCCGAAAATAGTAATCTAACGCGTTAATCTTTAAAAGCCAGTAATCTGATTGCAGTTACTTGTCCAAGTGGCTGTGCATTACTATTTCGTTACTATCTCATCATAAATTCATAATGCAGGCGGAATGCAGTATTTTATTTCGTTTTCGACGGTCTAAAATACATTTTGAGCTGTTTTTCTTTTGGGAGTGACGTAGTGTGGCAGTGAAAGGGTTACACAAGAATGTGTCCCACGGGCCGCGGCGTGACTGGACACTCTGGCCCCGTCCACACGAACGCTGGGTTTAATGTAACCGTGATTGTATGTGCGCAGTTGCACTGTTCGGCCACACACAACCGGGGATTTGCTACACTGCAACCGCGGTCTTTTGAAACCGGTGGCCAGGGTGGAGTTGTGCGGTTTTGCAGTTGCGTGTGGGCATAGCAACCGAGGTTATTCCCAGTGTTTACAGCAGAGCTGTCGCAATTATTCCCCATGTTCACGGCAGACCGCGGGGTAGAGAGATTAGAGCAGAGCCAACTACACCAGTGTTTACAGCAGAGCTGTCCCAAGTAGCGTTATATGAAAATGATTGTAACAAACTTTTGTTCAAAACGTATCGTCTGTGTTGAAGATTGTTGTGATCGACTGATGTCTGTTGACGCTCAGAGTAAACATGTAGCTGCAGCTAAACTAAACTCATGTGTTGTCAAGTTATTGTTATAACTTATAAGGAACCCAGTCCAGACTGCATCCCCTTAACAATTGTTTGTATTGAGCCGTATTGTATTGTACCCATTCTGCAATCTCTTAAATAACGTTTACATCCATTTCATATCGGTAACGTTACTTCTTCTTCTTCAGTTAATTAATGGCAGATCGCGACCCAACAGGAAGTTTAGTGAGCGTTCAGTCTTTTCTGATTGGTTGAAATGGCCTTCATGTCTGAACAACATCGCCGCCTACTGCTTTGGCATTGTATTACATTGTACTAAATGTATCGGTTGCTGGGTTCCAGCTCTGCCCGTGAGTACGCAGTTATACACGGTTGTCCACCTGTGTTCACCGTGTGGACGGAGTTTTATTTTTTCAAACTTCGGTCATATTAAATCCAAACTCTCGTGTGGACAGGGCCTCTGTCTGTGAGTGACTCTGCTTTGGTACAATCACATTCCCCATCCACAGTCTGCGAATCAGAGGCAGAGTAGGGCGGGTCTTCACAGCACGTCATGTGACATATGCGCCAATCGTGTGACAGCAGGGCTCCGTCGTCGGAGAATTCCACCCCAAAACGCTTGGCAAAATTAAAAGTGAGTTTCTGTTCAGACTTCCATCCCAAAACGCTCGTCAGTCACTACTTCACGTTCATATGCGGAGGAAACAAAATACTGTCTACCGCTAAAAACAGCACATCCAATTGCATTGAAAGCATCTGGAATCACAACACTAGCCGACGCTTCGACTAGTAGGTACAGGAGGACTCGGAGGCCAGCCAAACAGCAAAAGAGAGAGATTGTTTCTTTCCCTTTTGATTAATGTATATTTGATGGTGGCAGAGCAAAAGCTCTTATTTGCCAGATTTACAGTTAATTTACATGTTAAAGAGAGACTGATTGTATGTTTATAGAGAGACATTTATAAAAACAATTTAATAGTTACAGTTGATATAATTGAATAGTTCAGCCTGCATTTGTTAGATGTGAATGGATACACTGGTTTTGTAAAACCACTGGCTAGCTGCTCTAATGCTGTGAGCATCATAGACTGTTGCTTTACCATACTTGATGGTACAGAAGCTGAAGCACTAGTTTAACAATTTACGTTATGTGCAGAGAAACAAGTTAAAAACAATTTATGCACTTTCAATAAAGCGTTTAAAAAAAACGGTTGGGGGAACGACGACGACTTCGTAACCTAGTTACTTTCAAAGTAACTAAGTTACTCTGATAATCAAGTAATCAGTAAAGTAACTTGGATTACTTTTTAAAGGAGTAATCAATAATCAGTAATCGGATTACTTTTACAAGTAATCTGTGGCATCACTGGTCACCACACACCCTTCCTCGCCAATAACCCGTCCCAGGAAAAAGATTCCTCAAGAGGGAACTCAGGGCCGCGCAGAGCGGAACGCTCAGCCAATACTAATATAACTAGGTTATCTACATAACCTACCGTTATATGCCGTGTTTGCTATCGCGTTCCGCTCTGAGCCTTATGAGATATGGGGAAGAGCGGACGCGAAGCCCGACAAATGTACCCCCTGAGGACCCGTAAGCCCACATCAAGGGGTGCGGGGAGCCCTGTCACCCCATCCTCCCTGTCAACTCCACCTGAATGCAAACAAGAGGGAACTAGAACCCCTTGAACACACCGTACAGGCGGAACCACGTGTGACTCAACACACTGTGGCCCATACCCATACACTCCTGCTACCCGACCAAAGGACGGGAAGCAGGAAAGGCCACAGACCCCAGAACCGCCTGGGAGACAGAACCCCCGGTCATGTCCATGAGGAAAAACCTTACAAAGGAGCCCGGGGAGGACCATGAAGCTGCAGCACAGATGGCCTCCACCGAGGCCCCACCCAGGAGAGCGGCAGAGGCAGCCACCCCACGAGTGGAGTGCGCCCTGACGCCCCCAGGGGGATCCTGCCCAGCCAACGTGTAGCAGAGGGTAACACCCTCGCACAACCAATGGGACAGGCGCTGCTCCGACAGTGCCTTACCAGCACGAGCCCCACCGTAACAGACAAAAAGCTGGTCGGTAACCCTGAAATCCTGAGTACGGCTGAGGTAAATCCCCAAGCACGGACTGGACATGACAGGTGAAGGCCCGCAACTAACTCACTAGTGTGAGGAGGAGGACGAAACGCCTGAACCACAATATCCCGGGAGCGGAAGGAACTCCGGATATTCTTAGGCACGAAAGCAGGATTAGGTCGCAGAGTGACACCGCAATCGGTCCGAAAAGACAGGCACTCTGGACGTACCGAGAGAGCACAGAGCTCACCTACGCGTTTAGCGGAAGTGACAGCCAGAAGGAACGCGGTCTTGAAGGACAGCTGTCCCAACGGCGCCTGCTCGAGCGGCTCAAACGGGACCAAGGACAACCGACCGAAGACCAATTGAAGATCCCAAGTCGGAGCCAAGGAGCGTTGCACCGGCTTAACGCGTCGAGCGCCAAGCAGGAAACGCTTCACAAGAGGGTGGCTGAACAAGACATCCCCTCAAACCCCTCATGATAGGAGGATATAGCTGCTGCATATACCCTCACCGTCGAAGCCGACAGTCTATCAAGGAGAGACTGGAGGTAACTAAGGACAGCATCCAGGGGGCAGGAGACTGAGTCCCGGCCCCCCGCCTTACACCACACTTGGAACACACGTCATCTGCCCGCGCAAGCGGAGCGCCAAGCAGGAACGCTTCACAAGAGGGTGGCTGAACAAGACATCCCCTCAAACCCCTCATGATAGGAGGATATAGCTGCTGCATATACCCTCACCGTCGAAGCCGACAGTCTATCAAGGAGAGACTGGAGGTAACCAAGGACAGTATCCAGGGGGCAGGAGACTGAGTTCCGGCCCCCCGCCTTACACCACACTTGGAACATACGTCATCTGCCCGCGTAAGCGTGACAGTGGAGGGAGCATGCGCATTCCAGATGGTAACACCATCAGGATCAAGAACCTGCGCCCCTCAACGTACCCGTCCCAACAACTGACCTAACAGATGTATGGGGAAGAATCCCTGGCGGCACGGCATCGGTCCCAGACCTGCCTGGCCATGTCCAGACGCAATCCTCACCCATCAGGATGAGGGCCGCCCCGCGACAGTACACCTGCACCCACATTCTCCCTGCCGGGGATGTGGGGAGCCCTCAGGCCGCGCAGATGGAGGACGCCCATAGCCAGCCGCCCGCCGCCTGGTGCAGACAGGGGGAGCGTACTCCTCCCTGTCTGTCGATACACGACACTGACGTCGTATCGTCCGTCCTGATCAACACCATTTGTGGACCAGAAGGACCGCTTTCAACACCAACACATTGAACGTAGCGCAGACCGGGCAGCATGGTTTGCCAGCTGCCCCCTACTGCGTTGGCCCGACGCATCACCAGCGAGGGAGGCGTCGGTGAAAACGCGATGTGAGACAGCGCCGTAACCGTCCTAGGACGGAACCTCCCGAGCGTGTTGACAACACGCTCTGAGATGGATGCCCATAGTCCTCCAACCGTTGACTGGGAAGAGGAATACTCTACATCCAGTCTACAGCAACCCCAGGCTGGTAGAGACCTGCCTGGTACGAGACCTGACGATCCACCTTGACCGCGAAGGACCAGAACGTCATCAGGGCAGAACACTCCGTAACCCCGGACGACGCAGAGGCCCCAGTGCGGCCTCCACGCACTTGGTGAAGATGCGGGGAGCCAGAGAAAACCGAACGGCAGCCTCTGGTACTCATACGCTAACCCTGCAAAGGAAGCGTAGGTAAGCCCTAGGATGGAAGATCGGGGATGCGCATACGCATCCTACAGGTCTATGGAGGAGAACCAGACCCCCACCTGACAGTGTTCAACAGGTAGGAGACGATCCAAAAAATGCTGAACCTTCCCATGGGACAGGTCCAGCCTGGGTCTTACACCCCTCCCTCCCGACTTCTCGGGCTGAGAACACCGGGAGGAGAACGCCACGACGATGGCTTGCTTCGTCCACAGAGATTGGATCTCGTTGACCAGAGCTGTCCCTGCTGGAGACCCCGACAACAGGGTCTGTACCAAACCTGAAAACGGGTGGGGTTGTGTAAACACAAGTCCCCGCCTCACCGTTCTCTCCATCTACCTCGACATATGGTACTGCCGTAGTCATATGTGACGACACTCCCAACGCACCCGCCGTCACGTGGCGCAGGTCCGCCAGGAACTGTAGATAGTTGGCCCGGTCCCCCCGCTGTGCGTAGACAACCCTGGAACCGTGCGAGGAGCGCGTTCCGTGTCGGAACACCTGACCCTGACACCACCCACGAGGCAATCGCACCCAAGGGGGAACCCCGACAGAAAGGGCCGGTCTGATACGGGGGGCTTCCGAGGAAAAAAGCCCCCCCACTGAACACCCCTCCAGAACATGCTGAAGGAGTTGTTCTGCAGCCGGACATGCAAGGTGTAAGGCCCCCATGGGTTCCTACACACCGTAGCCCTGCAGTGATATTACTACCACCCCAAATCATGTGAGCTGCGACCACTTGCCAATATTCCAGGAGTGGGAGGCACCAACATGATACCAGGCCTGGCGAAGGTGAGGCCGGGGAAGCCCGCACTGTGTGCCTCAAAAGGTTTCGAGCCCCCCTGCTGACAACACTTAAGTTGACAGACGTAACACCAGGCTCAACCAACACAGATCAAGGTGTGGGAGCCGCTTGACAGCACAACATTCTCACGGACAGACCCAGGCTCAGCCATAAACTGGGTGTCAGCCCCTGTCCCCATGAGAAGCGAAAAGGGGGGCCGCCCGCGCATCAACGAAGGCACGCGGCCCGCAGCCAAAGGAAACAATCAGAGCCCACTTCTTCCGCTGGTGTTGGGGAAGGGAGCGATCGGAGAGCGGGCTGCTCGCGGCAGGACGGTGACGGCTTGTTTGTTCAAGCCGAACCCATCCTACATGGCCGATCCCTCGGCCGCCAAGGCTGTCGACCTTGTGGACACCTGTCGAATCGACGCCCAGGATACCTTTGGCGGGGGAAAAACATGGCCGCCTGTCGAGGGCCCCGTCATCGCCGCTGACGAGGCCGTGCTCTCTCTTCTTCTGGCTGCGCGGTGTGAGGCGGTGTAGGGCCTAGGACAATACCGCCCGCGCTCCAGCAGAAGACCAAAATCCCCTGCGGAGAGGGGAACCCTGAGCGGTTATAGCTTGCGGCTGGGTCAAAGCTAATAACGTCAACAACCTCGCGCGATGTGTCGACGTCGGCTGGCCCTCAAGGCCCCTCCACCAGACACCATTTTTCTAATAGAAAAAAACAGCAATTCGAACACAGTTCTAATCGTTGCCAATTCCATACCATGGCGGTACAAGCCTTAACAGCCCACCAGCCACTCGCCAGGCCGACCCACCCATGGTGTCGGCCGGGCGGGGCATTGTTTCAATATATCAAAAACAAAGGACTGATGTTAACACGGAGCACCAGTGGTGATTGCAAACAGCACCCTCCACTGTGGTGTGCACCATGAAAGGGTTAAATGAATAAAAGAGCTAAACCACAAAATACTGTAGAATGAGCAAACCCATACACACAAAGTTAAGGGGAGACGGACCAGTCCCGCCTTCATTCAAAATATTCACAACAGGACACCAGCCCTAGTTTAGCCCATTTACCAAAAAAGGTAAACAAAGCCCCCCCCCGCACTACTCCCCCAGTATACCGATTGACCGTCAGTATGAATGGTTGAGAGGAGAGAAAACTGTAGCAAGACAGACCTTCTCATAGCAGAGTGACAAAACGAAACAATAGCCCCCTACACAGGGCCGCCCCAGGAGGTGGGGGGCCTCGCGTCTAAAAACGCACAGGGCCTCACATTTCTCCCAGGCGGCCCTGCCCTTATACTACTGCAGCCTAGCGCCAGGCGATGTGGGACCCAAGACAACAATTGCCTGTGCACAGACACGCAACATGTTTACCATGTCGGCTGGACCCATAGCCCCACTACCCGACGCCAACCCAGATGGGAACACCGTTCAACAAACCCCGCCGGAACACAAGGTAAAATACCTGGCTAGGCAACCTAGCCACGGCCTACCCTGTTGTCAACCCATTTACCCGAAAAAGGTAAATAGGACTCAGCAAAAAAAACCACAACAGCTACCGACTGACCTTCATTGATGAACCGGGCAAGAGGAGGGAGAGTGACAACATCTCACGGCGGAGACATTAAAACAGCATAGCAATTAGCAGTAGTAATAGCATGCGGCATTAGCGATAGCATGTAGCATAGCATTAGATGTTTTAGCAGCACGCCCAAGACAGCTTGGAAACCGTTCCCTGCAGAGAACGTTCACCAAACCATCCTGCCCCCGGCACCAACACACAACATGGTTGTGTTAACAAAACAAACCAGCATTACTAACACTAATACCCATGCCTGAAGACACAGGGCCTACCTGAGTACAAGCTGGCCCGACAGCCAGTCTTGTACAGCTGAACCTCGATGTGCTGTCATCAAACGAGGAACATCAACACAGGCCCGTCGTGTCGCCGAAAACATGCGTCGAAGATGCCAGGGGCCAGCAACCTCCGGTAAGCTTCCAACATTATGACTCTGATCTTTTCATCCTACTAGTTATCGTACGGTGCACGCATCCAAGTACGCTGGGACGAAAATAGAGGAAGGATGTGTGGTGACCAGAGTCACTGCTATATGGGCGGTGCCACCATGGGGGCGGAGCCCCATACAGGTGTGGTGCATGTATTTTTTGTTCGTGGGAGATACATTAGGTATCATAGGAGATAGTATATCTCATAAGGCTCAGAGCGGAACGCGATAGCAAATACGGCATATAACCATACCTCATACATAAAAACAATCATAATTAATCATGAAAAAATAATAATGATGGTGCAAGGCACTTAAAGGAAACAGGTTAACACGTTCTCTTCATTCATTCCCCTTGGTTCAATGCAATTGAACAAATGAATATAATAACATTCACGTTGCAATAATAACTTGTGCCTGTCTCCCCCTCTAGAGGGCCTGTGGACTAACTCGAGTCCCATGTATTTGAGATCATTAACGGCATGTTTGCATTTAGAAAAATGTCTAGCTACCGAAGACTTGACATCTGAATTTCTAACTGAACATTTATGTTCACTGATTCTCGATTTAAAATCTCTTGTTGTTTTACCCACATAAGAAAAATTACACAGACATTTCAGCAGATACACCAGATTTGAGGAATTACACGTAATACGTCCTTTAACGGGTATACGTTTGGCCGTTATTGGGTGTGTGTAGAATTTATCTTTGATCATGCCTTGACATTGTACACAGGCTTGACAGGGGAAATTACCATCTGGGATGTTGGACATAAAATGAGTGGGTTTCCTTATGGGAAAATCAGTTTTGACTAGAAGATTAGAAAGATTCGCTTGTCTTTTATAAAAAATGAGAACATCAATATGACAACAAAATAAAACTGTCATATAGGCTAATTACAATCATTTAGTCAAAGGTCTGTTAAAACAAGTGTGACTGAACTTAATAAAAAAAACAAGTAGTGCAAACAAAGAAGCAGCATTTTATCTTATTTTCCTAATAAAATGTATTTTCATTCAAAATGTATCAATGAACCCCCCCCCCCCCATACCACACTAACCAACTCCTATTTTCTCTGTCCCTCTTTCTCTAATGATATACTCTAGACACCTAAAACAAATTCCTGCCATAAAGTTACATTTATTATAAGGCACATCAAAAAACTGCTACTGACCTTCAAGTAGGCCTCCAATTTGAACACCGGCCTGAAATGTATGAGAAAAAGCATGCAGATCCCAGATAACCTGATTCATGGAGACTGTGTGTGTACATTTCAAACTGCATGCAAATAAAGCCACGCACAGCAATTAACTCTATTTAAAACACTATATACAAAACCATGCAACATAAAATAACCACAGCAAACCAAAAGGGTATAAATGAAATACCCACAGCAAAACAATAAAAAAATAAATATAAGCAAACAATTAAAGCCATACGTATGCCGTGTGACATGGAGTCATGATGATGAGGTTTGCTGATGATAAACTCAGGTAAACACTGTAAACACTGTATGTAACACAGTCTGTCTTAACCTCACACACATTACAGGCCTGTGTGTGTGTGTGTGTGTGTGTGTGTGTGTGTGTGTGTGTGTGTGTGTGTGTGTGTGTGTGTGTGTGTGTGTGTGTGTGTGTGTGTGTGTGTGTGTGTGTGTGTGTGTGTGTGTGTGTGTGTGTGTGTGTGTGTGTGTGTGTGTGTGTGTGTGTGTGTGTGTAGGGGAAGGGTTGTGCTTTTTCTGTTATCCTAGGACCTAGCATTGCATTTGCAAAAGACCAAATTGGCCAAAAGTCTGTCACTCATTTGTGCACGATGGGGCCGCAGTATGATGCCACCATGGCTGAAAACCCACTCCACCGGAGCACTGGAGGCAGGCACTGCCAAGACCCTGATGGCCACTCGGAACAGTGAAGGAAGAGTCCTCATGTTCATTGCCCAGAACAAGAGGGCGTTCTGTCCTTCGGATATGTCAAAGTAGTGACTTAGCTGTAGTGCTGGAGTGGTCCCAACATCCTTCTTCTGCCTCTTATGGTATGCAGCAAACAGGCCTCCCACTTGTCCACGGGTCTGGTCCTCTCGCTCTCCCTCATCCTCATCAACACGAGGCACAGGTGGCTCAGTCTCTGCAGCATCACGCAGGATCAGTTCTGGCAAAACATGTAAAAGCATAGCAGAAACAAAAGAGCCCTTATTACTATTAAGAGTGTTGGTGATGCAGTGGGTTAAACTTAAAAGTATTATTGTTGCAGTCCTTTAGTTTATAATATCATAATTCATAATCAAATGAGGGGGAAAAAGTTACATTAAACTCAATAACACTTACCTTTCACTGTTTGTGCCACCTCTGCTTTGACCTCATGATTGACCAGCACATGGTGCTCCACCCACATCAGAGAAAAGGCTGGATCCAAGGCCGCTGCTTTGAGGTAGACTGGATCTGAAAAGGGGGCAGTGATTCCATCTTGTGTCCTGGCCATTTTCACATTGATGAAGATTCCAAGAAATCTTTTGTTCAGGGATGCCTGGAGACTTCTGACCAGGCCGCTCAGGAAACGGGCTTTAGGCTTCAGCTTCTCAAGGTGGTGATTCAGGGACAGGATAGATGGAACAACCGCACTGATTGTGACGATCTTCTCCCCCTGTGTCAAATCTGTTGCTTCTCCAAACGGCTTCAGGATGTCCACCGCCTCCTTCAACAGATTCCACTCCCGTGCTGTGAACAACAACTCCTTGTGGCCAGCCTGTTCTACAACACGACAGAGCTTTAGATGATCACATTGGAGAACTGCCTTCACTTGTCTCAGTGTTGAGTTCCATCTTGTGTTGACAGCAGCAGGGATGCCTCTTTCCCCAAACTCAGCCTCAAACACATCTTTGAATGTTGTGCTTGTGTGCAGCAGTGAGCTGAGTTTTGATAACTTTGAAAGAGAAGGAGTCATCACTTTAGTTTCTTTCAAACCATCTCCCACAACCAGCTGGAGAGTGTGGGCAAAACACTGCAAGCGTTGTTTTTTTGCCATAGCTGCATCTACGGTTTGCTGATCCTCCAGGGTTAGGTCATTCCAGAGCTCTTGGTCATCAAGATGATCGTCGTCATGTACTTCATCTTCTTGTTCAGTGGGGAAGCACACTGTGAATGCTTTCCGCATGTTGGCGGCATTGTCACTAATAATATAGTCCAATTTGTCTTTGATGTTGTACTCATCACATATAGCCTCAAATTGCTCACAGATTCTTTCGGCTGTGTGTGAGCCTTTGAAGCGGTCGCAGGCCAAGAGATTGGACTTTAGCTGTATCCTCTCTGCATCTTTCTCGGTCCAGTGCACAGTGACCCCAAGGAACCCCCTCATCTTTCGGTCGGACCAAATGTCCACTGTGACTGAAACATGGTCTGTGTTGCTCAACTGAGTTTTAAGTTTTGAACGTCTCAGAATGTGTACATGTAACCTGTGATCTCTCTCTTGTAATGTGATACTGAAGTGCATACATTGTCTACACTGGCTTCCTTGATTCTAAACATGTCCAGAACATACTAGTTTAAATGCTTCATTCAATGATAATCTGACAAAATTGTACAATTATTAAAATGATAATACTTTTAATACTTTTATTAATATTAATTAGGCTACTGCTGGCCATTCATCAAGCGAGACATTGCTGATTGTATGAAAATTGTATTAATAGATTGCAGAATGGGTACAATACAGTACAGCTCAATACATACAATTGTTAAGGGGATGCAGACCAGAGAAAGACATAAGTCGTTTCTGTTTTTTTTTTTTTGATATTCTTATTCATTATCCACCCAGGGAGCCTGTTGTTACCATATGGAATGAGTCTGAGGTCCCCAAGGTGTGTCTCATAATTCACACTATAGGGAGAAGTGTCTCTCAGAATATCACGGTTTTCAGAAGCTGACAATGTAACTCTAGACTAGAGGTTCAAATTCATGAACTCATATCAAGGCAAGAATGACATGAACCCACATGAAAAGCTATTCGATTAGATTCAAATGTATTGTCATCATCATACAGCACAAGTACAGTACATTGAAAAGACGTTTGGCATCCAACCAGAGTGCAAATGTAACAGTAAAGTGCAATAGTAATGCACAAGTGATTTAAACTGGGTATACAATATATAAATGAGTACTACTGAGTAATAGTACTAATCAGATTTATGTACAGACTTGTAGTATTAATATGTACAGTGTTACAGGTATAAAGACACTATGGTAGTAAGTCATACTGGCCAGCAGCATAACTAGTAAGAGTAGGTAAGGGATACGTACAGATATAGATATAGTATCCACTATTTAGATGTGTAAAAAGGGTTATATGTAGGCATGTACAGACAGATATGGATAGATATATATACCGTGAGAATAAATTGTACATTATTGTACATGCTATCATACAGAGTTATGGGTTATCATCTAAAATCCCTTCAGTGTAGCAACAAGGCTTTGGTTTGGAGGAAGGAGTAGTTTTATTTACTGATTAAATGTGTTTTCTTTATGCTGCTTTCCTCCCCAGCCTCAGAGCAGCAGAGGGGACAGGTGTTGTGTGACGTCTGTTCGGACGATGACGTTAAGAAGGTAGCAGTGAAGACCTGTCAGACTTGCAGCTCCTCCTACTGTGAGAGACACCTGAAGAGACACAAGACGTCCCAAGACCTTCAGGGACACATTCTGCAGGAGCCCACCGGAGGACAGCGTAAGTGGAAAAGACACAGTTTGTAATTTCTAGCGTTCATTCTTCAGAAGTAGCTTTATGTAATCATCTACCCTTAACAATTAAAATAATCATCATCTACCCTTAATAATTAAAAGACTCATCTAACAATAAAATATTCATCATATACCCTTAACAATTAACTCATCATATACCCTTAACAATTAAAAGACTCATCATATACCCTTAACAATTAACCAGCTAGACAAAGACTTATCTTTAGTAACCAGCTAGACAAAGACTTTTATTAATAAAAGTCTTTTTCTAACTGGTTACTACATAAAAGTATTTGTCTAACTGGCTACATATTAAAAGTCTTCGTCTAACTGTTTACTTAATAAAAGTATTTGTCTAACTGGTTACTTCATAAAAGTATTTGTCTAACTGGTTACTTAATAAAAGTCTTTGTCTAACTGGCTACTTCATAAAAGTCTTTGTCTAACTGGTTACGTATTAAAAGTATTTGTCTAACTGGTTACTTAATAAAAGTCTTTGTCTAACTGGCTACTTCATAAAAGTCTTTGTCTAACTGGCTACTTAATAAAAGTCTTTGTCTAACTGGTTACGTATTAAAAGTATTTGTCTAACTGGCTACTTCATAAAAGTATTTGTCTAACTGGTTACTTAATAAAAGTATTTGTCTAACTGGCTACTTCATAATAGTCTTTGTCTAACTGGCTACTTCATAAAAGTCTTTGTCTAACTGGTTACGTATTAAAAGTATTTGTCTAACAGTTAGGCTTTCAGCCTCAGGTGTAAAAAGTAACACTTGTTTCGACATGCTGCCACTACTTCCGTATATATACTTTCGTTTTGCTGCACTATTTCGCCGCTCTTCACTTCTCCACGCCCTTTGCACTGAACGAAGAAATATAAATTTTGTCATCAAAACAACAATACAGACCGTTTGAACAGACATGCAAACGGTCAAAGGTGTTATAACGGAAGCATTGGACGACATGGACGAAACACAGTTCAAGAGATTTCGGAACCAATTAGTTGACCATAGAGAAGAACCGCGCGTTCGTCGAGGTACGGTACAAAATATGGATCGTTTGGACATTGCAGATCTAATGGTTTCAACCTTCACTGAAGCTGGTGTAATTCAAGTGACTGTCAAATTATTGATAGCAATTGGCTGCAACCAGATTGCAACTGACCTGGAGGCTGCAATGACAAGTCTGTTTTAGAATAGGCTACACTTCAAATAAATGTTCCCTACGGGTTACTGATAACGGTAGGTTATGTAGATAACCTAGTTATATTAGTATTGGCTGAGCGTTCCGCTCTGAGCCTTATGAGATATTCTATATTCTATGATACATATTGTATCCCCTTACGAACAAAAAATACATGCACCACACCTGTATGGGGCTCCGCCCCCATGGCGGCACCGCCCATATAGCAGTGACGATAGTCACCACACACCCTTCCTCGCCAATAACCCGTCCCAGGAAAAAGATTCCTCAAGAGGGAACTCAGGGCCGCGCAGAGCGGAACGCTCAGCCAATACTAATATAACTAGGTTATCTACATAACCTACCGTTATATGCCGTATTTGCTATCGCGTTCCGCTCTGAGCCTTATGAGATATGGGGAAGAGCGGACGCGAAGCCCGACAAATGTACCCCCTGAGGACCCGTAAGCCCACATCAAGGGGTGCGGGGAGCCCTGTCACCCCATCCTCCCTAATGAAGGGGGGGCGCAGTCAACTCCACCTGAATGCGAACAAGAGGGAAACTAGAACCCCTTGAACACACCGTACAGGCGGAACCACGTGTGACTCAACACACTGTGGCCCATACCCATACACTCCTGCTACCCGACCAAAGGACGGGAAGCAGGAAAGGCCACAGACCCCAGAACCGCCTGGGAGACAGAACCCCCGGTCATGTCCATGAGGAAAAACCTTACAAAGGAGCCCGGGGAGGACCATGAAGCTGCAGCACAGATGGCCTCCACCGAGGCCCCACCCAGGAGAGCGGCAGAGGCAGCCACCCCACGAGTGGAGTGCGCCCTGACGCCCCCAGGGGGATCCTGCCCAGCCAACGTGTAGCAGAGGGTAACACCCTCGCACAACCAATGGGACAGGCGCTGCTCCGACAGTGCCTTACCAGCACGAGCCCCACCGTAACAGACAAAAAGCTGGTCGGTAACCCTGAAATCCTGAGTACGGCTGAGGTAAATCCCCAAGCACGGACTGGACATGACAGGTGAAGGCCCGCAACTAACTCACTACTGTGAGGAGGAGGACGAAACGCCTGAACCACAATATCCCGGGAGTGGAAGGAACTCCGGATATTCTTAGGCACGAAAGCAGGATTAGGTCGCAGAGTGACACCGCAATCGGTCCGAAAAGACAGGCACTCTGGACGTACCGAGAGAGCACAGAGCTCACCTACGCGTTTAGCGGAAGTGACAGCCAGAAGGAACGCGGTCTTGAAGGACAGCTGTCCCAACGGCGCCTGCTCGAGCGGCTCAAACGGGACCAAGGACAACCGACCGAAGACCAATTGAAGATCCCAAGTCGGAGCCAAGGAGCGTTGCACCGGCTTAACGCGTCGAGCGCCAAGCAGGAAACGCTTCACAAGAGGGTGGCTGAACAAGACATCCCCTCAAACCCCTCATGATAGGAGGATATAGCTGCTGCATATACCCTCACCGTCGAAGCCGACAGTCTATCAAGGAGAGACTGGAGGTAACTAAGGACAGCATCCAGGGGGCAGGAGACTGAGTCCCGGCCCCCCGCCTTACACCACACTTACAGATGGAGGACGCCCATAGCCAGCCGCCCGCCGCCTGGTGCAGACAGGGGGAGCGTACTCCTCCCTGTCTGTCGATACACGACACTGACGTCGTATCGTCCGTCCTGATCAACACCATTTGTGGACCAGAAGGACCGCTTTCAACACCAACACATTGAACGTAGCGCAGACCGGGCAGCATGGTTTGCCAGCTGCCCCCTACTGCGTTGGCCCGACGCATCACCAGCGAGGGAGGCGTCTGTGAAAACGCGACGTGAGACAGCGCCGTAACCGTCCTAGGACGGAACCTCCCGAGCATGTTGACAACACGCTCTGAGATGGATGCCCATAGCCCTCCAACTGTTAACTGGGAAGAGGAATACTCTACATCCAGTCTACAGCAACCCCAGGCTGGTAGAGACCTGCCTGGTACGAGACCTGACGATCCACCTTGACCGCGAAGGACCAGAACGTCATCAGGGCAGAACACTCCGTAACCCCGGACGACGCAGAGGCCCCAGTGCGGCCTCCACGCACTTGGTGAAGATGCGGGGAGCCAGAGAAAACCGAACGGCAGCCTCTGGTACTCATACGCTAACCCTGCAAAGGAAGCGTAGGTAAGCCCTAGGATGGAAGATCGGGGATGCGCATACGCATCCTACAGGTCTATGGAGGAGAACCAGACCCCCACCTGACAGTGTTCAACAGGTAGGAGACGATCCAAAAAATGCTGAACCTTCCCATGGGACAGGTCCAGCCTGGGTCTTACACCCCTCCCTCCCGACTTCTCGGGCTGAGAACACCGGGAGGAGAACGCCACGACGATGGCTTGCTTCGTCCACAGAGATTGGATCTCGTTGACCAGAGCTGTCCCTGCTGGAGACCCCGACAACAGGGTCTGTACCAAACCTGAAAACGGGTGGGGTTGTGTAAACACAAGTCCCCGCCTCACCGTTCTCTCCATCTACCTCGACATAATGTACAATGTTCGATGCAGAATAGACGTAACTGAGTTACCATATAATATACAATACTATGCAGTGTACTAATGTACAGTACTATATAGGCTAACATTACATTACCACAGTAAAGCCTTTTACCCAATTACTCACCTGGGTTGGCACGCCTCATAGCAGGGAATGTGTGTGAGAAATGGGAACGTGTGAGGGACCTGAGAGAGAAATTGCCTACATTAGCTAGCTAAGATAGCGGGTGGGGAAGTCGCAAAATGTAAACATTTTGCAGTTGGTGCAATAGACAACACAATATGCATGTATTATGGTCAGACTCTGTTATCACATTTAGCCGTGGGAGTGTCTCCTAATGTTAGCTGCTAGCTAGGTTTACATTCTAGTTTAGCTAATGTTACCAAGCACACTCCAGCAAGCCACGTTATGCTAGCAAGGAAATGCATGCTCCACATATCTTTGCCAAACTCTGGAAATAAATCTATATTAACAAAAGAAACTGGTTCTACCAACTATACCATATTGACTGCATTCTTACAATAACATAACTGTTGTGAAGGGCCAGATTAAACTGAATATATATATGTATCGTTTGATATACCTTGTATATTATTTATATATATACACGGAATATCCCTTTACCTGCGTACAAACCAGAGTAATATTCGCTCTCCTATTGGACAGCGACCCCAGGCGCCAACGACCAAGCCCCCAACGGCAAGTTCAAAGGCAACTCCGGGCATGTCAGTACATGCCCAGAGTCTGCGTAGTAATACGAGACAAGAACTGAGGTTGGGACTAGATATTCACCTTACGTATAAATACGGCGCAGGTGTAAACAGCAGTAGTCTTACCAAAACCTAGTAAAGCCTTCACCACGAGTCAACGTGCAGTGAAGTGAGCAACCTTGCATCTAAATAGAGCATTGAGAACCGCGTGCGAATAGAATGTTAAAGTGTCAGAGTTTAACGCAGTAACGTTGAGTTCGACTTAATCTAATGTGAAGTAATAGTCGATCATTTATTGTGTATCGTGCGGCTACAGTTCTTCCGTGACCAGCATTACCATCGGTTCGTCGTGTATTTAGCTAGTGCACTTATCCAGGCTGTGCGGCCTAAATCCGTGCCCACACCCGAGGAGTCCTAGGCGAGAACCGTTGGATATGTACACAGGAGAATCGACACCGGCGATTGCAGAACCATTTCTGGTTGGATTATATTGCTTTGGGACCGTGACCACCGGAGAAGAGCACCGTTGATTCCACTGTCGTTTGGGATTTAACCTCGTGAGGATCAGCACTCGGGCCCGCCTCGTGGAAGGGGCTGGCTAGCTGTCGTCAATGCTGTCGAGCATCTTGGATTACAACTATTGCTTTTGTCTGCTGATCAAGGGAGTACAAGCACCGGCTCCTGTATCTGGAGCCTCTTTATTCCTCGTTGACCCAGACTGGGTACCCGAACATTCCTCTACCCCCCCCGGCCTTACACCCCGGAGGGAACCCAGTGTCTCCAGTTGGTACCGGTGTGGCCCATATAATTGCTATACCACAGGTGGCGTCAGCTTAGACCCATCATAGTATTCCTACTATTCTCATTGACTTATGCTCTTGATTGACTTTACGTATATTCTTCGCCATACAAGCGCGACTCTAATTCTCAATCTGTAACCTAACGTTGCTTAATAATAATAAATAACCCTCCAATATAATTTATGTGTCAATGCCGTATTCTTGTGTGGGTGTTCACCATCAATATTTGATGTACTGTTTGGCCAGTAAATAAAGTACATAACTAGTAGTGGTTTAATATATCACTATTTAATACAGTCAGGGTTTTGTAACCCCTCAGTTACAATAACAGTATTACACTACTTCTTGTCTTTTTCTTGTTGGTCTCTTTCTAGTTTCAGTCCGGTTCCAACTAGTTCCAGATATCCCACAATGCTGTGCAGTTCAAGTTGTACATGAATGATTTTGTTGTGTAATGATGTTAGGCCTAGCATACTTAGAGAGAGAGAGAGAGAGAGAGAGAAAATAAGTGCAGACATTTTGCTCTGGGCTCCTAGTTACAGCACACTAGAGTGGTACTCAACTTTTTCCCCTAAGGAATATTGCTTTGTATCAGGGTCTTTAATCTCTGTCGGGGTGGATCTTGGCATTCTCTCCTTAAACTTCCTCATTACCATTGATCGTGGTGTTGGGCTTTCTGGTCGTTGATTTCCATAGGAGGGGGATGGCGGGTGTCTGGGGAATTCCTGGTGAATGGCAGCGCTGCTTGATAACTCCAAAATGCAGCTTTTATACACTGCTGATCTATTCAATTGTCTCTCAGTGAGACTGGGACTTCTGTATTCCTCAGGGAATAGGGTAGCTAGTCAGAGGGGGAGGGGGGAAGAAGCAGGAAAGGCAGGGCACTGACCTACCAAAACACATGAACATGCACACACACACACACACACACACACACACACACACACACACACACACACACACACACACACACACACACACACATACTGTACACATACACATACAGTACATGCAAACCCTGCCAAGATCTCCTTCAATCATATCTTAACACCCTACTGTATGTACAAACTCCTCAGTTCTCCCCAATGTCCTGGTTGCCCAAATACACTCTTCCTCAATCCCAGAGTCAATTAACACATTAATTACCTGTCCATATATGGACTTCCTTAGACCTAAAGGCAATTTCCAAAGGGAATACAAACAAAGAAGATTATTGTCTCACAGGTCACTGTGACATGACCACCAACAGTAGGCGACAATCTCACTTTATGATAGCATTATGATTATGTTATCATATTATTATCATTGATATTAATTGACCCTATTAATCATGAAGCTACTCCATGTTTACCACTTCAACTAAACTCCCCTCCTACTCCAATATTAGCCGGAATTGGTTTGTCCCATACAGGATCTCCCTTGCATACTGTATATTGACTGCCAAATTTTTTGTGATAAGGATAGGAGGGGAGAGGAGAGGAGAGAAGAGGACAGAGGAGAAGAGGAGAGGAGGGGAGAAGAGGAGAGAGGAATGGAGAGGAGAGGATAGGACAGGCGCTGATGTTGTTTCAGAACCATGTCTATAAAAGGAGGGAACAAGAACTTTGAAAGTCATAATAAGAAAGAGAGTTTTTAAATTTACATACAACAGAAAGTTCATGTTCCATGGACTTTTTCTTCTGTGAAAAACCCAGATGGGGTTATTTGGTGTTAATCCAAATAATCCGTGGCATGCTATTAAAGTGTGCATGTCGTATATTTGGCTAGTAACTCTGGTTTTCTCTGTCTACATGTGTGGTAGACCACCGGTCTCTTGTGCAAGTGTAGACGTGCAGATGAAACCGAGTCCCACACAGCTTGCGATTAGAGTGGTATGGAATGACTTTTATGTAAGACGTCCTGGCAAATTGGTTGTCTCAAGGCATTCTCGATGGCAAATACACACTAATTTCTGGCTTTCCCAGTATTTCAAAAGTAGTTCAGTTATGATTCTAGTCTTCTTCAGCAGTTCTCAGCAGCAGCAGTATTCAGCAATAAGGATCTGCAGTATTCAGCATGGAATCAGTATTCAGCATGGAGCAGCAGTATTCAGCAACAGGAATCAGCAGTATTCAGCATGGAATCAGGAACCTTCATCGACGTCCAGTTCTGGTGGTGTATTTTCATCTCCCTCTCGTTCCGTTTGTCTGTGTTTCTCCTCTTCTTCCCGGGGAGCGTGCTTTTAAACATTCCAGACACGCCCCCTGCTACTTGCGTCATCAAGATGACAGACACACACACACAACCAACCAGAACCCTGAAGCCCTCTCTGGAATGTAAGCCAGAGAGGGAAAAACCTCCCTCTCTTTAATGCGACCGTTTGCCACACAATTTCTTGATTGATTAAAATAGACTTGTTGCATTAAATCATGTCATTTCTTATTAAACATGTATCCCTGGTCTGGTCCCAATACACCTCCTCGTGAAATCCCTGACCAGATCCGATTATCAGATAAGCAGTTGGACAATTACAGTAATTTACAGAGGTTTCAATATCTCAATATCACTTAATTTAGCATAAGATCATCCAACATTACTGGAGTAATGTTTCCAACTTTATTGTTTATTTAATCATATGATACTTATATGATTTACTTGATAATTCCAGTTATCGATATAGTGAGAACCCAGCGTTTGATATATTTTTATTCAGAATGATAAGCTAAAGATTCCTCCACTATTTATGAGTCTCTTTATTGCTAATATTAACTAGATATTCTGCTTTTAATCAAAACACTCTGTTTGCTTTATGGGCAGAGCTCTGGAGGCAACTGTGTTGGTCTAATTAGGAGCCCAGCTAACTGTCCCAGTGTGGCCTACAGCTGCTTTAGGACAATAAATGCAGATTCAAGCCCTTTTGTCTCAGTTCCTGGCTGTGGGCTATTCTGTCATGATAACGCCAACTCTGGATGGTTCCCAGGGTAACACTATAGTTTTAAAACGTGTTCCTGTAGCATGTGTTGACTTTATAACTTGTGGCAATTCTACTGTTCTTTATCTTCGGCCTCCATCTGACACTGAAGTGCCCTCTGGCCTGTTTGGACAGCTGGGCCCGAGAGACAGAATTGCCTCTCACCGACTCAGCTGTTCAAATGTATCTACTTTTTTTTTAATATCTCTTATGATGACACTTTACAATAAACTAAATTGAGTGGTATATTATGTTGCCATGTGACTGTATGATGCTTTGTTATAATTTTGTATACAGTTCATTATGTGTATTATTTTTCACAAAGTAGTTTGAACACCTTTTTCTAAGTAGCTTTATTTAACCAAACAATCTCTCTTGAGGGTAGCTTTGCTGTAGTTCAACTCCTTCCAGTGTGAGGTCATTGGTTGTAAAACGATGCTATGAGTAGCTTCCCCAACACTGGCTCTGATTATTTTATCTATTATTTGATTTTGAAACGGTGGCCTTATGTTGTTGTTATTCAGCCTTTCTGAGACTATTGCATTGTTGAATCAATACATTGTATTTTGGGAAGAAATTGCCACCTGCACAATACCCACACTACCGTGGCACGCCCTTATTTGGTAGTGAGAAAGTGGCCAACCCTAGCTCCTGCTCACTCTGTCCCTCTGCCCTGTCATGCTCGCCTCGGCTTCCCTGTCACACGCCTTCTCCTCTGCCCGCTCCTCTGCCCTCTCCTCTGCCCGCTCCTCTGCCTAAATCAATCAATCAATCAGATTTATTTATATAGCACATTTAACATAACACATGTCAACCAAAGTGCTGTACAGAGGGTAGATACATAGATACATATAGACAACAATCACAACTCCGTTTTACGGGAGGGCACACAGGCAAGCACACAGGAAAACAGGGCATGAGTCAGTGAACGGGAAAAGCTAATAGGTAGAAGTGGGTTTTGAGTCTAGATTTGAAGGCATCTATCGAGGGGGCAAGCCTAATGGAGGTGGGGATGTTGTTCCACAGTTCAGGGGCTGCGACAGCAAAGGCACGGCCCCCCCTGAGCTTAAGGTTAGACCTCCAGACTGTCAGGAGCCTCTGATCGGCTGACCTGAGGGACCTGGTGTTGGAATAGGGGGATAGGTGGTCTGAGATGTAGGAGGGGGGCTGACCATTAAGGTCTTTAAAAACTAATATGGGAACCTTAAAATGTATTCTGTAGCGTACTGGAAGCCAATGAAGGGAGGCAAGGACAGGGGTGATGTGGTCTCTCTTATGGGTTCCAGTCAACAGTCTGGCAGCGGCATTTTGTACTAGCTGTAGGCGGGACAGGGAAGACTGGTTGATGCCTATATAGAGGGAGTTGCAGTACTCTAATCTAGATGAAATGAAAGCGTGGATAACTCTCTGAAGGTCTGCAGGGGAGAGAAGGGCTTTGAGCTTAGCAATGGTGCATAATTGGAAAAAAACATGCCTTCACCACTGAATTCACTTCTCTGTCGAATTTAAATTGGGGATAAAAAATTACACCTACTGTAGGTTATTGACATAAGGCTTGACCAGGGAGGACAGGTTGCCAAGTCTGTTGATAAGGGTGGTGACATCGTCTGGGGGAACAAAGAGGATTATTTCACATTTGTTTTTATTTAGTGTAAAATTTGTGCCATCCAACATTAACGTCATCAAGGCATGAGACTGTTAACACTATAGGGACCAGCCACGGGTTAACTCGTGTTTCGGTGCCATGCGTTGTGGACCAGAGCCACGAGTTAGCTCGTGGCAAGTTGTTATTGTTTTATTCCATATTAATAACGCTATTAACGTCCGCGATCGACTTGCAGGACCTACCCACATATTTGATTTTCGAAACATGCAATACCGGCCAGATCCGCTTAGGGGCGCCATCGCTCCACTGCAGTATCATTGAAGGCGATTGTAAAAAAAAGTATTTTACTGTCTGTGGGCGTTTCATATAAGCCTCGGTTCCAAACGAACACCCTCCATCTTAAACCCCTTTCCGAACGCAGATTTCAGCCTGGAATAATGGGATTTATGATTAGCCAATGGACATATCGATCTACCAGATTCCGATGACTACTGACGAAATGCTGCCGGCGATCACATGGCCTGACGGTAGTATACTATTCCCCCAAATTACAGCTGGATTGGACATTGTTTTCAACGTGATCGATCAGTGAAAATGGCTGATTGAACGCACACTGTATTGCTAATCAATAATAGTAATCGGCGTCGCCCGCCGCCCCCATTTCATCCATAGATGCTCTGTAATAGTCCAGATGCTACGCAGTTTGTTATATTTCATTCGCAGCAGAAATGGCATTTGATATACTGTGACTAGCCTTTAGCCTATTATCTAGTTCCCCAGAAAAAAGACTAGGCGAAAACTGCGATAAACCTTATATTCACGGCGCTATAAAATGACAACTAACCGATGGATTTTTATTTTATTTAAGCTATTATGAAGGCACGGTTTATGCACTCAAGTGACAATGAGAATGGACAGATAGCAATACTATAAAGTATATATATAGCTGTTAGAAAGTACATCGGTTTGTTGACAATGAGAGAATTGATGGTAGTGAACAGGGTCCTGGGGTTGTGGGAGTTGTTGATAAGGTCAGAAAAATATGTGACTCTCAATTGACCGCTAGCTGGTATTTAATGCAGTGGCCATCACCTCTCCTCAAGTTCCACCTGTTGCAGCACAATGTTGGGTACTGTAGATGTTGAAGCTATGCAGCCCCTGCAGCGAACATCTCTTTAATCTTTGCACATTTGGTGGAACATCCGCCTCTAGAGTTTTTTTGGCCCGCAACTCCTCCATACACTGTGCTTTTGTTTATCTATTTCGATGCCCTCATCCATCCACAGGTTTTTTTTGGGGGGGGGGGGGGCTAATGTGATTGGAGATGTGATTGGACCTGCCCAGTGTCAGTATAGAAAATTAACCAATGGCTTTCTGCCCCTGCTTTATGGGCAGGTCGTGGCCTGTAACGTTCCCCAGGGTGCTGCGCCATCCTGTGGACGAATGAATGAATGAATGAATTATTTATTTTGAATGTTTACAAATCCAAATAAATAAACAAACAAATCATTTTTTCGAAATTGTTTACAAATAAACAAACGACTGGATTAATTCATGTGGTGCATCTTTGTTCCCTGATCACCATTCTGTGTCATGTTATTATTATCAATTTGTTGTCTGTGCATTTGATGTCTGTCTTGTCTGTGATGTTACACTCCCTGGTCTAATGTCTCTCCTGTCTGTGTTGGTCTTGTGATCTGGTTTAGTGTTGTTATATTGTGTGTATTTATATTTCTACCTTGTAATGTTCTGTGTCACTCTGTTCTTCCCAGCTGAGTCTAATTAACCAATTACCCTCCTGTGTCAATCAGTGTCTGTATATATGCCTGAGTTCCCTGTCTTCCCTGTCGCGTCATTACTCATGTTACCTAGTTCCTGTCGAGTTGGTCATGTGTTGTCAAGCCGTTTGCTGTTCACCTTTTTTGTAAGTAATTATCTGTTCCTGTCAAAGTCTCTATCGCTCCTGTCATGGAGGATAGTTTCTTTTATAGTCTTTTGTTTTGTAGGGCAATTAGCTCGTGGGAAGGTTTGCTCTACCTCTGTATCCTTGAGCTACTTTATGTCATTAACGGAGCATTGCTCACTTTTCAATACTCAACACCTGCCTTTGTCTATCCTCTGCTGGTCTGCGCCTGGGTTCCTCTCTATCCACCATTTATGATGCCCCACCGTAACAGTGGCCAATTATTAGTTCATAAAGAAATAGACATTAAATCATATCAGCCCAAAAGTGCTTCAGCCCACTGGGGAAAATGCCCAGTATGTTAGATTACCAGTCCAGATTTCCAGTCAAGATTACCAGTCCAGATTACCAGTCGATATTACCAGTCCAGATTACCAATCCAGATTACCAGTACAGGTTTCCAGTACAGGTTACCAGTAGGGCTGGGCGATATGGCCAGAAATTATATCACGATAACGATATGATTGTTACGGATTGTAATGTATTTTATTATTCTTTTTATTTGCGACCCCAATTGCATGACACAGACAGGTAATCAGAGTTAGCCAAAACAAGGGCATGGTTTATCTCTACACAATATCAAAAAGCAGGGTAGCCGGACCAGCACTCTCAGGTTCAATGTTTTTAATGGCAGCCTGAATAGACTACTACTTGATTTTATTATCTCTACACAAAAAAGCGGCACTGACCCTTTAAGGGTGAAAAACACTAAAGTCCAAGAACACAAAAATTGCAGCACTGTGCCTTTAATGGGCGAACAAAAAGGAACACCGGAATCTTCAAGAACACAGGCATCTTCCCGACCAGAACGCTGCCGACAGGCAATGCAGCAAACAGGGGGTCCAAGGGGAATGGGGTGAGAACCCGGCATCCTCCCAAGGAACGATAGAGAGCGATGACGAACCTCACCCCAGGAACGAGGTCCATGAAGAGGGAGTAGGGCAGTAGATGGCACAACGTCTCACCCAGAGACGCGGCGGTAGATGGTAGAATGTAGAATGGCACGACGTCTCCCAGTGAGAACATAGAAATCCTCCCCGTGGAAGTTTAGAGAGCGACGACGATGTCTCACCAGGAGCGCAGCGGTAGATGGTGGCAACAAGACAACCTGGCCAGGAGTGGAAGGCAACCAGCAGTACTAATACTCTCCCGAGGAGCTGATTACCAACCACTCACAGGTGCGTGAGGAAGAATGTTCGGCACGCCCCCTCGTTGGGCAGCATGCAGTCCTACCCAGCCCTCACAATGATAATGTTATCATATCACTCGATATCGATAATTATCGATATTGTTATAAGTACTAAAATATATATATTGTTTTTTAAACAACAGATGTATGTTTATTTTGCAGCAATTCTTTGTTGTTGCCGCCTTCTTTAGTGTTACATCCCCTCACACTCCAGTTCTCAGGCTGCAGCTGGTTTGAAAGCGAAAGTAAACAGGCTTCTCTGCTGGCTGTGGCTCCAGGGGAGTTGAATAGTTCTGGCTCTGCTAGTTTCTTTTCTATCTTTTGGTGCTTTTTTGGTGGACAAACCACTGCACATGTGCACCGTGACTCACGACTGGAGACTAGCTCTGCTAGCACACATAGCCTATACTGTGTACAGACGGTTTCAAACTGTATTTTAAATTAGAAAGCAAAGCAAAAATAAATCTCAATTTGGTCAGTATTGTCATTTGGACAAGCAAAGCCATTACTTTAAGTTGCAGGCAAGAAAGACAAGTCTGTCCACTGTCACAAAAAAAAAGAAGAAATTTATTATCGATCGATATCGATTATTAAAATATATTGCGATAATTATCGTTATCGTTTTAGCGCCCAGCCCTAGTTACCAGTACAGGTTACCACTCCAGGTTAGCAGTCCATGTTACCAGTCCAGATTACCAATCCAGCGCTGTCTCTCCACTGCGATACACACCATGGGGGAGGACTGCCAGCAGCGCTTAACCCCTTCTCAGCTCAAAATCCAATACTATTCCATTTCCAGAGCAGCGAGAGGCAATCTCTCTGAAGCAGGTAGAGGGAAATACAGTGCATACTGTGCTGAATGGGTTGGTGTGTAGTGTACTCCCATGGGGGTCCGGAAAAAAAGAAAACGGCTAAGAAAAAAGCCAGAGGAAAGAAAAAACATCCGTTCAGAGGTCAACATGTGAAATATGAGAGGAGTAAAAGAGGGCACGGTCAACATACTGAAGCATTATGTAAGAACATGATAACAATCTGCTCAGGGAAGTGGTTTCAGGAAACACGCTGCGCCACTAAGGTCATGTTTCAACCCATTGGTATACATCTTTGACCTTATAATGATTGCAATTCAGATCCATAGTGAATACTAATATTAAGTTCCCTGTAAATCCAGGAAATGTCTGGCAAAATCCATGAATCTCATTTTCAGGTCATGGTTCTCTGTGTCGGTAGCCAGTTTCATATTTGGTTCTAGGTAAACCTGCGTGCGCATATGAGCCAATTCAGCCCCTCTGGGCTTATGTTATCTTATGTTATGTTATGATTCTCAGGCAATAGACCTTTAATTGGACTCTCTATAATCATTACACCAGAGAGAGGGGAAAGAATGTCTTGCAGGAAAATCTACAGAGTGGAACTTCTAGTGTATAAGTCTGCACATCACGTTGTGTTTGTGTGTGTAAGTAGTCCACATCTATGTATGTACTGTATGTATGGGCACATGCGTGTATGTGATTTGCGTTTGTGTGTGTCTGCATGGTGGTTAATTCATTACCCCTACACCTACGTTCAGTTGAGCATTTGTGTAAAGTCAAGTTAAGTCAAGTGTCCCTGTATTAATCCCTTTGGGGAAGTTCAGGTGCCATAGCAGCATTATCAACACATTAATAATAGTGGAATCGCAGAATTCAACATATTAATAATAGTGGAACGGCAGAATTCAACATATTAATAATAGTGGAATGGCAGAATTCAATATATTATTAATAGTGGAATGGCAGAATTCAACATATTATTAATAGTGGAATGGCAGGATGTGTGTGTGTGTGGTTTATAAACACAACAACATACCAACACAGAATACAATGAATAAAACAAAGTCCTATTTTACAGCATGAAAGGAACTGATATCAGTGAAAAGCATTTCAACAGCACTCCATTCCTTCCATTCCTTCTTCCCCCCTTCCTAATCTCCTTTCTCCTTCTTATCTATTCTCCTCTTTATCGTCCTGCACATCTTCACGTCTTTGCCTGGCCCTCCCCTCGTTCTTCTCCCCTTCCCTGTGTTCCACCTGTCTCCTTTTCCCTCACCCAACACCCCCCCTCCCTCCCAACGCCCCACCGCATACACTTAGATCAAAGCCTCACACAACTCAAATGACAGCCTGTATGAATAGTCAAGTCAAGTCAAGAGTCAAGTCAAGAGTTTTATTTGTCACGGCATACGAGTATACAATGAAATGCGGGTGGTCTTGCCCGCAACGATGTGCAATACAGTGGGTACAACATATAATAGAATCCAATACATTTTTTTTTTTGCAATAACAGGTAACAGGTAACATGGTGTGACATCAAAATCGGTATCTGTACATAGTTATTTACAGAGCATATAGGACATGCTAGGTAGCTTTGGTAGTGCAATACTGTTGCTAATACTGCTTTAAAGTGGCCTTTCCTTTTGGCAATAAGTGTGAGTGTGTGCGCATGAGTGTGTGCCCGCTCATGTTGAAGTGTTAAAGTGGCTGCTAGTGTGTGAGCGTGCACAGCGTGCGTGTCGTGTGTGTGCTCATGTGTGCTTATGTGTGGATAGTTCAGTGTTCTGTGGTACTCAATGTTCATTGTTCAGGACTCTGATGGCCTGGGGGAAGAAGCTAAGCCTAAGCCTCTCTGTCCTAGTAGCTGGGGTTCGCAGGCGTCTGCCTGACCTCAGCAGCTGAAACAGGCTGTTATTGGGGTGGTGGGGGTCTTTCATTATTCTGCAGGCTCTGGATTTTCACCTCTTGTTGTATAGAACCTGCAGGGGAGGTAGTGCAATACCTGTGTTACGCTCGGCTGAGCGCACCACTCTCTGTAGGGCCTTCTTGTCCTGTGCCGTGCTGTTTCCATACCAGGCAGTGATGTTTCCGGTCAGGATGCTCTCTACAGCTCCTGAGTAGAAGGACTGGAGTATCTTCCCCGATACTCTGAACTTCCTTAACTGTCTCAGGTGGTAGAGGCGCTGTTTCGCCTTCTTTACTACTGTGTCTATGTGTGTTGACCATGTCAGGTCCTCTGAGATGTGGACCCCCAGGTACTTAAAGCTGCTCACCCTGTCCACGGTAGCCCCGTTAATCATCAGTGGTGTTTGCGTCTCCTGCTGTCCTCTCCTATAATCCACGATCAGCTCCTTGGTTTTACCAATGTTCAGGAGCAGGCTGTTGTCCTGGCACCAGCGTTCCAGTACCTCAACCTCTTCCCGGTAGGCCTTCTCGTTGTTGTCCGAGATCAGCCCCACCACCACTGTGTCGTCTGCGAACTTCACTATGGAGTTGGAGCTGAACTTGGCCACACAATCGTGTGTGTAGAGTGAGTACAGCAGGGGGCTCAGAACACAGCCCTGGGGGGACCCGATGCTCAGGGTGATGGTGTTGGAGGTCTGACCCCCCACCCTGACCGCCTGGGGTCTCTCGCTCAGAAAGTCCAGTACCCAGGCGCTCAGGGCGGAGCTCAGACCTAGCTCGATCAGCTTGTCCACCAGTCTGGTGGGGACTATGGTGTTGAACGCTGAGCTGTAGTCAATGAACAACAGTCTCACATAGCCCCCCTTCTGACGGTCAAGGTGCGAGAGGGTGCTGTGCAGTACCTGGGAGACCGCGTCGTCGGTGGACCTGTTTGTCCTGTATGCAAATTGCATAGGGTCCATATCACTGGGGAGGGAGGCACAAATGTGGTCCTTGACCAGCCTCTCGAAACATTTCATGACCACAGAGGTGAGTGCCACCGGTCTGTAGTCATTTGGACATGTTGGGGAGGGTTTCTTCGGTACAGGGATGATGGTAGACATCTTGAAGCAGGCAGGGACCACTGACTCCGCCAGGGATTGATTAAATATGGCGGTGAACACTGGGGCCAGCTGGTTGGCACAGGACTTGAGTATGCGTCCTGTTATGCCATCTGGGCCAGCAGCCTTCCTGGTGTTCACCTGCATAAATGCTCTTCTCACACTGTGTTCCGACAACGAGAGAGCGTCCCCGCCCCCCGCGGTTGCCCCCCCCCCCTCCACAACAGCCGGCGCGCCAGTTACGTCACTAGCCGGAGAGCCAGCAGCGCCACTGTCTACACCAAACCGAGCGTAGAAGGTGTTGAGCTTGTCCGCGAGGGAGGCATCGTCGCTCCCCATTGAGGGGGCGCTGACTTTATAGTCAGTTATTGTCTTCAGTCCCTGCCATAATCCTCTTGTGTCGTTTTGTGCCATTTGTGTCTCCAGTTTGTCAGCATATGTCCTCTTAGCAAGTTTAACAGCCTTGCGTAGAGTATAGACTGAAGCCTTATACTCCTCCATGTTTCCTGACTCCAGGTTGTAGGCGGTGGTGCGAGAGTTCAGAGCTGCTCTAATAGTGCTGTCCACCCACGGTTTCTGGTTTGGGAAAACTCGCACCATTTTCGTGAGGACAATACCATCAGCTATTGTTGTGAATTTGCCATCAGGTCACGAAGAAGTAATTTCCTAGGGCTGGGTATCGAAATTCAATACTTTTATGGTATCGATTGCATTGCTTCAATACTATTGAGTATCAAAAAATGCTGTCTGAAATTTGGTCTGTAATGAGTTTTTTTATTTTGACCACCTGCCAAAGTCATTTGTGATCCTGTCTGCATCTATGCCAAATACAACGCAGTTCGGTTTCCGGGTTCCTCTGATTGGCCACTAAGCCCACGTGACCGCGGCTAGCACGCCCCCCTTATCGTCTTCTTCCGAGGCGGCTCGTTCTTATTAATCCCTAATGTCATGTATGTTGTGTATGTCATAAATGTCGATATGAATTGAAAATGGGGGACCCAGATGTAAACAAGACGAAAGTCTTTCTCTGGTCTGCATCCCCTTAACAATTGTGTGTATTGCGCCAAAGGGAACACAGTTTCTTGAGTCTGGCGTTGTTGTACTTTATCTATTTAGTGTTACTTTTGGGAGTAGTGGGGGAGAAATGAATGAATGAATGAAAACTTTATTTAACAGATTGCAGAATGGGTACAATACAGTACGGCGCAATACACCTCATGTGGTCAGTGGTCAGAGTTGGGTCCATAGGACTTATCCAAGCCCCATGGATCCATCAGTGGCCGCGTATTGTGTGCGTATGTACCCGTTCCCTCATCTAAAGAGTTGGGTCCATAAGACTTATCCAAGCCCTACGGATCCATCAGTGGTCGTGTATTGTGTGCGTATGTACCCGTTCCTTCATCTAAAGAGTTGGGTCCACAAGGCTTATCCTAGCCTCATGGATCCATCAGGTTTTTCCAAGCCATAACTATTTGTAAGCTAGACTGTATAGGTACGTTTTTAATTTTCCTTTAAAAATGTGTATGGAGCTGGCGTTTCTGATGTGTGTTGGTAGTATGTTCCATAGTTTTGGATAAGGGGGGCGTGCTAGCCGCGGTCACGTGGGCTTAGTGGCCAATCAGAGGAACCCGGAAACCGAACTGCGTTGTATTTGGCATAGACGCATCCTGTCTAGCAATCCGGAGTAATTATACTTCACCGTTTGGCTTATCGTAGGGAATATTTCAACTCCAAGACATCTAAAGTGTTCTACCATGGGTATATTTGCTGGGAGGGTGGTAGCCTTCGCAGTCATATTAAGTGGAAGGAAGGCCGATTTTGGCCAGTTTATCTTAAATCCAGATAGATTGCCAAAATCATCTATTACTTTTAGAAGATGAGGTATGGAGGTGGCAGGGTTTTGCATGAACAAGATTATATCGTCTGCATATAAGCTAATGTGATGCTGTGTGCCCTTAATTGAGATCGGTGCTATGGACTGGGATTGTCTTATGTACTGTGCTAAAGGTTCTAGGGATAGAGCAAATAGTCCGGGACTAAGAGGACAACCCTGTCTGGACGAGCGCGACACAGGGAAGTGTGGAGAGCAGAATTGACCTGTTAAAATCATGGCTGATGGATCTGTATATAGTACTTTGATTATATGAATGAACCCATCACCTAACCCCATCCTTCTAAGTACTGCCCATAAATAAGACCATTCCAACCTGTCAAAGGCTTTCATCGCGTCTAAGGATAATACAGCTGTAGGAGGCGCGGCATCCTTACTGGCATCTATCACATGCAGTAATCGTCTAATATTATCCGTGATCAGTCGGCCTCTTATGAAGCCTGTCTGATCAGGGTGAACTAAAGATGTCATATGCTTTTGAAGTCGGATGGCTAGCAGGGGCGTTTTTAGGGTTAGAAAACATTGGGGGCTTCAGCCTGGGGGGGGGGGTAATTTTTTTTAAACACAGAAATACGCAATTTTTGAGTAATTAGAGATGAATACTGAAGAACTAGAATCATTAGAGGTTCTCAAAGTGAGGTCCATGTCCATGAGAGGGATCTGGGCAGTCCCCATAGAAAATTCAAAGTTAACAGGACCAAATCATCAGTTTCTTATTTATTTATTTAAAGGGGCTATGTACTATAAATGTCATTTTTCAGTCTCTAGCATTGTATTATAGTAAGAGGAGAGGAAGAGAAAGGAAGAGAGAGGGAGGGAGGGAGAGAGGGGGCCTTGTCAGCCTGTCTTTTTTTTCTCTCTCTCTCTCTCTCCCACCCCCTCCCTCTCTCGCTCGCTCTCTCTCTCTCTCTCTCTCTCTCTCTCTCTCTCTTCCCCCCCCTCCCTCCCTCCCTCTACCAGTGCAGACTGTGTGGCACTGTCACTCAAAGTGCTTATGGGCGGAGCCAGGCCATAACAGCCTGATTTCTTGAGGCTGAAAAATGATGGTTTTGAGTACTTGATTAGAAATATAAAACAATGCATTTTTTTTTAAAAAAAAACCTTACAAATGTCTTCAATAGACTAACAGGAATTGTGTAAAGTTGCCCAAATAGTGCTAGGAATAGCAGTACATAGCCCCTTTAACCTTTGTTTAGCCAGATAAAACATTGATCTGGTCCAAGAGGCCCCAACAGGAGTACAAATATACATATATACACATATATATATACATATATATATAATATATATACATATACTGTACATACATACACACATATACACCAATAACAAAATAAAAACAGTTAAGAATCATACACATAAGCAAATAAACAAACACACAAACATATGCACAGCCTATGTACAAAAGAAATAATCAGTTCATCTCTAGTCTTTACAGTTTTCTTCAATTGCATAAACACTCAAATCAAAAGTATTACACAATTATCAAAACCTTACACTCAAGGAGCAAAACATAGGCCCAGATTTGCACCCCTATAAGCACAATGTCAACCTCACACTTTTTGCAAAACAATACACACAGAGCAAAAAATTCTCTTGCCAGATCCAGCTAGGCAAAGAGATAATGTCTAGTATTTTCTGTACTCTATTTAAATTTTTTCAAAATTGTTTTTGTTTTACTGTTATTTTAACCTGTACTGGATACAGTAGTTTATGTTTGTCTGATATTTGCTGAGCTTACAGTGTTATGCACATAGTAGCATGAAAACTGGGACATGTTTTGTTGTGATTCTCCATGTTGAAATGTTGACTGATTTGGTTATATGGAGAGAACATTTATATTTTCATCAGTCTGCATCATTGATTTGGGTATATGGAGAGAAAATGTTATTTTTTCAGCAGTCTGCATCATTGATTTGGGTATATGTAGATAAATAAATTATATTTTCATCAGTCTACAGCAGACCTGGGCATTGTACGGCCCGCGGGCCGGATACGGCCCGCGGGATGATTCTGACCGGCCCGCGAAAGATTACATGATAATAAAAAAAAATTATATTATTATTTTTTTAATATTTTTTTTTTTTTTTTTTTTTTTAACTTTTTTCTTTTCATGTCAACGTTCACACGCACAATATACGCTTAGGAGACATGCTCAGAAGATGTTGGTTCTCTTTGGATCCACCTACATATGTGAACAGACATTCTCAGTCATGACGTTTACCAAGTCCAGGTACAGATCATCTCTCACTGATAAACATCTGGCAGCTGTGCTTCGCATCTCCACCTCAGACATGCAACCTGACTTTGATGGACTTGTTAAAGCTCAACAGAGACTGGATTTCTCACACTGAATGAAAAAAAAAGAACTGAAGAACACTAAAATGTGGAAATATAACAAGTGAAATGGGACACTTGATATTTTTTTTCTTTTTTTTGCACAGTTCTGAAAACATTAAATGTTTAATATAGGCATGTAAAGTAAAAAAGGCTACAAAACTGGGACACTTTCACAGTTGTGGGACACATGTTCACAGTTCAGTGACATGTCTTGTTTATTTTTGCTATAAGATGATGTGATGTCTTTAGAAAGCTAAGAAAATCCTTGTTTCAATAGTATATGAAACTCAAAATGCCCTTTGTTATTAATGTTTTAACGTGTCTTTTCAATGATTCTATTTGCTAAAGTCTCAGGATCGTATAGTGGATCTCTTTCTAGTACTCGGCTGTTTGTACTCACACGTTCTGTTCAATTTGTCTTATAAATGATTTGGAGTCGGAGCCAGGCGCTTAAGGTACAAAGACAGTCTCGCCGTCGTTTATTGGAAGATCCAAACAGCTTAAAGTTCTTGTCAACTTTTCTATGTATAATCAGCGTCTGCAGCACGTCTCGATTGGATAGTTTTCAGCGTAGGTTTTGGGGGTCGTCTTTAAGATGCTCTCTCCGTTTCGTCCTCGTGATCTGCTCCTGGCTTCCGTGGTTGTGTGTTTTTCATGTCTCGAACCTGTGGTAGATTTATAGGACTCAAAACCCCTCCCCCAGTGGTCGAGTCCTTGCCCTGTGATGTCACAGACCAGAGACTCCGATCCCTATTTTTATTGGCTTGCCATGAAAGAACTGCAGTTTCTGACCAAATAAGGAAATGACATGACTTATTTCAAACGTTTTCTTCTTTCTAATGAAAACGGACTAAACAGTTTATTCTTTGATCGACTAAATGAATGAATAACTTGCTCACAGATTTGCAGAATGGGTACAACACAGCACCAGCACACCACTTTGCCAAAGGGATTTAGATTTGCAAAATCCCTTTTTCAAAGTTTACATCAGGGTACACACACTACTTTTCAACAGATGAGAAATATAGTTTTATTCTAGTTTGGTTATTGCTTTTTACTGTTACATTTCCAGATTGTGCTCGACTATCTACTCCTTTATAATTCAGATTTATAGATCATTGCGGCCACAGTTTCTTATAACAGTCTTGTATACTGTTTGATGCAAATCCCTTGTATTTCATATGTAATGTGTTTTTATGAGAACAGGCCCTTACTGTTGTTTTTACTTATTTTAAGTTCTAAATCCTGTTTTATTTAATTTAGTTTCTCTCTAGTGATGGCTCTTTAACTATCTTTAACTAGAATCCTATTTTCTTTTGACAGTGATATGTATTAATTATGGCTGTTTTTCCTTTTACGCCTGAGTCAAATTATTCCACTTCTCAGTGGACAATCAGTCCATTTCTTAGTCTCCTTGTGCTTGCTTTTCCTTAATTTGCCCCTTATTTTTATCAGTTGATTAATAACTTGCTTATTTTAGAGTTTTAACTTTCTACATTTGTAAGTCATTAACCTGTGTTTTTACCAGCTGCACGCTATTTCCTGCTACGGCTCTACTATCTCCTACTCACATCTAAACCACCAACTGTTCTAAGGAATGCGACCCTGTAACCATCTATCTGTCTTCCTGGCAGAAGACTTAAACTGTCACCAGAGGAGAATAGCACCATGGTTTGGTCTGTTCCTACCCTAAAATACACCAACCCCTCCTCCTGGTGTCGGAGGGGTAGGTTTTTATGGCGTTACTAACCTCGCTAGGGGGGATGTGGGGACAGTTAGCTCAACCATTAACAAAAATGCATTCCTTACTGTTTGCTTTTGACTCGAGGTCCTTCCTCTTTTAGCTATGACCCTGTGTCTCCTTAAAACCCTTACTTGTACCATACTTTTTTGATTCAATTAATTTACGACAATCCCTTCTCTGAGGGGTCCACCCTCATTATGTAACCAGTAAATTTCCAAAATCAAAACTGATATAATTTCCATAAAATATAAACAATTTTTCAAAATTTTCAAAAATTCAAAAAATCCAAAATTTCACTTACCTCTTCTTCTTGCACAGTTATACACATTATCAGTTATTATTATGACATCCAGTCTAGGTCCGTCTCTCTATGCAAAGAGATGATCGTACCATTCTCAGTTTCTTTTTGTTTACGACTATATTTATCCATGTCCTTACTTACCACCTGTGTCTATTTGTGTAATGGCCTCTGCAAGAAAAGATTCTACTTCACACAAAAATAGAAGACTAACATTTCTAATAAAACCCCGAAGGAGACTTAAACCATAAACATATAAAAACTAATTTTCTCCTTCGCAAAAGACCTTCTGAGGTCTATTTCCTCTTAGCTGCAATTTTACCAGTTTTCCTCACTGAAACCTCTGAGGTCTATTAATAACCCTTTTTGGCCGTCTCTCTTTTGTTGCAGTTGCGCTACTCGCTCTCTCCTCCAACGTCCTTGGTTCCGCTGTTGGTACTCCGCCAAAATCCACAGAGGAAAAATCATCATTTTCCAATTCCAATTCATGATCTCCTCTGTCTGGTTCCTGCAAAAATCCTTCATTTCCCCTAGAGGGACCATCATGTTCACCTCGGTCTGGTTCCCCATAATCGTCTTCATTCTCCCCTTCATCGTGCCTTTCCTCCTGTTCTTGATCAATGAACAGGGGTTCGGATTCCAATTCTTGCCCATCTTGCAGGGCTTTTACGCAATGCGAAAGATGAAACCACATTGATGATCCTTTTACCTGTAACGCTCTTTCCGTAGCTCTTACGACCTCGTACGGTCCTTCCCGCCGCGCTCCATACCACTTGCGTCTGAACACTTTAACATAAACGTAGTCCCCTGGTACTATCTGGGGAACATTCCGCCTATCCTCCTCCTCCTCTGTCTCTCGTTTACTAGAGACATAATCATAGATTGCCCCGTGGAGCTTTGACATGTACTTCACGTACTCACGCATCTCGTGGTCTAGAATATCCAAACTCGGACCTTTTCCTGCTGCGCGCAATCCGGGCACAACCATACATCGGCCAAACAACATTTCGTGCGGAGTTAAACGCAGGCCCCGGATCTCGCTAGATCTACAAGCCATTAATGCTAACGGTAACGCGCTCAGCCAGCTTAGACCGGTGTGTTGACAGATCTTAACCAATTTGTTCTTAAGTACCCCGTTCATGCGTTCCACAGCCCCCTGGCTCTGAGGGTGGTAAACGGACCCGAAACGCTGTTTTATCCCCATCTGTTGGAGAACTAAACGTACAGTTTTGTCCACAAATTCTTTTCCATTATCTGACGCGATTTTATCGGGAATTCCGTAACGGCTTATTATCTCACGGCATAAGAACTTAGCCACTGAGGCAGCATCCTTATGTTTTGTCGCACAAGCCTCCACCCACTTTGAAAATCGACACACCACGACAAGAATGTACCTTTTCTGGTTAATCGGTTTTATCATGTCTACATAGTCAATCACAAGTTCTCTCATTGGGCCATTTGGGGTGGGGATGTGTCCCGGAGACACAACGATCCCTCTGCGTGCATTGTTCTTCAAGCAAATTGCACATCTACTTATTACACAATCAATCTGCCGTAGCAGGTTTGGTGCCCAAAACCCATACTCCTCAATTTTCCTACTCACCTCTCTCCGGTGGGCATGACAGAACTCATGCGCAGTTTGGATCAGCAGTCCGACCAGGCCAGTTGGTGCAACCACAAGTCCCTCATGGTTCCGCCACAAACCTGTCCCATCCCTACTAGCCCCTCTTGCTGACCAGAGATTTCTCTCCACCTGACTCGCCTCTTCCTGAAAGGTCAAAACATCTTTGTAAGTAATCTTATCTTCCAACTCCACCTCATGTGTGATAACCAATACCTTACCTGCTCTGTCCGCACCTGTCACTTGCTTGGCCGCGACATCCGCCATGTTGTTACCTCTGGTCACTTTAGACTCATCAGACTGATGGGCAGCACATTTGATAATCGCAATTTGTTTGGGTTTCATTATGGCTTGCAACAAATCGGTTATCTGACTACAGTGTCTTATGGCGGTACCATCTGCTCTCTTAAAACCTCGCCCTTTCCACACCGCTCCGTAGAGAAAACTGATATTCTGTGCGTAGCTACTATCCGTGTAGATATTACAGCTCTTGCCTTCTGCCATTTTGCACGCTTCAGTCAGAGCGACTAGTTCCGCCAGCTGAGCTGAACAGGGTTGTGTCAAGGCTTCGGCCTTTGCTACGACAAACCCATCACCTTGTGATTTTACTACAGAGTAACCTGCTTTTAGGTCCTCTCCAACTCTGTAACATGAGCCATCTGTCCAAAGTTCCAAATCAGGACTGCTAAACGGGAAAGCCTGCAAGTCAGCTCTAAGTCTGGAGTACCTCTCAGCTTGTTCCACACAGTCGTGAGGTTCTCCATCCTCAGGCTTAGGAAGGGTCTGCGCTGGGTTCACTGTGGAACACCTAGTCAAAGTAACATCTTCCTGTTCCAAAATCCTGTAATAGTTTTTCAGACGGGGTATCGTTAGTGCAGATTTACCAGATTCCAACAAATTTTGGATCGCATGTCCTACCATAATATTGACTGGATACCCCATCATGATACTTGCAGCTTTCTCGTACATCAGGAAGACTCCGGCGCAATCTCGGTAGCACGGAGGCATTCCCATTTCCACCTCTGAATAGGCGATGGAGTAGTATCCTATTGGTTGTGGATGGATCCCCACTCCGGTGTTTTGTGCCAGTACTGCGCATGCATACCTCTGATCTGAAGAGGAAGAGACATACAGTATGAACTGCTTGGTATAGTCAGGCAAAGTCAAGGCCGGGGCAGCTAACATACGGGTCTTTATGGTCTCAAATGCCCTTAGGCCCTCCTCAGTCCAGGTTACTTTAGCACTCAACTTATCATTTCCGCAAACTTTGATCATAGCTCTTAAAGGCCCTACTAGTTCTGTATAATTCTCCACCCAAGTGGAACTATACCCGACGATTCCCAAAAACATCATCATCTGTCTTACAGTCACTGGCTTTGGAGCTTTCTTAATAGCCTCCAAATGTTCCTCTGTAATAGCTCGATGGCCTTTTGAAATCGTTTGACCTAGATATGCTACTTTAGGTTGACAGTACTGCAATTTCTTCAAAGACACCTTGTGTCCCTTCTCTGCTAGTAGTTGCAATAGTTCAATAGATTCCTTGTGACATGTTGTCTGATCGTCGGCACACAAGATAATATCATCCATATACTGAATGACTCTGGATTTTAATCTCAGGTCCAACCCGTCCAGATCCTCTCTCAAGATCTTGTTAAAGATGTGTGGGGAATGCTTTAATCCCTGTGGGAGCCTAGTGTACTCATAATGCTCATTCTTATAGGTAAAACCAAAAAAATGCTGGCACTCTTTGCTCAAAGGTACGCTAAAATAGGCGCTACACAAATCTATAACTGTAAAATACTCAGCTTGCGGCGGGATGAATGTCAGTAGTGTGTGGGGATCTGGGACATCGGCGGGATAGTCAATTAAAACCTCATTGACGGCCCTCAAGTCGTGTACCAGACGGTACGAGGTGTCAGGTTTCTCCACTGGCAGCAACGGTGTGTTGCTCTTGGGGCTCTTTGTCTTTCGTAGTACTCCAGCTTCTAGAAGTCCTTTGATTTGTGGCTCAATTCCGGCCACCGCTTTTTCCTTCAGTGGGTACTGACTTTTCCAGGGCAGGGTTGCTCCTGGTCTAAGCTCCACCCTCACTGGTTGAGCAGATTTGATCAGTCCAATGTCGGTGCTATGTTTTGACCACAGCACTTCTGGTATGGCCCCCATCATCTCCTCCTGGAGGCTCAATTTCTGGGGGGTTTCTTCTACTGTCTCCTGTGACAGCTGCACCGTCTGGGGACGTCCCATCCCTGTGCCTTGAATCATTATCTTGATGAACCGTTTGTCTGGGCTTATCCATATGAGTCGGTTCTCCGTCGTCTGTTCGAACTTTATTCCTTCTGCCTCTTTCATCATCCTTCCGATGTGTTGTTGGTCGCACGAGTCGGCCACTTTTAGCGTCACGTGGGGAACGCTGTCTGTGATCTCGTGTTCCTTTTGTAGATAGTTGCTTCGTGCAAGCCGTATTGCTGCTCCTTGGGGACCCATCACCATGCTGGTGGCGTTGAGCTGCACCTCCTCTGGTTGATTTCTCATCCACTCCTCGGCTTGTCTTTCATCCGCATCTTTATAGTATTGTAGAGTGCAGTGGTATGGTGTCTCTGGGTTCCTCGCCGATGGCATATTGGCGGTGATGAAGGTCTCCCATTCCAACGCTGGTCCGAGCAACTCCTGGCTTAGGTTCCCCAACCAGTATACTTCCGGGGGTCGGGGGTCTGTTCTTTGCATCATTTCGTAGTATTGGTCTTCTGGGACGTCGATCACACAACCATCCGGCGTGCATAGAATGTTCATCCCCAACATACCAAGGCCGTCTCTGCCCAGTAAGCCAATGGGTGCGGTGTCGGAGACCAAGATGGAAACCGTCGCCTCTTTGCCTCTGTACTTCAGGGTGACAGGCTCTGTCACTGGAATCAGCTTCTTTATCCCTTCAAATCCAATGGTCCGTACATATCGACTGGACATGGGCAGGTGTGTCGCATCTTTAGGTTGGACCACAGTGTACGCCGCCCCGGTGTCTGCCATCATCCTGACAGATTTATTATTCACCGCTACGTGCACTATCGGTTCCTCCCTTAAGTGTGACAATGACAGCTGGCACCCCCCCATTGAACTCTCTGGGCCTCGTCAGAATTCCTGTTCCGGCCCTCTGGACGGATTCACTGGGCCCTGATTCTGTTGCTGGTTCTGGTCTTGCATCTGGTCCTGGTTCTGGTATTGGTTCTGGTACTGGTTCTGGTATTGGTTGGGTCCGTACCACTGCCCCTGGGATCGGCCAGAACCTCTTCGACCACCTCCTCTATTATTTCCTCGCCCCCTGCTGCTGGGTCCTTGGCTTCGCCAATCAGCCGTCGGACAGTTCCGGGCGAAATGTCCGATTTCTCCACAATGCCAACACTCCGCTGACGCTGGCCATTCCAGGGGTCCACTTCTTTGCTGTCCATTTCCTCGTCGTAACTGCCCGTTTGATCCCCTCTGATTTGGTTGTTGAGTGGGTGCCGGTGCTTCCTGTTTGGTGGGCTGTGCTGTTTCCTGGTTGTTCAGTTGTCCACTATTCCCCGTCTCGGCTCTGGGTGGTGTGGCTTGTACCAGGGCTTGGAGGTACTCTACCATCTTGACTGCCTCGACCGGCTGTTGGTACATGAGCTTTCGCTGACTTGCCGTTTCTTTGTCTTTGGCCTGTTGTTCCTTCTTCCTGTGCAGCTCCACTTGATGGCTCACGTTCTCCAGGTATGCATTTAACGGAAGGCTTCCCAGGCACACCACTTCGTTCAGTTTCTGTCTCACCTCATTGGAGAGGCCCTTCTGTATTTTCTCTCTTAGCATCGCCTCTCCCATTGGATTTTGTGCAGGGTCTTGGCCGGTCATGTCTCTCCAGGTGGCGTAGGCTTGTGCCACATACTCTCTGGGGGGGGTATCAGGTCCCAACGCACCAATGTGGATCTTATCTGGATGCATCAGGGTGTGATAGGTCTCTCGCAGGACCCGCCACAGTGCTCCTCGGTGAGCGGCGAAGAGGTCCTGGTCGTGGGCTCCAGACACCACATACCGCACCAAGGCAGCCTTGGTTAGTAGTTCTTCCATGCCAGCGACTCCTATTTTGTGAGAGAGTAGTCGCTTGACATCGCCGATAGCCAGCTGTTGGCCTACCATTATTTCCTCCAGCTTGGCAATCCATGGAAAAGCCCCATTCTGGAGGGAGGGCAACTTCTCCGATATTTGGGACATGTCTGAAGCATTCCATGGCTGGTACTCCAATCCCTGATGTCTTATCATCAAGGGTTGTATGTTGACCGTAGACTCTCGGGTAGTGGATCTGGTCACTCTTTTTTCTTCCGCCTTTTTCAACATTTTGATTTCATCTCTTGCTTCTCTCATTTGGTCTTCCAATTCTGTTCGTGCGTCGGTGCCCCTTCTCCAGCGTTCGCCGATTGCTCGGTATCCCTCGGAATCAATGTCTTTTGCCTCTTGGTAGGCCTGTATCTGTGCTTCCAGCTCTCGGTTTTCCTTACTCATCCCATGATGTCGTCGCTTTAATTCCTCCATGGTAGCCGTCAGTTTCATCCGCCGATTGCTTCCTTCTAGGGAAGGTGAGGGCACGGAGAGTGTTGAAGAGTATCTTTGAGCAGGTAAGGTCTTCGGCGTCACTACTTTGATGAGTCTCTCCCTTCTCTCCTCTTCCTCTCGTTCTCTGTCTTTCTCCTGATACTTGGTCTGGGGCTCCCATGTCTGGTCCTCGTCCTCTGTGTCTTCCCCGTATTCACGGCCTTCGGGGGAATAGGACCGGCGATAGCTGGGAGCTTGTCTTGACCTCTCCCGGGGATAGTCTCCTCTGTGGCTGCGACTCCTGACGTACAGACTATCTATTTTGTCGTCTATCTCCCTGATGTCATCGCTTCGACGTCCCTCTCCTTCTGCCCAGAGAATTTCTTTGGCTGCGGAACTGAGTGGTGTGTATATGCCTCGATGTCTCTCTTCGTCTCGATATCTCTCCTCGTCTCGATATCTCTCCGCCGCCCTGGGATAAGGAATACTGTGGGACTGAACGTCTCGCTCCCTTCTTCTCTCCTGGTCCGTTTCGTCTACTTCAGGTGTTAGGGTGATTGTGGTCACTGCCCGTCCCATCTCTGTTCTACTGCCGTTATTATTGGTTATCTCGTATTGGCTCTCCATGTCTATTACAGGCAGGATAGGGTAGATTGGTTCCCTATTCCTGCTGGCATATGGTGGAGGTGCTATAATTACCTCAGGTGCTTTTTGGGAGATGACTATTGTCCTTTTAGGGGCCAGGGGAGTGATCAGAATGGGAGCTAGCTCCTCTATTGGCAGGGCCTCCTTATTGACAGTCAAACTGTCCTCAACCATACTCTTCCTTCTCTCAGCTTCCCGAGCGAATTTTGATAAGGTGTCCATTTCTATCATGCGTTTTTCCCCTCTCTTTGTCAGCTTTCCCACTTTTTCCTCTTCCGTTCTATATGTCCTAATTAGAGCAGTCAGATCTGATATTATTTCTAAATCAAAAGAGCCCTCAATAGGCCAGGGTTTGGTGATGCGTGTCCATCTTTTATTCCATTTCTCTGATAATTTAATAAGTTTTTTCTCATAATACGGATTGTCCTCTGTGTAAGGATTATTTTTAACAAGCACTTGTATCGGGGTATCCTCCATCCAACCAATGGGTGTACTCGCATCTTTATTTGCCTCTGTTGTCATTTTTCTATATCCGTTTCTTCTTCTCATGTACTTTATTTTATTCTTTTTTTTTTTTTAAATGGCAGTAGGCAAGAGTGATCTTTGTATTCCCTGTCTAAGTGTAGGTGTCTATGCTTGTGTGACTATCTCCTACTCGAACAACCGCTAACGGTACCTGTAGCCCTGTCTATTCTCTCCTTTCCCTTTTCACTGGTGATCTGTAGTCTTACCTGACTTGTGGTGCCCTTGTTGCCTGGCAGAACTGCTGAAAAAATAGAGCACAAAATACAACAGTTCTTTTTAATTTTTCAACTGGAATTTCACTTTACTCCGTTTTTCCAGTATGAATATATCTTCTATCTAACATTCATACCACATCTAATTTTTGAGAGATTGGTTATCAACAGTATGAATAATCATTTACTTAATTCATACAATTTTTTCAAATTTCTGAGAGATGTTGTGATTGACAGTGGTGTTTGCGTTTTCGGTGTCTACTCCCTTATTTCCGCTTCTATGTTGACTCCTCCTTCGTTGAATATCCGCTTTCCGATGTTTTCCCCGTTCTCCCGCTCCAATGTTCTGTTTTACCTCGAAAATCACAAAGTTTTTGATTAGTGTCTCAGCCCTTATCACATTTCATTCAATCATCTTGTTCCCATTTTTCAATACTACTTCCCCCCAGTGGACATTTGTCCTCCTCAGACACGTGTCCACTAACTTTGTTTATACGCACCTTCCGACATCACTCCCTGCACGCCGCGAGGCCCCACCCTCTGTTTTTCGAAGCGTCCATTACAGACTCCCCACAGAGGACAGGATTACCTCACCACAGGTACAAGGTAGTCAACGCCCAGGCACCCCACCTTGTCACTCACCCCAGGAAGCCCAGTGCCCTGCTAAACGATCATGCATAACCGTACAGACTCAGCACCAGACCCCGGAGACCTAACAAATCAACACAGTCCTCCTCCTTGTACCTATTTATGGAAACAAAACTCATTCACAAAAACAACATTACCTTTACAATATCCCCAGGCACGTCCCCCAACATCATACCCCATGCACACCCCATCCCCCACCCCTCGACCCAGACTGTCCAGCAGCCCAGATCAAAAAGCGACAGACAGGGCGTACTCATGGTACCTTTGCACCAACGGAACGCCCACCCCCGCTCGGCCCCCTTCGTCATCCTCCTTCACCGCCATTACCCTAGTCATAACAGGTGCAGCCGAGCGGAGTGACTTCTCCACCGCCGGACCGGCTGCGCAGAGAGTCCTAATCAGATACCCAAAGCATGCTCTAATCACTGACACACACACGACCAATATCACAAATATCACTACTGCACAGAGAACGTACTTAACTATCACCCAACCCATATACCCCAACTGCTCCTGACCCCAATCTTCCCACGATGTCCCCCGAGTCTCATGGAGATCCCTCGTAATGTTCTTCAAATGTTCTATCACATCTGGCATCCCTATCTCATCATTTGCTGGCACATAAGTACAGCATTCCTGACCAATCAACGCACACGTACCCCCTGAAGCTGACAACAAGAAATCCATTGCCGCCCTTGTCTGCATCTCCATTAATCTCAACGACCGCATCTCCTCATTCTCTAGGCTAAACCCCTTAGTTGTTGTGATCGTCATCTCTTCAAACAATGCAGCCAAGTGATCAATCTCCTGCCAATTAGCATATGTCCCATACGCCGGAAGCGCCACCCTAAAAAAATGATCCGCACTCACAGCTCGCGCCTTCCTAGCCCTAGGGTGCGTCGGCAAAACATCAGTTATCCTCATCGCCGGTACCAGATATCCCAACGCACACCTTCCTTTCCAACCTGCCGGCAACGCTGCATATGCATTGTCCCCACAAATCCAATACGTACCTGGGGGTGCCCGTGCCGCCACCTTCGCAGCCCCCAGGCTCACCCCTCCTACACAATTTCCCAGCGTGCCCATATACTTACCATTTTCGCCGTCTTCACACCTCGTAAACTCTTCTGGCCTAACTGCCACTGGAATAGGCGTAACATCCAACACAGCCTGCTCCGCCATTGCCCCTAACAAACCCTTTGCCTTATGATACCCCTCCTGTCTCTCCTCACTCACACCCTTACATAGGAAAGGTAGATTAAAACCCCTCAGCACAGAGTTATGACACTCAGTGACTGGGTGGGCCATCAACGGCAAACCGGCTGCAGACGACTCTGGCGCTAGGCCACACACATAACAATCAGTTTTATTTGCACTTTTCGCCACCTCCCTTGCTATTTTTATAAACATATTCGTGTGAGGCTCACGCAAGTCTCGCCTGTCCACGTCTATATTTATAAGTTCGGGTGCCGGGGGCCAAAAATAAAACAAAACCCCCGCCACAACAAGCAACCAACACGTTACCAGAGCGCCCAAAACCAACACGCACTCCGCACGCCTAGACAAACCAAGCATCCTTGGACCGGCCTGCACTCCTCTGCGTTATCTCTGCTTCCCTCCTCCTGCTGCGCGTCTCCCCACTCTCCCTGCAACGCCCTACAGACAACAACCAACAACATCCCTTATTACAAACTGTTCACTATACAACATTTGACCCCTTCCTACTTCTCCCCCTAACCAACCCTCCGATATATCCCTAATAGGAGAGCGGAAGAGGGGGGGGTGGAAAGGCGCCCCCGGGCCGGGGATGGGGACACACACTGGGAAAGGCCCGGGAGGGAGGGAGCACACCCAATTCCCCCAGAGGAGAGGAGACCCGGTCTAGACCAGAGCACATTTATGCTAGACCGGAAGGGAGGGAACGCCCCGTGAGGGAGTACACCACTAGGGAAGGAGTGACGCACCTCGGAAAGGAGCTAGGACAGGAGGGGAGGGGGAAGAAATATCCGACAAGAGGGGGGCGAAACAACAATACCACCACATACCACAACACTACCTATGTCTAAATGGCGGTCGGCGTTGCCTCCTAACCTTCCGACTTTGGCGGAGATCTCCAGCCAAACCTATCATGGGTCTCCACCAGTGTTTTAAAAGCTGTCTCTGCCTCTTTCTGACTCAAAGACGCCCCTTCTGCTCCCTCTCCCCCCTTAACCATGCGACTCTGACCCATCACTAGACTAGTCGCAAATTGCCTTACGACAGCCTCCATGGTATAAGCGCTAGACCAACCACTTGGTGTCAACAATTCCATACATATGACCCCACCCTTGCTCACATAACCATGTTCTAACTTCGGGGAGAGTACCCTCATAAAAGGTGGAGAGAACGGAAAATCCTGTGGAAAAGAGACACCCAACAATATAAACTCCGTCTTAGCCTCCTTCATATCCTGCCACAACAAGGAGTCCACATCCAACTGAAACAACCTAATCTCCCAGCTAAACAGATCATCCCCAACCAATTCTGCTGTAATAAAACTGTCACCCAGACGTCTGACCTCCTGAAGTTCCCTCATAAGTCTTTTTGACCTGACCAGGGCACCCCGAGTCATCTCTGTTGATGCAGATGGCGCACTGGTTCCCCTCATTCTTGCGATTGTCCGTGCGAACCAGCCCTGTGGTGCAGACCGCCGTTCCACCGTCTGGCCTTTCACCATCTTTAACTGGTCAGATTAGTCATGCATTAGACAACCTTAATTGCCCAATTAATCCCCACATTCAACACCCCAACCCTGTTAGCACCCTAGACCCTGCCTACAGCGTCACAGAACCCAGACCGGATCCCCCCAAAAGGGACCCAGAGATAAGGAAGGGACGGGGGGGGGGGGGGGGGCAAAAAGCGCACCATTCCCGCACGGGGTCTCACCCCTCTGGCGGAGAGAACTGATATCTCAATCCTACAGCGGGGCGGGGGGCACATACCATAGCATAAACGGAATGAGGGAACGAGAGACTAGGAAGGGAGGGGAAGGGGGCATCTAGGGAAAGAGGGGAGGGTGCACCAATGTAGGGAGGGGGAGGTACTCCTAGGGAAAGAGCCACGTAGGGAGGGGAGGGGGAGTTCACACTAAACTTCCAGTATCACCACACCTCTGCTGCGCACACTGCACCACATAGGGAGGAAAAGAGAAGTGAGGGAGATTGGAAGGGAGAGAGAGAGAGACGGAGGGAGGGAGAGAGAAGTGAGGGAGAGGAAAGGAGGAAGGGAGAGGAAGGGAGGGAGGGAGGGAGGGAGAGGAGAGGAGAGGAGAGGAGAGGAAAGGAGGGAGAGGAGAGGGAGGGCGGGAGGAGGGAGGGAGGGGGGGGGGGGGGAAAGAGGGAGGGAGGGAGAGAGAGAGAGACGGAGGGAGGGAGAGAGAAGTGAGGGAGAGGAAAGGAGGAAGGGAGAGGAAGGGAGGGAGGAGGGAGGGAGGGAGGGAGAGGAGAGGAGAGGAGAGGAGAGGAGAGGAGAGGAGAGGAGAGGAGAGGAGAGGAAAGGAGGGAGAGGAGAGGGAGGGCGGGAGGAGGGAGGGAGGGGGGGGGGTGAGGAGAGGGAAAGAGGGAGGGAGGGAGGAGAGGAGAGGAAAGGAAAGGAGGGAGGGAGGGAGGGAGGGAGGGAAGGAAGGGAGGGGAGAGGAGAGGAGAGGAGAGGAGAGGAGAGGAGAGGAGAGGGAAGGAGGGGGGGGGGAGGGAGGGAGGAAGGAGAGGGAAGGAGGGAGGGAGGGAGGAGAGGAAAGGAAGGGAGGGAGGGAGGGAAGGAAGGGAGGGAGGGAGAGGAGAGGAGAGCAGAGGAGAGGAGAGGAGAGGAGAGGAGAGGAGAGGAGAGGGGAGGGGAGGGAGGGAGGGAGGGAGGGAGGGAGGGAGGAGGGAGGGAGGGGGGGGGGAGGGAGGGAGGAAGGAGAGGGAAGGAGGGAGGGAGGGAGGAGAGGAAAGGAAGGGAGGGAGGGAGGGAAGGAAGGGAGGGAGGGAGAGGAGAGGAGAGCAGAGGAGAGGAGAGGAGAGGAGAGGAGAGGAGAGGAGAGGAGAGGGGAGGGAGGGAGGGAGGGAGGGAGGGAGGGAGGGAGGAGGGAGGGAGGGGGGGGGAGGAGAGGGAAGGAGGGAGGGAGGGAGGGAGATGAGGGAGTTGAGGGAGCACTCAAAGGCGAGAGAGATCGAGAGCACCCCGCACAACACACACAGGGGGACCGTGGCACAACAGAAGCTATTTTAATTCCTATGATAACACCGCCCCCTGCTGTATTTTTCCACACATCACTTCTTTTGCACCACAGTACCCCCAAACATCCTGCAGGAGGCGCCCTCAACCTTCTAACAACACGTGCACCATTACGTAGCACGCCAGACCACGTGCCCTCTCAATTTTAACCCCAACACCCAGAATCCCCCGCACCGAATTGTAGTTCGTCTTGCAGGCCGGCATCCTGCAGACGTCATCCCCGAAACTACGTCACGTCCGCCATTCCTGAGATCTCGTTGGACACCAGAATAGCAACACGCGAGGCTTCGTCACGGGACTTCATTTGTTTACAAATTTATCTTTTTATTTCATTCATTCCTAACCTTTTAAACAACTCATCCCCATTTTCTTTCATACAACGCCACAATCACACACATTCTCTCATCCAATTTTATAATAACCTTCAGCCCTGGGCAGCTCAACACAGCACGTAGCACCTAACATTAGCCCTCGGGTTCCAAACGGCAACCTCTTAGCACGGTCCCCGCCGTAGCAACTCGCGACGCCAATGTTAAAGCTGGCGCATCGGTGTTATATCACATTGAATTAATGCATATCACAATCTACATCCCTTAACCATATAGTTACACATCTTCACACAGGTCCTCATTAGCCCCGCTACTAAACAGTGCTTTATATACTAACTCATAATGCTTCTAAGTGCCCTTCTTTTAATTTTATTTTAAGCGCATTTTTAATAAGTGCTCCATCCCACGGCTTACTTTCTACTTTTTACCCCTCATCAAACCTCTTCTCAGCCTCTCTATCTTTTGACATTCAAGCATCGTTGAGGAAACTTATACGTCTCGCCCCAATCGACCAAATGTCTTCCTATGAATCCGTACAAATTTGCGAATTCTATAAGCAGATAACGTCGGGCCACCATATCAGATCTGTCTCAAAACGTCTTTTTAAACTCGTCCGTACATGCGTGCCGATTCTAAGAGTGAAGTTCGTGATTGATTAGCACGGAAAAAGCAATTTTACCTTTCTGACGATGCGGCCGAACGAACACAATCTAGTCTATTACATTTATGATTGCGTCCGTTCCAACTGACCGCGTCCTCTCCTCCCTCTTCAAGCGCTTAATTCACATCACAGCGGCCGATACCAGTCCAATCTTGTGAGAATTGGAACCAAATCTCGGCCGTTTTGACGTTATTAGCCGCTCCGTTTCAACCCTCGATTCACAGCTGTCCAAATTCCACCCTTCTAAATCCATCTCCCCTGCTGCAACTTACCGTTACTCTCCGCTGGTGCGTTGGATGTCCGTAGAGTGTAAACAGCCAGATGTCGTTGAAGACGTCGTTGCTCTGCGACTGAGAGATTTTGATCTTCGAAGGATGGTAGAATTGGATTTTTCAGCCCAGGAAAACGGCTCCAGATTAACGTGTCTTTTCAATGATTCTATTTGCTAAAGTCTCAGGATCGTATAGTGGATCTCTTTCTAGTACTCGGCTGTTTGTACTCACACGTTCTGTTCAATTTGTCTTATAAATGATTTGGAGTCGGAGCCAGGCGCTTAAGGTACAAAGACAGTCTCGCCGTCGTTTATTGGAAGATCCAAACAGCTTAAAGTTCTTGTCAACTTTTCTATGTATAATCAGCGTCTGCAGCACGTCTCGATTGGATAGTTTTCAGCGTAGGTTTTGGGGGTCGTCTTTAAGATGCTCTCTCCGTTTCGTCCTCGTGATCTGCTCCTGGCTTCCGTGGTTGTGTGTTTTTCATGTCTCGAACCTGTGGTAGATTTATAGGACTCAAAACCCCTCCCCCAATGGTCGAGTCCTTGCCCTGTGATGTCACAGACCAGAGACTCCGATCCCTATTTTTATTGGCTTGCCATGAAAGAACTGCAGTTTCTGACCAAATAAGGAAATGACATGACTTATTTCAAACGTTTTCTTCTTTCTAATGAAAACGGACTAAACAGTTTATTCTTTGATCGACTAAATGAATGAATAACTTGCTCACAGATTTGCAGAATGGGTACAACACAGCACCAGCACACCACTTTGCCAAAGGGATTTAGATTTGCAAAATCCCTTTTTCAAAGTTTACATCAGGGTACACACACTACTTTTCAACAGATGAGAAATATAGTTTTATTCTAGTTTGGTTATTGCTTTTTACTGTTACATTTCCAGATTGTGCTCGACTATCTACTCCTTTATAATTCAGATTTATAGATCATTGCGGCCACAGTTTCTTATAACAGTCTTGTATACTGTTTGATGCAAATCCCTTGTATTTCATATGTAATGTGTTTTTATGAGAACAGGCCCTTACTGTTGTTTTTACTTATTTTAAGTTCTAAATCCTGTTTTATTTAATTTAGTTTCTCTCTAGTGATGGCTCTTTAACTATCTTTAACTAGAATCCTATTTTCTTTTGACAGTGATATGTATTAATTATGGCTGTTTTTCCTTTTACGCCTGAGTCAAATTATTCCACTTCTCAGTGGACAATCAGTCCATTTCTTAGTCTCCTTGTGCTTGCTTTTCCTTAATTTGCCCCTTATTTTTATCAGTTGATTAATAACTTGCTTATTTTAGAGTTTTAACTTTCTACATTTGTAAGTCATTAACCTGTGTTTTTACCAGCTGCACGCTATTTCCTGCTACGGCTCTACTATCTCCTACTCACATCTAAACCACCAACTGTTCTAAGGAATGCGACCCTGTAACCATCTATCTGTCTTCCTGGCAGAAGACTTAAACTGTCACCAGAGGAGAATAGCACCATGGTTTGGTCTGTTCCTACCCTAAAATACACCAACCCCTCCTCCTGGTGTCGGAGGGGTAGGTTTTTATGGCGTTACTAACCTCGCTAGGGGGGATGTGGGGACAGTTAGCTCAACCATTAACAAAAATGCATTCCTTACTGTTTGCTTTTGACTCGAGGTCCTTCCTCTTTTAGCTATGACCCTGTGTCTCCTTAAAACCCTTACTTGTACCATACTTTTTTGATTCAATTAATTTACGACAGTTTCACATTTTGTTTATCATTTTGGAAATAAATTCTATTTCAATAAATTATATTTTTGAAAGCTAACCTCACCTTTTAATTGCCAAATAATAACATACACTCTTACCAGGGGTCAAAACAATGCCATTTACTGCTTTTTATATAGAAATAAAATGTATATTATGCATAATTGAGTTTGGAATTTTGGCCCGGCCCCCCAACATATTTTCAGTTGCTCATTCGGCCCCCCGGGAAAAATAATTGCCCACCCCTGGTCTACAGCATTGGTCTTGTGTAGTGTTTGGTGAATTTATTGTATATTTGCACATTCTCTGCGTACTTCACTTACAGTACTCTAATCACTGAGAAGTAGAATTGCTAAATGTGTTTTAGGTTAAGCACAGCAGTGTGTGTAACTGGTTCAAACAGAATTAAGTCATATGAAACGTGTGTTTCATATGGTAACAAAATGTAGTTTTTATAAATTAGTGTATGGTTTTGACAAGTGTTTAATTTAGCAAAGGATCTGAGGTGTTCTGATAATTGTGTGTGTGGTTGTGCTAATTGTGTGTTTTGAAACACCGGGCCCCGTTTTCAAAATCATGCTTAAGCAATCGAAAAAAAACTGTATTGTGTGTTTCATTATATACATATGTTTCAGTCTTCTCATAAAAAAAAGATTAGATTTTTGGGTCTTTTCCTGCCTTTGGTCCGCTTTGTATTCACATCTCAAATGAACCGCAGCAGGGTTCACTTGCAAGAGTGAATGAGCTTTCACACAACCCCAAACCAACCGGACTATCCGAGGAAATGAACCAGGGTTTGATTAAAGCTTATTATAGTTTATCACAGTATCATGAGCATGTCTTTGTCAGTGGACACTGGACATGGGTATGGATGGCTCCAGGTGCTGCTGCGTTAACGTGCACATCTTCAATACCTATCTGTACTATTTAAAAGCACAGTGCAGGACACACTCAAAGACTATCGCACCTCAGAGATGGCAGTGGACATGTATGACAGGACAAAGGCCATATGTAATGGCATCTTGTGGCACAAGCTCAGACCTCAGCTCAGGAGATCAGCTGAGACAGAGACTGTTCTATCCAGTCGTCGACAGAATGCTGCAAGAGCTTGAGAGCAGGCCCTATTCCCCGTACCTGGTTCAACTAAGTCGATCAAGAGTCCCATTATCCAGCTTCAGTTAACCCGATGTTTGAAGCCGGGATTTTCATGTTCCTCGAAGGTGGATTCAGTCTCGTTAACTCAAACCAGACTTGAGACCCAGGATAAGTGCGCACGGCCGCTTCAGTTGAAAAGCCATCACGTATCGATAGCAGAGATCCTGATTTTCTAACGGCATTGATTGATTAATTGATTTAAAACTTTATTAACAGATTGCATTACGGCTCAATCGCCTCGCCGACAAGTTAAATGCGTTATCTATAGGCTAATTTTAAGTCCCTCATTACCCCAATCAATCAGATTATATTTCTTTAATCTTGCCTGCTGGCAGTAGGTTTATGGAATGGATAATCAAATGAGATCTTGCTAGCGAAAATAATTAGTTAAACTGTTATACGGAATAAGGACACGGCTCTCTTACCCATTGATTGATGTATGGTGGATCTTTTACTTATCTACACTGTGGTGTAACGGTGTCTGCTTTTGACTTTCACACAGGCGGCCCGGGTTCGAATCCCACTTCTCCTAGTCTTTTCCTTCTTTTTGCAATGTAGGAATAATTCAATTTGGTGCACGTTGAGAGCTATATAAAGAATGACATCCTCAATGCATGTAGATTTATAATATTTTAACTTAAAACTAGGCTACCTTTGCGTATAATCATTAATATTATATTCCAAAAGAATTATATTGGAAAAGCGGGGTTTTGAACACCGGTCGCCCGGTTGCCAAGATTCAGCACTAGCCGCTGCGCCACTGTGCCACATGGGATATACTCATTGTTTATGCATTAATGGACGAGAGACCCGTGTTTAGAATATTTTTCTTACCAAAAAATTACGTTTTATCTCTTTATTCTCAAATGCATTAATGTGACGTCAACGGCTCATTCCTCAAATCCGTCAAACAGCGCATCTCATCAGACATTTTAATCCCAGTTACAATATCACACAAAAACCACAATCCCCGCATAGACACTTCAATTTTATGCTTGAATGAAACACAATCCGGCGCTCCGTTAAGCAAATTTACAGCGGAGATTAATATATGAAACTAATCAGAGCCAAACGGCCGATAGGTTTCATTCATTAAAAATATCCCCGCGGGATTCACATTTGCAATGAGCCGTTATTAAAATAACCACATGCAGCGTGTATCGCGACTCCGAGCGCCGTATATGACGTGCATTATTTTATTTAGGACAAAGCAAATCTATAGGCTCAATATGATTTATTATCAGAGTTTAGTTCTATTATTATACATTTCAAAAGCCCCCTCTAGGAAAACGAAGCACAGAAACATAACTAGACTGTGAGAATCATTTCAGGAAACGAGCTGTCACTTCTTTGCGGGGGCGTGGACATGGTTCATCCGGCTAACTTGAACTTAACCCTGCTCCCGACCAGGCTCAAACTTTTTGATCTGTTGTCATGGTGATTTGGACAATCGCGCGTCGGGGAACAGAAAGGTCCGGCTTAAGTCAGGCTTGACCGAAAGTTATCCGGCTAACTCAGTTATCCAGGTACGGGGAACGGGGCCCAGGTTCTCATGAGTTGGATAACAACTTATGAGAGGCATACAGGCATGTTATCCAGCCTCAGACCAGTTTCTCTCAGTGGAATTGCTGCAACCCCTCGCCACACATTACAATATCCAACTATTGTCAGAGGAGATCACAGTTGCAAAGTGTTTCCTGGTCAGGACAGGCAGAGAGGCAGTCCCTAAAAGTGTCTTTTCCCTCCTGGATGATAATAATAATAATAATAATAATAATAATAATAATAATAATAATAATAATAATAATAATAATAATAATAATAATAATAATAATAATAATAATAATAATAATAATAATAATAATAATAATAATAATAATAATAATAATAATAATCGGTGAATGAAAAAATTATAGGATCAAATGAAAACGACTTACTAAAAATGGATTAAAAGTACTAACAACCAACAAAAAATACCAAACACTAACAAACATTCAGCACAGACAATGGGGATGCTGACAACTTAAAAAAAAAAAAAGTAAAAAAAGAAGAAAAAAAAAATTTAAAGGTCCGGGGCTAGGAGAAAAACATCCGGGGCTGAAGCCCCGGAAGCCCAGGGCTAACGACGCCACTGATGGCTAGTACCTTAGCGTACAGCTTGAGATCGGTTCAAGGAGGCTTAAGGGTCTATAACTGCCGCATTCGGTGGGGTCTTTATCTTTCTTAAGTAGGACAGATATTGACATCCCTGGAGAAGTTCCCCTCTTTGATTGAGTGTAAAATCATATCAAGTAATAGGGGTCCAATTACATGCCAGCATGAGAGGTACAGTTTGGGTGGAATGCCGTCCCAGCCAGGGGCCTTACCACTTTGCAAGTCAGAAATAGCCTCCTTAAGTTCCTCTAGTGTAATCGTTGCATCTAGCCGTTTAGCGTCTTCCTCTGAGAGTTGAGGTAAGTTAATTTGATCAAGGAATTTCTCCAGTTTATTATGATCGAAGATCACTTCTGATCTTCTGATCACTTCATGCTTACCAACTGTCCGTCTGCAACACTACTATCACCAACATCTAAGAAGGGAGATCCCCCCTTGAATGGCCCTTCTAAGGTTTCTCTCCTCCACACTGCCTGTGGAGCTTTTTTCCCTATTGTTAGGTTTTAGTGAGTTTTTCCTTACCTTCGCGTGGGGTATGTCTGGGAGTGCTTGCATTCTTTCATTTATTTGCATTCATCTAAAAATGTTTGGACCTTATGGTGTTCTTGTTCTGTTCTTGACTTATTGTTATGTTTTCTTCTTGACTTGTTTAAAGAAGACGTGTACGGCCCATGGGGACATGAACGTGTGTTGTCGGGCCCTATAAATAAATTTGATTTGATTTGATTTGACTCGTACAGGTTAGAGTAAAACGTTCGAAAAGTCTCGTTGATTTTTTTGGGGTCTGTGATAACCATTCCCTGTTGGTCCTTGATGGCAGGGATATCAGCTAATTGTTCACTGGATCACATCTTCATAGCTAGTAGGTGACTAGGTTTAGAGCCATGAAAGTAATTATGTTGTCTTGTTCTGTGTATTTAAAATTCAGATTGTTGTCTTAAGATGGAGTTAATCTCCTTTTTCAACACTTTAATGTGAGACTCCAGTCGACACGAGTAGTTGCGTTGTAAAGAGGAGAACAACGAAGAGTGAAGCACTTCCAGTTCTACCAATTTGGATAGACGTTTCTTGCAGAGGTTGGAGGCAAAGATAGTAGTGTTATTCCTGATGAAACCCTTTACAGATATCCATAAAGTTCTGGGGTCTTGTACCGAACCCGCATTAAACTGCAGGAATTCAATGAGTTTAACTTTAAATTGCAGGATGAATAAAAAATTTCAACAATGTCGAGTTAAAGCGCCATCTTGGGGCTCGGGATGTCATTCTACTGAATGAGGCTTTTAGGAGTAAATAATTGTGGTCTGACAGTGCAATGGGCCTCAATTCAACGTCAAAGCTATCAAATAGTCTAGGGCAGTGGTTCCCAAACTGTGTTGCACGCACCCCTTGTGGTGCGCGAGAGCCCTCTTGGGGGTGCATGACATGAAAAGGCTAATGGCTGTGCTATGGTGTTATTTTACTAATAAATATAACTAATATACATTATTTAAAATGGGGATTTTCACTGTGTAAATCATGAAATTTACTAAACTTTTAAATTAAAAACGTATGTTTTAATAATAATAATAAAAAAAAATATGTATCCAAAATGCACTTTACTTCCTGCCAAAATGCCATAGGCGCGCGACTGGGACCGGTGCACTATTATTGTGGCAGCGTATTATGCTCATGTGTTTCCCTACACTTCATGCATTCTTGGAGGGAAACAAAGTTGTCATGGGTGAACCTGTAAAAAGCCTAATAACAGAACACCTCAACCAACTCGCTGAGCAGCTACGGACATATTTCCTACCTATGGATGCATCTCAGACGTGGATTCAACCCATTTTTTAGTTTTCTGGCCAATCTGTTTCTGAGTCTATCCACCTATGCCCCAGCTAAATGTTTTTTTTTGCTGAAGACAATCCGGTCCGTAGCGGACCAGGATCCGTATCAGGAGGCAGAGATTGGGGTGTTGGCCAACAGGGTCGCAACCCTCATGGAGAGGCATAATTTCCCTCCACCCTCTGATCTGTCTCTTGTTCGTGGCCCTGCAGCTAAGCCGGACTCCCTAGCTGGCATTGTCCCTGCAGCTAGCCAGGTCTTCCCTGCTAGCATTACCCCCACGGTTAGCCTCTGAGGCTAACCGGGTCTCCCCAGCTGACATTTCCCTCCCAGCTAACGTTTCCCCTACAGCTAATCCAGGTCCCGCTGTTGGCCCAGCCCCCGCAGCTTGCAGACCTCCGAGAGCTGGCAAGACTCGGAGAACTAGCATGACTGGTGCAGCTGACAAGGCCTCCACAGATGACCCGGCCGTCGCTGCCTGCCTGGTTCCGGTCGGTGTAGCCCCAGCTGTCATCGCTCTCCCTCCGGCTTCCACACCCAGCCCAGCCTCTACGCCTGGTCCGGCTGCAACGCTGTGTCCCGCCTCCTCTACTGATCCTGGATCCTCCTCGACTGGTCGTGGCTTCCCGTCTGGTCCTGTCCCACGCCGTGACCGGCGCACTGGTCCTCACCATGGTCTTCGCCGTGGTCTACGATGGGTCCTTCTCCGGGGGTCGCCGCCGCTGCACCTCCGTTCCGGCTCTCCGGATCCGGTCCCTAGTCCGGCGGCTGGAGGGTCTCTCGTCCGGGGTCCTGCTCCGGGGTCCTTACCCTCGGTCCCTGGCTCCAGGCTTCCTGATCCTGTTTCTCTCCCCGCCTCCCCTCTCCGGGCCTCTGTTCCCCTCCCCACCCCCCCTCGTCGGGCTCCAGTTTCCAGGTCCAGCCCCCCTCTCCGGGTCTCGGTACCCATCCCCACCCCCCCTCGTCGGGCCTCTGTTTCCAGGGCCGGCCTCCCTCTCCGGGTCTCGCCACCCTTCCCCACCCCCCCTCGTCGGGCCTCGGTTCCCATCCCCACCCCCCCTCTCCGGGCCTGTGCGCCTGTTTTCAGCCCTCCTGGCTGCTATGCCCCCCCCGGGGTTTTTTGCTCGGGCTCCCGCCCCCGGATATCCGGGTCCTCTCTCTGGGTCCTCTCCGGGGTTCTGGCTTCCTCCCTCACCTGGTTATGGATGTTGTTTTCGGGGATCTGGAAGCCCCCCGTTGAGGGGGAGGTACTGTCACATTCCTAGGCCCGGTCCTGGCTGGACTGGGCAGGATGGTAACATTGGGCAGTGCCCTCCACCTAACATTGGGCAGTGCCCTCCACCTAACATTGGCTCTCTGCCTAACAATGGTTGCCTACCTGGTCCTCTACCTCCCTCTTGTGGCCAGACGAGCCAGTTGGTTCAGACACTTTTGCTACACGTCATAACTCGCATGCTTACGTTAAAGGGGACATGTACTGCTATTCCTAGCACTATTTGGGCAACTTTACACAATTCCTGTTAGTCTATTGAAGACATCTGTAAGGTTTTTTTCAAAAAAAATGCATTGTTTTATATTTCCAATCAAGTACTCAAAACCATCATTTTCCAGCTTCAAGATTTCAGGCTGTTATGGCCTGGCTCCGCCCATAATCACTTTGAGTGACAGTCAGTCCACACAGTCTGCGACTGGTAGACAGAGAGAGATAGAGAGAGAGAGAGAGAGAGAGAGGGGGGGTGCGAGAGAGAGAGAGAGAGAGAGAAAAAAAAGACAGGCCGTCTCTTCCTTTCGTTTTTTCTCTCCCTGCGGCAGCTTGTGTGGGGGGGGGGCCTCCCTTCCTCCCCTCTCCTGTGTGGCGCGGCAGGTCCCCCCCCCCCCCAAGTGCTCCCTCCCTCTCTCTCTCTGTCTCCCTCTCTCTCTCTCTGTCTCTCCCTCTCTCTCTCCCTCTCTATCGCTCTCTCTCTCTCTCCCTCCAGAGTATGCAGAGGTGTCGGGTTTCCCTGCCTCGCAGTATGAGGAAGTGGTTTTTCCACTCGCTGTCTAGTCTGCGTGTATCATCTAGGTAGATTGTGGGCGGGCATTAGCTACAACCACAGAGCCAATCACATCACTGTCTTCTACCCAGAGCCTGAATGACGTGACTCAGGCCTTCAAATCAGGATGGACTAATTTACTGGAGCAGGAAATTATCTGAGCTGAATCAGAGCAATCCGCCAATATGGTATTTAGACACTAAAACACATTGATACTAACTCCTATTACTATAATACAATGCTAGAGACTGAAAAATGACATTTATAGTACATGTCCCCTTTAATTAATGGAATGATTAATGGGATGTCACTGTGTATGTTGTTGTTGTTGAACTTCCCCACCCTGGTGTGATTTGGTTTCCCTGTGTAGTGTTGTTTGTGTATTGATTATTGGTAGTGTGTTGTTTTGTTCTGTGCCTGTCTCCCCCCAGCTGGGGGCAATTAGTAATTAGGGTTGTTATTTATGTGTGGGTTGCCCTCACATTTACATTTACATTTACATTTAGTCATTTAGCTGACGCTTTTATCCAAAGCGACTTACAGTACAAGTTCTGTACGACAAGCCATCAGGAAGGGCACAACTCTATCAGCTGAGTAACAATGTTCATCAAAGTGTTGAGTGCTACAGTGTAGGTTAGTTTATTAGGACAAGTGCATGACAGTATGGTTAGTTAGGGTTAGATAATTTTTTCTTTTTTTTTCTTTTCTTAATTCAGATAATGGTTGAAGAAGTGCGTCTTTAGTCGACGTCTTTAGTCACCTGGGTGTGGAGACATTCCTTCCTGTTACCTGTGTTGTCTGTATCAAATGTTGTGGTTCCTGTGCTGTCTGTATCAAACGTTGTCTATGTAGTGTTGCTCTGTCTAAAAGTAAGTGTATATTAGTTTCTATTTTGTCATCTTTTATTTCGTGTGTTATGTCCGTTTTCTGGTTAGGTTTGTTTTGTAGTCAGTATCAGCACGGCTGTGCCTATTGTTATTCTCATATGTACTTTTGGAAGTTGCCAAAGTAAACACTTTGAATTGTGACCGTCGACTCCTGCCTCATCTCCCTGCTTATTCTTTCCTGCTGCCTTGGGTTCTACCACCACTTTATCATATCGTAACACATTATTATTATTATGATTATGATTGTTATTATGATTATTATTATTATTAGTATTAGTATTAGTATTAGTATTAGTATTAGTATTAGTATTAGTATTGTTATTGTTATTAATAATAATAATGTCCATGTCCTCCAGCCTAATATGAAGAATGATAGGAAACATGTCTGCAAACACATTTAGAAATTAAACAATATGGGGCACAACAAAGCACATGTTTGTCACCTTCTCCTGATGTTACAATTATTCAATCTTGCAAATATTAATAATTAGGAGAGGATGTGACTGATACTCAAAGTGCTTTACAATGTAGGGTGGAAATCCCCTCCTTCACCACCACAATAAACAAAGACCAAACTCCATTGACCATCTTCACACAGTGGCTATTTTTGTCTCATGTCATGCTCAGGTTGGGATTCCTTTCCACCCTGTTCTCACCTGAGCATGACATAAGAGCAAAATGGCCGGCGTGCGAATATGGTCAATGATCCACTCATCCTAGTTTTCTAGTGAATGGAGGTTGGGAGATCTTGCAAGTTTGGTATGACTACATTTTATTTATTTTACTTTTTATATAAAGAAAGAATATTTCTGTGTGTTATGTGCAAAAAATGTGTGCTGTTAATACACATTCGTGTTAACATGTTATTAATGCACTAACTTTAACAGTCCTAAGATATATGTAAATTTGTCCATACTATGTGTGTTGCGTGTGCTGTGTGAGCTAATCAGAGGCTTTGTTACATCTTGTTATATTTTGTTACAAACATGCTTATTGGCTCACTGACACTGATGCCATACTTAGGTATCGAAATTTAGTATCAACGCAGCTGGGTTCCCATGAATGAAAAACACGAAAGCAATTAGCAACTCATCAAATAGATTAGATTTGATTAAAATGTATTGTCATTATACAGCAGAAGTACAATACAACATCCAACCAGAGTGCAAATGTAACAGTAAAGTGCAATAGTAACATACAATGTAACAATCATTTCTGAGAAAATAAATAAATAAGAACTAACACCAAAAAATGGCTTGGTGAGGCAGGCTCAGTGAGCGCGCACAGATACTGACACACACACACACACACACACACACACACACACACACACACACACACACACACACACACACACACACACACACACACACACACACACACACACACACACACACACACACACACACACACACACACACACACACACACACTGTATACGTGTGTAATGATGAATAGTTTCAGCAACAGTACATTATATATTATTCTAATGACTTGTTTTATTAGGAGATTGCTCATATAAAGGAATATCTTTGAGGGCTGGGTAAACACTGCGCGCTTCCCAACGAGGGGGTGTGCCGAACAGTCTGCTTCACGCACCTGAGAGGAGTTTGCAATCAGCTCGGATGAGAGTAGTATTGCAGACTCCCTTCCACTCCTGGCCAGGTCAGGTTGTTGCCACCATCTACTGCCGCATCTCCGGCGTGAGACGTCGTGCCATCTACATCCTACCCCCGACTGCCGCGTCCCCTGTGTGAGACGTCGGCGGCCATCTACATCCTACCCCTGACTGCCGCGTCCCCTGTGTGAGACGTCGGCGGCCATCTACATCCTACCCCTGACTGCCGCGTCCCCTGTGTGAGACGTTGGCGGACATCTACATCCTACCCCCGACTGCCGTGTCCCCCGTGTGAGACGTCGGCGTCGTTTTCCTGCTGGGACGTTTTCATGCTCCTGTGGATATTTCCTGTGTGATCACCGCTTCCGTGCGGTCAAGTTCCCTGTCGGCACCTTTGCCTGGTGAGTTTCTTGACTACCTGAACATTTCCATGATGTCCTGGATGTTTTTTCGATCACCCTTAAAATGACCAGCGCTGCATTTTTTGTTGTTCATGGACTCTTGTGTATTTTACCCTTAAAGGGTCAGTGCTCCCTTTTTTCCCTGTGAAATAAATAATGCCCTGTTTTTTGGCTAACTCTCATACCGGTCTTGTGTTGTGCTATTGGGGTCCCTATACAAACCATAACAATCTTATCTTATCTTATATGCGCTGCACCCCTGGTTCATGACCACAGACGGAGCATGTGTCCCCTCCCTCTGTCCTCTCTACCCATTTGATGGTGTTCCCCCTCCCCTCTCCTGGATATAAAGGAGCCCCCTCTCTGTGATTCAGTCTCTTACTTCCAGGTCTCCTAGCTAGTAACCTGGATGAGAGCCTTCCAGCTATTCTCTGACTATGTATTGATCATTCTGAGTTAATTAAGCATTACATCACGTGCAGGAGTGTGTTATACTCATTAGATCATGCCTAGGGGTGGTTGTTAGGCCCGACGCCCAGCGGAGGGTTGTTAGACCCCCCTAGGCGTGATCTAATGAGTATAACACATGACTTCAAGTGATGTAATGCTTTTATACAATGGCCCAATTCACCCAACCTTATTGCTATACAATAAACACACAGTAATTGAAGCATAATGGAGATTTATTCACAAAACCATCCACAGAAAAAGTAGGTCAAAATATTTTTTTTTTTACGTTGCCTCCGTGTCTAGAAGCAGAGGGAGGTGCTACAAAGCATGCCATCTAATAATAAACTTCATATAAATCCCGCGATTTATTATTGTTTTGACAATGGGTCATAACAAACCAATTACATAATCCAACATATGTGTAAACAACTAACATATTCCAGTTGACTGTATCTTTTTTTAATTATTCGTTACGAATATATCCATACTTCCATTGTGTCCGGGACATCCAGTGAAATCGCTTCGTGTGACGGCCATTTTTTATTTATTTTTTAAGTCTGCGATTTTTCTTTTGTTTCACAATGGGTCATGACAAACCAATTACATAATCCAACATATGTGTAACGAACTAACATATTCCAGTTGACTATCTTTTTTGGAGGATTCGTTCAAAATATATTCATACTTCCATTTGTCTATCTAGGGCGGATTAATTCAGTCTCATAAAAAAAATAAAGTTATTCAGTTGTGGGAGGGATCTGGGGTCACGTGGAGTGTGTTATACAAAATAACAACATCTAACTTGACTGTTTCAGCCAATCAGAATGAAGAAATGTGCATGCCATTGTATAATACATTTTATTAACCGGATCCATTCATCTGAGTAAGTTATTATATCTTTCCCACAAGCAGGAGGTGGCCTTGAGAGCCAAGCATGCAGTCGCTCAGTATTGACATTACTAAATGAGATGTCACGCTAAGATGTCATGTTCTACAGTAGGAATTACTACTATAATACCTAATAAAACAAGTCATTAGGATAGTATAAGTCTACTGTTGCTGGAACGATTAATTTCGCAGGTATACAGTATGTGTGTGTGTGTGTGTGTGTGTGTGTGTGTGTGTGTGTGTGTGTGTGTGTGTGTGTGTGTGTGTGTGTGTGTGTGTGTGTGTGTGTGTGTGTGTGTGTGTGTGTGTGTGTGTGTGTGTGTGTGTGTGTGTGTGTGTGTGTGTGTGTGTGTGTGTGTGTGTGTGTGTGTGTGTGCGGTGTGGGCATCTGCCTCACTAAGCTGTTTCTCCACTGGCTCTTACGATGTGCACTAAGCAATAGAAATAAATAAAACCAACAATAAATAATGTCATAGAGAACAAGACGGTATATGGCATATTAATACTATTCCACTATACAGTAGCTATATCCACGGCGATTGGGTTTAGTTCTTATTTATTTTTGGACATGGTTCGTTGAGTCATGACTATGAATGTAACTATTAATGATACAAATGTTGTCGTATTTATTATCATTATAATTATTTCATTTTCAAGTCAAGTCAAGTCAAGAGTTTTAATTTTCACGGCATACAAGTATACAATGAAATGCGGGTGGTCTTGCCCGCAACGATGTGCAATACAGTGGTACAACATATAATAGAATCCAATAAACAAACAACATTGTGCAATAAACAGGTAACAGGTAACATGGTGTGACATCTCGGTATCTGTACATAGTTATTTACAGAGCATATAGGACATGCTAGGTATAGCTTTGGTAGTGCAATACACTGTTCCTGTTGTTATACTAATTTAAAGTGGCCTTTCCTTTTGGCCATAAGTGTGCGTGTGTGCGGCATGAGTGTGTGCCCGCTCATGTTAAAGTGGCTGCTAGTGTGTGAGCGTGCACAGCGTGCGTGTCGTGTGTGTGTTCATGTGTGCTTGTGTGTGGATAGTTCAGTGTTCTGTGGCACTCAATGTTCATTGTTCAAGGCTCTGATGCAGGGGCGGGGCTAGGGGGTGGCTACTTGGGCTCAAGCCCCGAATGTATTCTGAAAAGCCCCGAATCTATTTATAAAAAAAAAAAAAAAATTTAATTCATCATTGTTACATGAAAATATGTTTGCACCAGATTTAGCAGAGGCTAATTTCCATCTGTGGTCTATCCAGCTGCTAACTGTATTTGAGTGAGTTAAGTCTTGGTGTTATGGTAGACTCAGACCTAAGCTTTAAATCACAATCAACAAGTTGACAAAAACTTAATTCTTCCACCTTAGAAACATAGCTAAAGTACGGCCATTTATAAATCAAAAGGACGCTGAAAACCAGATCCATGCCTTTATCTCAAGCCAACTCGACTACTGTAATGCACTCCTTAACGGCCTCCCGAAAAAATACGATGATAACTATTTTATTGCAATGCACTATTGCATTATTTTATTCTATTTTACTAACTATTTTATTGCACTGCACTATTTTACTTTGTATCAGTGAATCATAGACGCCTGGCCATAAGAGCATTCGGAGCATCTCTGCTCTCCCACTATTGAACTTGGGGGAGCAAAGGTATGATCTTGCTCCACCACTTTTTGATTATATGAAAAATATGATATATCCCCCCCCCAATATATAAATCGAACCATAACTACGTTATGGTTAACTGAGTTTTATAGTGAAAAGAGCAGCTTTATTGGTCAAGATTGAAGGCTCTATATTGCAGGAAATTGCACGTACAGGTTCATTAAATTCAAAAAAAATCTGTCATGGAGGGGGTCGTGATTGACCCCCTCCAAACCACCCCTTGCCTGCCCAAATAATAAAATTCCAAAATTAATAAAAAAATATAAGAAATTTAAAAAGTTTGTAAAAAATGAAAAAAAAGGGTACCTATCTGGGCTAAGCCCCGGATCTCCTACAATCCTAAATCCGCCCCTGCTCTGATGGCCTGGGGGAAGAAGCTGAGCCTAAGCCTCTCTGTCCTAGTAGCTGGGGTTCGCAGGCGTCTGCCTGACCTCAGCAGCTGGAACAGGCTGTTATTGGGGTGGTGGGGGTCTTTCATTATTCTGCAGGCTCTGGATTTGCACCTCTTGTTGTATAGAACCTGCAGGGGAGGTAGTGCAATACCCATGGTACGCTCGGCTGAGCGCACCACTCTCTGTAGGGCCTTCTTGTCCTGTGCCGTGCTGTTTCCATACCAGGCAGTGATGTTTCCAGTCAAGATGCTCTCTACAGCTCCTGAGTAGAAGGACTGGAGTATCTTCCCCGATACTCTGAACTTCCTTAACTGTCTCAGGTGGTAGAGGCGCTGTTTCGCCTTCTTTACTACTGTGTCTATGTGTGTTGACCATGTCAGATCCTCTGAGATGTGGACCCCCAGGTACTTAAAGCTGCTCACCCTGTCCACGGTAGCCCCGTTAATCATCAGTGGTGTGTGTGTCTCCTGCTGTCCTCTCCTACAATCCACGATCAGCTCCTTGGTTTTACCAATGTTCAGGAGCAGGCTGTTGTCCTGGCACCAGCGTTCCAGTACCTCAACCTCCTCCCGGTAGGCCTTCTCGTCGTTGTCCGAGATCAGCCCCACCACCACCGTGTCGTCTGCGAACTTCACTGTGGAGTTGGAGCTGAACTTGGCCACACAATCGTGTGTGTAGAGTGAGTACAGCAGGGGGCTCAGAACACAGCCCTGGGGGGACCCGATACTCAGGGTGATGGTGTTGGAGGTCTGACCCCCCACCCTGACCGCCTGGGGTCTTTTACTCAGAAAGTCCAGTACCCAGGCGCTCAGGGCGGAGCTCAGACCCAACTCGATCAGCTTGTCCACCAGTCTGGTGGGGACTATGGTGTTGAACGCTGAGCTTTAGTCAATGAACAACAGTCTCACATAGCCCCCCTTCTGATGGTCAAGGTGAGAGAGGGTGCTGTGCAGTACCTGGGAGACCGCGTCGTCAGTGGACCTGTTTGTCCTGTATGCAAATTGCATAGGGTCCATATCACTGGGGAGGGAGGCACAAATGTGGTCCTTGACCAGCCTCTTGAAACATTTCATGACCACAGAGGTGAGTGCCACCGGTCTGTAGTCATTTGGACATGTTGGGGAGGGTTTCTTCGGTACAGGGATGATGGTAGACATCTTGAAGCAGGCAGGGACCATTGACTCCGCCAGGGATTGATTAAATATGGCGGTGAACACCGGGGCAAGCTGGTTGCCACAGGACTTAAGTATGCGTCCTGTTATACCATCTGGGCCAGCAGCCTTCCTGGTGTTCACCTGCATAAATGCTCTTCTCACACTGTGTTCCGACAACGAGAGAGCGTCCCCGCCCCCCCGCGGTTGCCCCCCCCCCTCCACAACAGCCGGCGCGCCAGTGACGTCACTAGCCAGAGAGCTAGCGGCGACACTGTCTACACCAAACCGAGCGTAGAAGGAGTTGAGTTTGTCCGCGAGAGAGGCGTCGTCGCTCCCCATTGAGGGGGCGCTGACTTTGTAGTCAGTTATTGTCTTCAGTCCCCGCCACAAGCCTCTTGTTTACAACTTGTCCAAAATTCGGCAGCCAGAATTTTAACTAGAACTAAGATGAGGGAACATATTACTCCAGTTTTAGCTTCACTGCATTGGCTCCCGGTTGTCTTTAGGATTGATTTTAAAATTTTCCTGCTTGTTTTTAAAGCTCTTAATGGTCTGGCACCATCTTATCTCTGCGACTGCTTACATAGATATGTTCCAAACCGCCCCCTCAGGTCCTCTAGTGCGGACCTGCTCGAAGTGCCTACAATGAAATATAAAAAATATGGCGAAGCAGCCTTTTGTTTTTATGGGCCGACGGCGTGGAATAATCTCCCACTACATATAAAACAGGCAGCCTCTGTGGATAGCTTTAAAGCACAGCTCAAGACATATTTTTATACTCTTGCTTTTAGCTCATTTTAAAATGCCTGTTGTCATTTATGCTTTTTAGCTATTTTCTTAATCATGTTTTGCTGGTCTTAAAATCCTGCTTTTCTTTTCCTTATTTTTTTTTTTTTGCTTTATTGTAAAATGTTGTTTTTATTTCTTTGCTCTGTTAAGCACTTTGAGCTGCACTCCGTGTATGAAAGGTGCTATATAAATAAAGATTATTATTATATTATTATTATTATTATTGTGTCGTTTTGTGCCATTTGTGTCTCCAGTTTATCAGCATATGTCCTCTTAGCTAGTTTAACAGCCTTGCGCAGAGTATAGACTGAAGCCTTGTACTCTTCCATGTTTCCTGACTCTCTGCCCAGGTTATAAGCCGTGGTGCGAGAGTTCAGGGCTGCTCTAATAGTACTGTCCACCCACGGTTTCTGGTTTGAGAAAACCTGCACCTTTTTCGTGGGGACAATACTATCAGCGAGTGTTGATATGAAGCTCACAACGGTATCAGCGTACTCATTGACGTCACTGGCGCTTTCTCGAAACATATCCCAATCCGTGTCTTCGAGCGCATCCTGGAGCGTGGCCTCTGATTTGTCAGACCATTTTCTTGTCTCACGTGACACGACGGCGTCACGTGATCTTTGTTTGTAGGCAGGGAATAATAAAATGGAGTCATGATCGCTCGCGCTTGCAGCACCCATCAATGGCGGAGCCGCTACAGCTTTGTAGCCGGCTCTGAACGGGGTGTAACAGTGGTCGAGTGTGTTCCTCCCTCTCGTGGAGCAGGCGATGTGCTGAAAAAAGGACGGCATCACTTTCTTTAGATTCGCCTGGTTGAAATCCCCAGCCACTATCAACTCTGCGTCTGGGTGCTTGATCTGGTGTCTGTTGAGGTGGTCGTGTAGTTCCACCAGCGCTTTGCCAGTATTTGCCTGTGGGGGAATATATACGGCGGTCATGATGACCGCGGTAAACTCACGGGGGAGGTGGAACGGACGGCACAGGATTGAGAGATGTTCCATATCTGGGGAGCATGAACTTGAGAGAACATGTACTTCTTTGGGATTAACCCAGAGATTGTTCGTGAGGATGCAGACCCCACCGCCGATGCTCTTCCCAGAGGCTGCCGTGCGGTCTGCTCGCAGGACGGTGAAGTTGTCCGATGGAGAGACGCTGTTGTCCGGAGTCGCTGGCTTGAGCCATGTCTCCGTGAAACACATGATGTTAACGTCTCTCATCTCCCGTTGGAATCGGACCCTCGCTCTCAAGTCATCCATCCTTCCCTCCAACGAACGTGCATTCGCCAGAAAGATGGATGGAATTGCTGGACGGTAAGCAGATCTTTTTAATCTTTTTTTTTTATCCACTTTTTCTCCCATTTTCTATATTTTCTCCCATCCCAATTTCGTATCATCCAATTCAACCCTCCCCTGTCACGAACGCTGTTTCTTGCCTCCCACAAGCCGGCTGCAATGTGGACTAAGTCATACATAGCACAAGTCCCCTCCGGTACTTGAGGTAACAGCAGTCGCATCTTTTCACCTGCGCAGCTCAATCTCTCAGTGGTGAGAAGTAACGCGTGGGAGGCTCACGCTGCCCCCGACACTTCCTGATTCTACTGCGCAGGCGCACCAACCGACCTGTAGGAGTCGCTGTCCACAACGCCCGATCCCCACCCATCAGTTTCCCACCCCCTAATACGGCCAATGTGTATTAGTACGGACGACCAGCTAAACTGAAAGCAAATGTGGAGCGCTGGGCTCGAACAGGCAAGCCCAGCGTCTCCAGATTTCGTGGCGAGCGCCTTGCCCACTACGCCACGTAGCCGCCCCAGATCTTTTTAATCTTAACCTGATACCTCCTCGTCTCCCTCTGTGCCTCTTCCTGCCGTTTCCTTTGTGGCCGTTCTCCCGCTTGATTTCTGTTGGCCATTCTAGGCATAAAGTGTCTCCAAACTCCTCTTTGAGTCCGGAGTTTAGGTCCATAAGTGTCTGGCGGTCGTATGACGTACCCGCCAGTGATGTTTTAATAAAAAAAGTAGAAAAAACAAACATAATAGCAAAAAATTTGCACAATCGTCGCGGAGCTAAACCAGAGGCGACTGACCGGGGTCGCGCCATACTTAATTCCGCCGATGTTTGTAAATCGAGTTACGAAGGAATGTCTTGGTAACTTTCTTGTATGTCCGTTCAAGAATGAGGACCAATAGATAGCATAGACCATGGCTGTTAATGCTTGGGTGGATGAATGCACATACCAGCTGAGCAAAAGGAGAGGAGGATTGGGTGGTACCCTGTAGCCACAGGCTACAGCTCATCATTCATTCCTTGCTTGATTATAGTATAATAGGATAGCAGCCAGACTATATTCTTGTTATAATAGAGTAGCTTTAATTAAGGAAGATGGCATAGTGCTGGCCTAAATGACATGGAACAGATTGAGGAGCTAAGGCAGGAGATGATAAAAGGGAATAGACAGTATAGAGAATCAATAATACCCCCTACTGCTGAATTGCCTGTGAACAATGCACTCAACCCACAACTACTCCTGTGAAGCTGTTTAGTGGCCCACAGTAGGAAACTGACTGTAGGTGAGCAGCTCCCAGGTGTGTGTTGTGTGTGTGTGTGTGTGTGTGTGTGTGTGTGTGTGTGTGTGTGTGTGTGTGTGTGTGTGTGTGTGTGTGTGTGTGTGTGTGTGTGTGTGTGTGTGTGTGTGTGTGTGTGTGTGTGTGTGTGTGTGTGTGTGTGTGTGTGTGTGTGTGTGTGTGTGTGTGTGTGTGTGTGTGTGTGTGTGTGTGTGTGTGTGTGCACGTGCGAGAGAGCAATGCCTTCAATGCACTCTGAAGTGCCCCTGAGCCATGGGCACTCAACCCCCAGCTGCTCCAGCGATACTGCTTAAAGGCCAACAGTAGAACAGTAGGTTGTATGTGGGAAGCTCCCAGGTGTGTGTGTGTGTCTATGTGCCTGTGAGTCTGACTGTGTGGTAGGGCATTACTGAACTAGAAAGGTGCGCTCAGTAGACCACAAATCTTCACCAGGCAGCAGCCACCCATTTATTTCTAGTATAGCCTACATGTTAGGTGGGGCTTGAGTGTAGGGTGCATGTCAAACAAAGACAGATGAAAGCAGATATCCCATTCAGTATTCCTATTAGACTATTACACACTATTACACTAGAACCCAAAAGAATCAATAAAGGAATATCTTATCTTATCTTATCTTAACACTAGTACACTATTATACTATTAATGTTACGGTCGAACAAAATGGTCAAATATGGCAGCACCCTAGAACAGACAGACACAGGAGACAGATGCATAAATAAACCAGATTTAATCAAATAGAATACAGGGGGGGGGAAACTAACCTATACTAACGGGACCTAAGCGGGGGGAGTGTGTGTAAATGTGAATGAGGTGTGTGTAAAGGTGCTCCCATAGTCGAGCAGACTGTACACAGAGCAGACTCCGCGGAGGTCCGCGCGGCTATTTGAGCTTTGATCTCAGCGGACAGCAGACCCACAGGTGCGAAGCTCCTATTTCCTGACGCGCGGACATCCGCGCCGCTGACTTGGTGTCACACAAAACGCTGCTCGGCGTTTTGGTTGACATCGAACTGCATTAAATGTGACACTGCGCGAGCGATTGGTGGCGCGAGGAGAGAGATGACAAGCCCGTGAAGCTCTCTCTCTCTCTCTCTCTCTCTCTCTCTCTCTCTCTCTCTCTCTCTCTCTCTCTCTCTCTCTCTCTCTCTCTCGCTCTCCCGCTGATAATGTTCCCTCTGATCTGCCAGTACAGTAGAACAGACAGAATTGTGGGAAATGTAGTAAAACTGGTGCGAGAAATGTAGGAAATAGACCGCGGACGTCCGCTGAGATCTGCTCGACTATGAAAGCTCAAAGAGCCGCGCGGACCTCCGCGGAGTCTGCTCTGTGTACAGTCTGCTCGACTATGGGAGCACCTTAAGACAATTTACCGTATGTGTATGGGTGTGTGTGTCTAGCATGTAAAACTAATATGTGTAATATGTAGATGTACAGGGCTGTTGTTCGTTTGTGTGTACTAACCAGTCCAGTAACAGAGGGAGGGGGGTTTATCCAGGGAGTGAGTCCATCCGTGAGGAGAGGGGGAGAAGTCCAGAGATGCGAGTGGGAGAGAGAGAGTGCACAGGGAGTGACACAGTGATTGCCGGGGGTGGGGGTATCCTTGGTGGAGAGGACAAAAATAACGCTGGTTATAAAAACAAAAGAACAAAACACTGGGAAAACAAAATAACGAAGCCAAGTTAGTTAGGGAAATATGCTAAGACTTGAATATACTTTAGGTTTGACTAACCACAAGTGATCAGTACGATCAAGCACTGAGGCCCCGTTTAGACGGAAACGCTAGCAGGTGAATCCGCAAAAATATTTTTGCTGATGTGCCTTTCGTTTATACGGAAACGGCGTTTTTACGGGGTGAAACCGCAAAAAAATGAGACTACCTTCCAGGGTGGAATTCCTAGAAACGCAAAAGCTTTGCGATCTCGTCTAAACTATCAAAATGTATAAATCTGTTAAAACGATGACGAAAGGGTTGTCACGGCTCTGGTCGCGCGTACTGCTTACGTCACAGGTAGCAGGTATGCGCCAGTAGCCGAGACGTAAACAAAGCAAGTATGTCTGACTTATATCAACGGAGATCACCTGAAGGCTACATTGGCAGTACTTTTAACCCTTTCACTGCCACACGACAGAAGGTTAACCCTTACTATCACACAACCGGCTGTCGTGTGGCAGTGAAACGGTTAAATACACAAGAATCTGTCCCGCGGCGTGACTGGACCCTCTGTCTGTGAGTGACTCTGCTTTGGTGCAATCACATTCCCCATCCACAGTCTGCGAATCAGAGGCAGAGTAGGGCGGGTCTTCACAGCACGTCATGTGACATATGCGCCAATCGTGTGACAGTGGGGCTCCGTCGTCCCGAGTCGTTACAGCGTCGTCTGCACGCAGAATTCCATCCCAAAACGCTCGTCTAAACGTAAAATTAAAAGTGAAACCGCAAGATGACTTTTGCGGTTTCTGTTCACAAAACGCTCGTCTAAACGGGGCCTGAGAGAGGCTGTTGGGCTTCTTATGCGGCATGTGTCTCCGTCTATGAGTGCCCCCAGCTGTTTCGGATTGCGTCTGATTAGGCTTGACGAGTTGTGACGAGGTGGGAGTCGCAACAATTAACCCCTTAACAGTCTGGCACATTTAGCATAAAACGCCTGTCGATTGCATACCCAACGTAATTAGCTATTTATTATACTTTATACTTATAGCACATGCATGAGTCTGGTAGGTAGGTAGGTAGGTATTTATTTAGACATCAAAACATATACAGATCATTGCATCACATTTTTGCTTTTGTCAAGGATAGGAACGAAAAAGCCAATGACTTATTTACATCGTTGTCCCTGGAAGTCAAGGATGCTTGATACATACACATACAACTCATTACAGAAATATTTCACAATCATTACATTTGATAGCAATAATGGCACAATCATCAATTAATACAAACATGCACATTTGTTGAGACATGTTTTTTTTTTATCTACTTTTTCTCCCATTTAAAATTTTTCTCCCATCCCAATTTCGTATTGTCCAATTCTACCCTCCCCTGTCTCGAACGCTGTTTGGCCATGCCTCCCACAAGCCGGCTGTAATGTGGACGAAGCCATACATTGCACGAGTCCCCTCCGGTACTCGAGGTAGCAGCCGTCACATCTTTTCACCTGCACAGCGCGATCTTTCAGCATCGGGGGTCTGCGCTTTGGAGGGACGCCGCCCCCGTCGCTTCCTGATTCTACTGCGCAGGCACACCAACCGACCTGTAGGAGTTGCTGTCCACAACGTCCGATCCCCACCCATCAGCTTGACTACTACTTGACCTGAACCCCAGAACCCACCTCACCCCTGCCCACTTTGACAATCTAGGATGGCTTAGAGTCGACGACAGAGTACAGCAACTTGCAATGGGCCTGGTCTACAAGATACACTATACGACCGGGGTGCCCATGTACATGTCAAAATACTTCCCAAAGGTCAGTGAATACCACAACCACTACACCAGAGGAAGCTCAACAAATCATGTTAAACCCAGATTCGGCTCAAACAAGGGACTAAACACGTTTCGCAATTATGCCACAACAATGTGGAACGCCCTACCCAAAGCTGTAAAGGAATGTGAATCCCTGCCCACATTCAAAACCGCTCTTAAAGAGCACCTACGGGAGGCTGCAATTCGAAACTGGCCACCGTAAATGCACAAAACTCCCACCACCTCCTAATAGACAGTCTCCTCCCCACTGCATGTATATATTCCCTCCCCGCCGTATGTATATTTCTCTCCCACCCACCCACCCCCTCCTAATGTACAGTCCCCTCCCCATCATATGTATATACTCTGTCAGGATCTAGGGGTAACAGTACTGTATATTTGAATACCGTTTATGTCACAAATGTATCAGTACTAAATACCTATAATGTCCCTATGCCATAAATGTCATGTATGTTGTGTATGTCATAAATGTCTATATGAATTGAAAATGGGGGACCCTGATGGAAACAAGACAAACGTCTTTCTCAGGTCTGCATCCCCTTAACAATTGTATGTATTGAGCCGTACTGTATTGTACCCATTCTGCAATCTGTTAAATAAAGTTTTCATTCATTCATTCATTCCCACCCCCTAATACTGCCAAATGTATTAGTATGAACGACCAGCAAAGCTGAATGCAATGCGGATAGCTGGACTCGAACCCAGCGTCTCCTGCATTGGTGGTGAGCGCCTTGCCCACTGCACCACCTAGCCGCCCATGTTGAGACATGTTAAACTAGCCTTGAGTCTGTGTATCTCGGAGCACCCTGAGGGTAGGCGGCGGTGGGGGGGGGAGGGAGGAAGGAGAGCTTTTCCGGAATCACAGTTGCAGGACCGGAGGGGTGGGGATGAGGGAGATGACTACAGTTGCCGTCATAGGGGGGTGGAACTTGGCGATGACACAGTCACTTTGGCAATGTGAGGCGCAAGGCATACACGTAGGAGGGGGGATGGGGGGAGGGGGCTGGGGGTGGGAGGTCCGCATGTCACTCTTATCTCCAAGAGGGCCTTCGACTCCAGCAGCTCTCAGTTCGACCTTGGAGCCATCAAGGAATTTGTTTTGGCTGACTGACTAGGAACATTTCCCCAGTCACGTCGATTTAAATTTGATTTTGAGTAGAGTGAATTTTAACTCTATTGATTTGAGTGGAGTGAGTTTTAACAACTCCGTCCAAATGACTGAATGCATTAGTCCAAGGGTCCAAGTGTCTTAATCAGTTCATTTTGGTAGGTCCTGTGCGCGGTAAACAGATCCAAAATCTTCTTATTGTAATCCCAAAAGCTTCGATAATCCAAATATCCACGACTTCAAGTTGGTAGCCAGATTCAAATGTCCCAAGAGGCAGAGAGGGTTAGCCTCATTCTGCTTCCTTGACGAAAATATGCAATCCACTGATTAGATCCATTTCGAGTTGATTTGAGTATAGTCCGACAACCGGCACGAAGCACAGAGCACAGCAGCGTCAGGCTTCATGGAGGCAGTAATGGTAGGAACGGCCTTGAGGAGCCTGGGGAGAGGAGAGAAATGCGACTGTTCTTCTGGGAAGGCTGGGAAGGTCTCTTTTGAAAGGTAACATTCTGACGTTTCTTACACTTTGGGTGCTAATGTAATAGAGAAACAGTAGTTTGAACACACTGAAATAAAATATTTCCTCCTTACTTTTGTGTTGACTTGTTGCCAGATGCCTGTTTTTGGGTTCCAGCTGAGAGGTAGGAGCTGGAAAACATAACAGTTCCATAGCCTGAAGTCTTATAGTCATACAGGTCCAAAGTTTATAAAAATCGCACGGAAAATGTGTGTTTCGCAATAATTCAGTGTCATTATCCAAAATGGCCATCCGCTTCCATTAATTCAGACGTGCAAGTCAAAACAAAGAACTTGTTGGTCTTCTTCTGCCCCCTTCTCGTTGCAACAGAAATATACTGTAAGTACAGTAACCTTTTTATAATGCAAAATGCTCCGCCATTTTGCATCAGATTGAGACTCGTTTTTTTTCTAGACGTTCACAGAAAGGTAAAGAAATAATCTATGTTCTATTTTATGGCAATAACGTTCAGGTTTGTTTGACCCCTGAGACATAATCACGAAATTTTTTTATTTCATGTCAGACGGCTCCAGGTTTGACAGGGGATGGCATGAGCTGCGTAGTGTAGTTTTATGAAATTCAAAAGCCCTGGGTCTCTTCTTTCATAAGACTATACACTCACATTTGACTGCACCATTTCCTCATGTCAATATCCGCCGGTTTCCGTCTCAATGCACTGAGATTTCTATAAACTCATATGTATTCATATAACACTTAAAATCATTGGTAAACAAACGTAGTGCTGAACTATACACTTTGACTGCCGTTTTGACAGGGTTAGGGTCTTTACTCTTGGCTACATTTGAAAGAAACACGACATTAATTAATACGGTGTGGTGGACACTAGATGGAGGTGTCTCACTTCAGAATGGACACTGATTGAGTGACAGGAGGGAGTTGACTTAAGGGTGTGGCTGTACCTTGGTTCTGTGGGATTTGTTTGGAAGTAAAGTTCAGAGACTCGATACTCCGTCTGCTCGTCTCATTGATTCACTTCCACAGTGGTGACCCTAAACGTGTGAAATATGAGCAATAACGAGAATCCACCGGCTGTGGTTCCCGCAGTGTATGCAGCTACAGTCAAGTTGCCAGAGTTTTGGCAGCATGACCCGGCCCGTGGCACATCGAGGCACAATTTCACCTCCGCGGAATAACGTCGGATGAGACGAAATATTATCATGTTGTCGCGGCATTGGATTCCTCCACTACACGCCGGGTGATGGGATTCCTGAGAGAACCACCAGCAGCCGGCAAATACAATGCGCTCAGAAAACAGCTGTTGCGGCTTTTCCAGCTGTCAGATGCAGAGCGCGGAGCGCCTATTGTCCCTCAACGGATTGGGGGACAGTAAACCAACAGAACTGATGGAGAACATGCTAGCACTGCTCGGTTCAGGTGACGCTACATTTATTTTTGTGCAGCTGTTCCTGCGTCACGGCTCTGGCCAGCTCGCCTCTCGTGCGCACCAAGGATTACCGGGGATTGGCAGAAGAGGCGGACAGAATACTACTGGCCTCCCGTCAGTACTGTGTGGCTGCTGTGTCTGATCGGGTGGCTGATCGCAGGGATCAGACACAGAGGGATGATAGAGGGCTTTGTTATTATCATCGCCGTTTTGGCAACAAAGCGAAGAGCTGTGTTCCACCATGCACCTTTGGCAACCAGGGAAACGCGAGAGCCGGCGCTCGTTAGCGGCTATGGGCGCTGGCGTCAATATCAACGAGCTGTTGTTTATCGAGGACACGTTGTCTGGAAGGCGTCTGTTGGTGGATTCGGGCGCCCAGAGGAGCATCCTGCCTGCGTCGGCCACGGACGCCTTGGGAAACGGACATGGACCACCCCTGGACGCGGCTAATGGGACTTCCATCCGTACGTTTGGTACCAGGTACGTGACTATGTGTTTACATGGACAGCAGTTTAGCTGGGAATTTATTATTGCTTCAGTGTCGGTGCCTATACTGGGCGCGGATCTTTTGTGTGCTCACAGACTGTTAGTGGACGTTGCGAACCGTAGGCTGATTGGCTCTGTGTCCTTTGACACATACCCCTGCACACTGGGGGGGCCGGGGCCGCCTGCCCTGGCCAATATGCTCGCCACAGGCGATATGTACCAGCGCCTCCTCGCTGAGTTTCCTGCTCTGACTGTCCCCACTTTCTCTGCCTCTGTCGCCAAGCATGGGGTGGAACATTACATCCCAACGGTGGGCCCGCCAGTTTATGCACGGGCGCGCCGCCTGGATGCTGCTAAACTGGCAATAGCCAGGGAGGAGTTTGCCACAATGGAACGGCTCGGCATTGTGCGCCGGTCCAACAGTCCTTGGGCCTCCCCACTACACATGGTCCCCAAGGCGGACAGGAAGTGGTGTCCGTGTGGTGATTTCCATCGCCTAAATAACATCACCACTCATGACCGGTACCCAGTGCCACATATCCAGGATTTCTCTGACCACCATTTTTTCTAAAATAGATTTGGTGCGTGGCTACCACCAGGTGCCGGTCCATCCGCTTGACGTGCCCAAGACTGCCATTATCACCCCGTTTGGACTGTTTCAATTCCTGCGCATGCCATTGGGCCTTAAAGGGGCAGCGCAAACATTCCAGCGGCTGATGGACTCTGTGCTGCGAGGCCTGTAATTTTGTTTATTTATCTGGATGACATCCTGGTAGCCAGTGCATCGGTGGAGGAGCATCGGGGACATCTCCGTCAACTGTTCGAGCGGCTCAACAAGCATGGGCTGATCGTGAACCCGGCCAAATGTCAGTTTGGCCTGCCGGCCATGGATTTCCTGGGCCACCATGTCTCTTCCCAGGGGGCTGTTCCTCTACCCGCCAAGGTGGAGGCAATTGCTGCTTTCCCCCGCCCCCTCACCATCAAACCTCTCCAGGAGTTCCTGGGGATGGTTCATTTTTACAATAGGTTTATAGCCCATGCGGCTCACCTGATGAGACCTCTGTACGAGGCGTTGAAGGGGAAGAGAGCCAACGATGATGTGGGCTGGTCCCCGGAGTGGGTCCAGGCATTCAAGGGCTCTAAGGCTGCCCTTGCCAACGCCACCATGCTGGCACACCCATCTTCTGCTGCTCCTATAGCCCTCACCACCGATACCTCCGATTATGCAGTAGGTGCGGTGTGCGAGCAGTGGGTGGCTGGCGCCTGGCAGCCTCTGGCCTTCTTCAGTAGGAAGCTATAGTACATTCGACAGGGAGCTCCTGGCCCTCTTCCTCGCCATACGTCACTTCAGGTTCTTGCTGGAGAGCCGCGAGTTCACAGTTTTTGTCGACCACAAGCCCCTAACGTTTGCCATGGCCAAGACCACGGAGCCATGGTCGGGGCGGCAGCAGCGCCAACTTTCCGCCATATCGGAGTTCACTACCAACATCCAGCATGTAGCCGGTATAGACAACCAGGTGGCAGACTGCCTCTCCCGGGCGCGCGTCAGCCCTGTGCACCTGGGCATCGAGCGGGAGAGAGGACTGAGGTAGTGTTAACTCCTCTCACTCCTTTTTTTAAAAACATACCATTACATATGGATTTAATTTTTTTTGTGTGATATTGTTATCAACTTTGGACATGTTCTTGGTAAGACCTCAGGCTATGGCCCCAGCAGTGTTTTCAGGTAATAACTATAGAGTAGATAGATCTGCAGACATCTGTTTGCAAAATAATTCACACAGAAAAAACGTTTATTTCAGTGTGTTCAAACCTCTGTAACTCTATGACAATAGCACTCAGATTTTTCCTGTTCATTTTCCAAAGAGTTGATTCCAGGAGGCTCCAGGAGGCTACTGAATATGTTTCAATTGACAATGATGTAAATTAATTCAAATAAAATACTTGTTGTTGACCGATGTGAAAAATATTCCAGGACTCACTTCCTGGCCTACTGTCAGCCTATGTGGGCAGTTTTTTGTTGGCAAGATATGTGCACATGCACACAGATGCATACACACATACATACATGCACACGCGCACACACACATACACACACTCACGCAACCGATTCCATTATATCTCCCTAGGCAGAGATGAAAAGTGCATTAATTCTCTGCAAATATTAGGTCAATTAAAAAAGTTTTCTTTTCATTAATATTTGTTAAAACAACTCTCACCCCTGAGCCCCATTCCGTCTCCCACCTTCAGGCGAACCCCATTCCATCGACTCTAACCCTCTGAACCTCTCTGTCCTGAATTCAACGTATCTCTGCCTGGCTTCTATGTGTTCAGTGGACTAGAAAATATTTGGTCAATAAAAAAAAGATCAATGCTCTGATAGCCAAGATAGATTTAATGAGGGTTTCTGGAAGGCAAATTCTTCAGAAGACCTAATTGTAAGGGATAACCTACCACCCCCTTATACCAGCCGTCCCTGCTACACCACCCACACTCAATTCGGTGTGTGTGTGTGTGTGTGAGAGAGAGAGAGAGAGAGAGAGAGAGAGAGAGAGAGAGAGAGAGAGAGAGAGAGAGAGAGAGAGGAGAGAGAGAGAGAGAGAGAGAGAGAGAGAGGGAGGGAGAGAGAGAGAGAGAGAGAGAGAGGGAGGGAGAGAGAGAGAGAGAGAGAGAGAGAGAGAGAGAGAGAGAGAGAGAGAGAGAGAGAGAGAGAGAGAGAGAGAGAGAGAGAGAGGAGAGAGAGAGAGAGGAGAGAGAGAGAGAGAGAGAGAGAGAGAGAGAGAGAACGAGAATGAGAACATTTTGCGTGAACGCAATGACCCCAGACTAACCAACCAACCAGCAAATGCAGCACAACACCACCAGGTAGTTGGGTCTCTCTGTGCAGCAGCTGCTAGCCGGTCAGGTCAGGTTTTGATTGATTGAACATTTTATTAACAGATTGCAGAATGGGTATAATACAGTACGGCTCAATACACAAAATTGTTAAGGGGATGCAGACCAGAGAAAGGCTTTCATCTTGTTTACATCAGGATCCCCCATTTTCAATTCATAATGACATTTATGACATACACAACATACAGATATACAGATATATATCATGACATTTACGACAGTACTGTTACATTTATGACATACAAGATATATAAATATACAGTACTGTTTACCAGAGATCCTAACAGAAACTATATACATTCTAGGGGGAGGAAACTGTCCATTAGGAGGGGGTTGGGTGGGTGGGTGTACGGGGGTTTGGACATTTACGGGAGCCAGTTTCGAACGTAGCACACGTCTCCTTCCCCTCCGGTGTTCCTCTGGTAGTTCTCACCCCATTGTCTTTCTGTGCACATAATTAATCCCATTGCTCGGCCTCTCCTCCTGCTCTCCGTGATGGATGACACTCCTGCCTAAGAGACAACAGTTCTGTTGGGTCTGTTTTATAGTCCACTAAAACCAGAGTAATTCCTTAAATCATCTGGAGTGGAGCTCCATAAAGAAGGTGTGACCATAAAAAGTGTTGTGGGTAATGACTTCTGTGAGAAGCAGGAGAAAGAAGGGGGCGGAGCAGTGGTGGCATAGTTTAGGGAGCTGCTCTTCTGATCCACATGTCTTATAAATACACATGTAAAATATGTAAATTATGTCCATATGTATGCAAGGTGCACTCCAGCAGTTTGATTTAACTGTCTGTGTTTGTGTGTTGTACTGATAGTGGTGAAGAGACACGCAACTTTTTTACCATTCATGGCTTTTACGTGTGTGTGTGTGTGTGTGTGTGTGTGTGTGTGTGTGTGTGTGTGTGTGTGTGTGTGTGTGTGTGTGTGTGTGTGTGTGTGTGTGTGTGTGTGTGTGTGTGTGTGTGTGTGTGTGTGTGTGTGTGTGTGTGTGTGTGTGTGTGTGTGTGTGCAGATTCAAGATTCAAGAGATTTATTTGTCACATACCCGAGACATGTAGTGAAATGAAGAATGTGTGTGTCATGTGCGCACGCGTCCTTGTGTGTGAGTCTGAGTGTGCGGTAGGGCATTACTGAAAAAGCGCATTCATTTTCTGCAAATGTTAGGTAAATAACTATCTATTTTAATCAGTATGTGAAGACAACCCCTTCCCCCCTGAAGCCTGGTCTGTCTCCCCTTCACCCTGAAGCCTGGTCTGTCTCCCCTTCACCCCTGAAGCCTGGTCTGTCTCCCCCTTCACCCCTGAAGCCTGTTCGTCTCCCCCCTTCCCCCCTGAAGCCTGGTCTGTCTCCCCTTCCCCCTGAAGCCTGTTCATCTCCCCTTCCCCCCTGAAGCCTGGTCTGTCTCCCCCTTCCCCCCTGAAGCCTGGTCTGTCTCCCCCTTCACCCCTGAAGCCTGGTCTGCTTCCCCCTTCACCCCTGAAGCCTGTTCGTCTCCCCCTTCACCCCTAAAGCCTGGTCTGTCTCCCCCTTCACCCTGAAGCCTGGTCTGTCTCCCCCTTCACCCCTGAAGCCTGGTCTGTCTCCCCCTTCACCCCTAAAGCCTGGTCTGTCTCCCCCTTCACCCCTGAAGCCTGGTCTGTCTCCCCCTTCACCCCTGAAGCCTGGTCTGTCTCCCCCTTCACCCCTAAAGCCTGGTCTGTCTCCCCCTTCACCCCTGAAGCCTGTTCCATCTCCCACATTCAGGCAAACTCCAACTCTAACCCTCTGAACCTCTCTGTCCTGAATTCAACTTTACCTGGCTTCTATGTATTCAGTGGACTAGAAAAGATTTGGTCGATAAAATAAAATAAAAAGATCAAAGCTCCGATAGCCGAGATAGATTTAATGAGGGTTTCTGGAAGGCTAATTATTCAGAAGAGGGAGAGGGAGAAGTTTGTGTGAACACAAAATGTAAATGACCCCAGACCAACCAACCAACCAGCAAACGCAGCAAACACCACTAGTTAGTTGGGTCTCTCTGTGCAGCAGCTGGTCAGGTAGCGCATATCTCCCTCGCCTCTGCCGTTCCTCTGGTAGTCCTCACACCATTGTCTTCAAGTGCACATAATTAGTCCCATTGATGTAGTCCTCCATTCTAGCCCTCTATTGAGTTTCAGGCTACGTCCTCTCTCTCTCTCTATCTCTCTCTCTCTCTCTCTCTCTCTCTCTCTCTCTCTCTCTCTCTCTCTCTCTCTCTCTCTCTCTCTCTCTCTCTCTCTATCTCTCTCTCTCTCTCTCTCTCTCTATCTCTCTCTCTCTCTCTCTCTCTCTCTCCCTCTCTCTCTCTCTCTCTCTCTCTCGCTCTCGCTCTCATTAAGTCAGGTGCAGAGTACAGGTGTGCTGCTGTCAGCGGAGCAGCTGATTGATGTCTGTGGGCCAATTATGTCAGTAATGTAACCCTACCGCAGATGTCATGAGGCTGCCAGATCGTACCTTCGTATTTCCCAGTTAGTGCTGTTATTCTGCTCTCTCTCTTATTGTTCTTAGTCCATTGTTCTTCGACCGTGTCTAACTCTTGTTGTCCTCCTTCCCCGTAGTCCTACCTGGCTCTTCACCCTGTTCTCTGGCTCTTGATAAGACATGATCTGACCCCTGCCTGCCTGACAACTCTCCTTACCTTTTCCCGGAACGTATGAGGACCTACACCCGTTTTGATCCCTGCCTGGCTGACTATACCTTTATCCATGTTGACCCATGTCTGGCTGACTATCCTGTACTAGGGCTGAAAGATTTTGGGAAATAATCGAATTGCAATATCTGACAGATATTGCGATTGTGATCAAATTTGCGATACATTTTTTTAAAGCAGCCCAAAACGTTTATTTTTACATGGGAATCGATACCGGTACCCAATGGTACCCTTTTTCTGTACTTTACTCTCTCTCTCTGAAGTCTAAACTTCACAACACACAATCTAAAAACCCTCCCTATCTCCCTCTCCCAAACCGTTCCTACAACAATTTTTTTATGTTGCATGATCATGTACATTTATAAAAAAAAAAAATTACGTTTAAATATCACCATTATCTGGCAATCCTCAGTAAATACTATCAAACTCCTCTGATGTCATCTGGTCTTTCCAAAGACCATATGGGACGCGTGCATGCGTGCGCGCACACACACAGAAATGGCTCCTTGTGCAATTTTTTGCTATGTTAATTGAACCAGTAGAGAGAGGGAGGGAGAGAGAGAGAGAGAGAGAGACGCCGTCTGACTGGGTTGGCTAGCTTAACTTAGCTAGCGTCAGCGTCTAACGTTTGTGGGCATCAGGAATGACGAGGATGCATTGCAAATCTTGTTAGAATTTTCACAGCACATTTTCACAGAAACAAAAGGTGGGACTTATTTCGGATCGCAAAATTCAACCAAAGCACTCTGGAGCCATGCTGTAAGTCTTCACACATGGACGTTTCACGAGCTGTTGTTGATGGGTGTATACTAGCTGCCTTGGGCTACTTCTGATTGGTGAGCAATGAGAGCACACGGTAGCCACTTTCGGTACTGTAAATCACGCCAACATCATTGGACGAGCTCCTTGTGCAATGTTTTGCTACGTTAATTGAACCAGTAGAGAGAGGGAGGGAGGGAGAGAGAGAGAGCGAGACGGCTCCCCCCCCCCCCTCCGGAGCCCCGCTTCCCTCCCGCTTTTTTTTCTTTTTTTTTTTTACTAGTGGAGCCAGCTCTCTCTGTCTGACTCGGTTGGCTAGCTAAGTTAAGCCAGCCAACGCTCGTCGTACAGGTACTCACAGTTGCACAAGGGTTTCGGACAGACAGACATAGGGTTTGAAAGCTCCGCGTTGCACTCACTTTTGGTTCATATTTGTAAAGTAGGCAAAAAAGAATATGAGGGGAACAATTAATATACGATTATTTATTCAATATGTTAAAATAATGTGTGAAGGAGTAGCAGCAGTTAGTTTACTTCCTCTTTGGGCTGAGATGTTTGACAGTGTAACATCTTCCAACTCTCCTTCATTGGTATAACCTGGTAATCAATCTTCACTATGTGGAGGAGTATCAGCACACACAGGCTGTTGTGGGAAGGTGCCTTGCTCCATATATATAACCCAGGAGGCAGCAACGTGTTCAGCTCTCAGCGTCTGCATGCCAAGTCAGAGGGAAAAGCTGGATACCACTCTATTCAAAAAGTCCTTTAGGATTTCTCCTTTTTCCAATATAATCTAATACTAGAGGATTTCAACAATCTTATTTGATTAATTTCATCCCAGTAGGATCCTATTGGATTTTAAGTTTTCTTCCTATAGTCTTAGAATATTTCAAATTTCAACTTGCTGTGCGCCTTTGTTTTTAACATAATAATAATTGCATATAGTAATTAGAGTCCTGTATAACATATAGCTACTGTGTCTTTTATATATTTTAAACAGTCCTGTTGCAATAGGATCTTAAATGTCCTTCAGGTTGTGTCACTTCTATAATGCAACAACTACACAAGAGGTGATATCATTATCCATTGCCATGGTACCACTTTTGCACTTAAATAATAATCAATCCAATTTCAACCACAATACTGATGGTAATATCCTGTATTTTCCATAATCTTTCCACCATCATGGTAGGAAACCATCATCATACATTTTTGTAAATACCATGGTACTGTAGCATTTCTGCTATTGCCGACTCACCAACTCGGTTGCTGTTTCTCACTTATCAGTTTATTCAACTCTCGGTTATGTCTCTCAGGTACAAAGACTCGGTGCATCATCTATGCTTGCATTCCCATACCCCAAGAGAGTGCACGCTCAGGTGTACCACCCTATTATACCCTCAGCCTTTGCCCCCTCCCCTCTACCAACCCCGAGCTTGCGTGACCAATAGCGCCACCTGCCAGCCCCAGGTTGGTAGAGCACAGAGTGAAATGACAGCTGAGGGGAAGAAGCTGTTCCTGAACCTGCTGGCTGACGATACTGCGTGTCTTCCTCAGACACAGCATGTGCTGGACAATCAATTGTAGGGAGTGGTGTACCAGTGATGTGTTTGGTGGTTTTCACCACCCGCTGCAGTGTTTTCAGGTCCAAGGCAGAGCAGTTAGTGAGTATTCTTTCCATAGCACACCGAAGAGATAGGTAGGAGAGACACTGGTGAGCTTTTTTGACCAGGGTCAATGGACATTCTCAATAACCTTGTAAGACGTTTGTAAGGAAGGAGGAAACCTAAGATAGTCCTAGTAGAGCAATCTTCCATTTACTTGGGTATGCACTTTTTGAATTTTCTGAAAATATGGCTAGGGCTTAACTCTTTGACTGCCACGCTGTTTTTCCATTTTTCTTCTTTTTTTCTTTTTGACAATTTTCACGATGTTTGCAGACCCATCGTATATTCTATATTATAGCTATGGAGACAATAGTATGGCTAATTTGACAGGCAATATTTATACTCCAACAGGGAAAAAACTTTTAATTCTACATACCTTCGTTCCTACCTCCATACCTTCGCAATCCCCTCGCAGGACTAGTTTTCTGACGCTGGGATCATTACAAAGGCATGTTTTATGATGGGGTTCGGTAAAATAGACGTTACCTTTGTCAGCAGGTCCACCAAAACCCTGTCCACTCTTGCTCCAAGTGTCTTGGGTCAGAACAGGAACAATAAATATAACGTTAGTTGGCCCTGGCAGCACCAGGGTAATATTACATCCAGATAACAGATAACGTTACATCCAAACAGCCTGTATGAAAATACTAGAATCCAACATAGTCTGGTGAAAACGCACCTTATCAGATTTCATTATCTGTTCTTATGCACGCCTGGTGATACTAAATCCAAATTGAACTCGGCCATTTGAAATATAAGATTTGGCACAATCCATAAATGTGCGAATTGGCTATAATAAGGTAATTTATAAGCCTGCTATTCTATATTCTATAATAATATTTCAAATTACATTGGTCCGGATGGGAGAATTCAGTACTGTATTTACAAAACCTTCTGTTTAATCATCTTCCCTTTATTCATTTCCTTATATCTTTTGTACACATGATCTCAAGAAGGTACTGATGTCTGGTAATTATTCGCATGGTGTTATTCACTGTCAAAGATGCAAAGGAAAATCATAATTCATATTCTCCTTTGTTTCATCACAATTTAAGTAAGCCTAGTAATAGACACAATAGTTCTGACACTGGGAATACATTCACTGAGGTCCATAGATGTCCCTAGATACTTGAAGCTTATTTTTGGTCTTTATTTTTAGCTTTATCTTATTTAAATTTGTATTTAACGGGAAAGTGGCCAAGCCACAGTTGACATTCTACTTATGGTAGAATTTAGAGTGTTAGATCCTATGGGATACATAGGAATGTTAAGGATAATTGGATCATTCTGGGATATCCGGTGGTTTAAGGGAGGGAGTCATACGCGAAGGTTGTGTTCATGGAACACAATCCTGTACGACTCTCGGTGGGAGGGGAGGGAGGGGATTTTTATATGTATGTTTTAAGCTCGGCTCTCAACGGGACCTCACTAGTTGGATGTATATCTATTGTTGCCTCGCACTCCAGAAGCATTACCAAAAACTACACTACAACATGTATAGATTATGGCTAGTTTGAATATAATGATCTGGAACACTGGGGGAATAAATAACCAACTCAAACGCAAAAGCGTGCTCACATTGATGAAAAAAGAACAGGTGGACATTGCTCTGCTAAGCGAAACGCACATTCTAGAGAAAGACATAGATAAGTTAGCGGACAACACATATCATAATATTAGTCACTCTTCTATTGGTACGTGAACTCGGGGTGTAGCCATAGTCGTTAAACGTAAGTTGAATATTGAATTAAAGGGAGTATGGTCTGATGTAGAAGGTCAGATAACTATAGCTAAGATTGTACACAAGAACAGGAAAATAGCGTTGGTAGCGGTATACACCCCAAATTTGTACGAAGAGGGTTTCTTCACTACACTAACCAATGCAATGTTAGACATTCCCGATTACTCATTTATGATAGGTGCGGATTTTAATGCCATTTGGAATCCAAGGATGGACAAATCTTACCTCGCCTTTTCCAGCGAACAAAAGAATTCATCTAATGCATTAAAGGATTGGTTGAAGATTACAGGTGTAAACGACTTATGGCGATCACTTAATCCCACGACCCGAAAGTACTCTTGTCGATCTGCGAGACATAACACATTATCCAGAATAGATTATGTCTTTGCATCCCCGAGACTATTTGATAAATATGAAGTGGAAATGATACCCAATGCACTATCAGATCACTGTTATTTACTCCTAAAAGGAACATTTGGTATACTATCTTCCCGAGCCCCAAGATGGCGATTTAACTCGATGCTGCTTAATAACAAGGAATACATTACACAACTCAAAGAAGCTCTTATAGTATTCCTACGGGAGAATGCAAACTCGGTGCAAGACCCCAGAATAATATGGATGTTGGTAAAGGGAATGATCAAAGATTTCACTGATAGCTTTTCCTCCAAAATGCGCAAGAATCAATGCACAAAACTGGCTGAGCTGGAAACGCTTTACTCAACGTTATTTAATTCTTTAAAATACAACAACTCAACTCGACTAGAAAATCAAGTTAAGGTACTAAAAAAAGAGATCAATGCCATATACAGACAACAATCGGAAATACAAATACGTAGCACAAGACAACAGCAGTACTCCCAAGGTTCTAAACCTAGTCACCTATTAGCCATGCGATTAAGAATTAATGCAAAATTTGCAGATATAACTACCATTAGAGCACAACAAGTACTTGAAACAGACCCTGAAAAAATAAATGATACATTCAAAGAATTCTACTCCAACTTATATAAATCAGAAACGACCTTCGATCAAAACAAAATGGACACATATCTTAATCAAATTATTCTCCCTAAACTTTCAGAGGATGATGCTAAACAGTTAGAAACACCGATCACACTAGATGAACTTAGGGAGGCCATATCTGAAATGCAAAGTGGTAGGGCTCCTGGAAGAGACGGTATCCCACCAGAAATGTACCTCTCTTGTTGGGACATAATTGGACCCTTATTACTAAATATGATTTTATACTCGGTTAAGGAGGGGAACTTCCATAAGAATGACAATATTGCACTCATAACAGTCCTCCTTAAAAAAGACAAAGACCCCACCGAGTGCGGTAGTTATAGACCTTTAAGCCTCTTCGGAACCGATATCAAACTGTACTCTAAGGTATTAGCCATCAGACTACAAAAGCATATGACATCTTTAATTCACCCGGACCAAACTGGATTCATAAGAGGTCGCTTGATCACCGATAACATAAGACGATTACTACACGTACTAGATGCCAATAAGGAAGACAACACACCTAAGGCGATACTGTCCCTGGATGCAATGAAAGCTTTTGACAGGTTGGAATGGTCGTATCTATGGGCAGTATTAGAAAGGATGGGGTTAGGAAAAGGATTCATCGATATGATTAAAGTATTATACAAAGACCCATCGGCCATGATTACAACAGGTACAATCATCTCCAAAATCTTTCCGGTATCACGCTCAGCCAGACAGAGTTGCCCTCTTAGTCCCGGACTATTCGATCTATCATTAGAGCCTTTAGCACAATATATAAGACAATCCCAATCCATAGAACCAATCATAATCAAGGGCACACAACACAAAATTAGTTTATATGCGGACGACGTAATACTGTTCATGCAAAACCCCAACACAGCATTGCCTCATCTTCTCAAGCTGATTGAGGACTTTGGAGATCTATCGGGATTTAGGATAAATTGGCCGAAGTCGGCCTTCCTTCCACTTAACGCCCCTGCAAAAAGAAACATAACCCTCCCAAAAGAGATACAGATGGTAAAACAATTTAGATGTTTGGGAGTTGAGATATTCCCCACCATAAGCCAAACGGTGAAGCACAATTACATAAAAATCCAAAACAAAATCAAATACGACCTTGTCAGGTGGTCGAAACTTAAAAACTCATTACAGGCACGTATATCAATAATCAAGATGGACGTCCTACCTAGAATCAATTTCTTCAGTTCAATGCTACCGTTACCCCCTCCAAAGGGTTACTGGAAAGAATTACACTCCTCCACATACAAATTTATTTGGAATAACAAACCACCACGTATAAAAAGATCCACCGCACAGAGAAACAAAGCAGACGGAGGTATGGCATTTCCAGATTTCTACCACTACTTTAAGGCGTTCACTTTAAGACCACTAACAACATGGTTTGATCCCCAAGCATTAGTATCCTGGAGAAATTTCGAAGAAAATATAGTAGCTGAATATATAAGCTGAAGGGCATAGTATACACCAAATTACCAATTAAGCAATGCGAACGAAAATTTGGCCCCATAATCACTCATGCAATCCGTATATGGCGCGAAACACAAAAAAAAATTCGACCCTACATAAATGGCATAATCATACTCCCTTATTCAATAACAATGCACCCTAGATGGGAAAAGCAAGGCATACACTCATTAGGAGACGTCTTCAATAAACAGGGTTTTTGTAGTTTCAATGAAATACGCAAAAGATTTAATCTCGCCAAGTCCACATATTACTTTTATGCACAGTTATTGGCATGTTTGAAGGCTCACGGTGTTCCATTAAATATACCAATTGTACACCACAGATACCATAAATTCTTCTATGAAAGAGAGACATCAAGAGGTTTTGTTTCAGATTTTTATCATCAATTACTAACGTCCTCATATGAAACCCTCCACCTAGACTCCGTCTGGAGGAGGGATATACTGTACCAGACCTGGAAAGTGATTTTGATTGGCAAGAAGCCTGGGCAAATATTCGATTCACATCAAGGAACCCGGACCATCAACAAATCAATCTTAACTATATTCACAGGACATACTTGACTCCTATAAGACTGAAAAAAATGGGTCTTATACAAGACTCCAAATGCTCCTTATGTACAAATGGGGACGAGGGGACATTTATGCACATGTACTGGGACTGCCCACCAGTTAAGATATTCTGGAAAGAGGTGACCCAGCAACTATCAAACCTCTTAAATTGGAATATACCTGTACACCCCTCTGTACTACTGCTGAATGATGTTTTTGAGTGTGCAGTACATCCACAGCTAAAGAGATTGGTTTTATCGGGTATCACAGTGGCTAAAAAGCTGATAGCATCACGATGGTTCCAACCGGAAAAAAATTGCCGAAAGGTCTGGATTATTACATATCTCGATGTGATCTATCAAGAAATATCTACAGCAAGAATTTTGGGTCTCAATGAATCCAAAATGACATTGTGGTTAGAAGTGGTTGAGAAAATAAAAGCTAGCATATAATGGTAATGTCTGGTTAGGAGCGAGGGAAAATGGATGGATTATCCAATGGGGGGTCCGGAAGGGGGGGGGGGTACGAGCTGGAGCATGTGTGTAGGTTTTTAGATAACAGGTATTAGGGGTATATCCTATATAAGACAATTGCACTGACAACTAATGCTTGTATATCTTATCGTGTGTTGTCATGTGTGTTTATGTGTTTGTTTAAAAAATAATAAAAAAATAAAATACAAAAAAGATGTCCCTAGATACCAAGAATATGCAAATGACCTTGTAGAAGTGGAGTAATATTCCATTTACTTAGGTATGTATTTTAGGTGGATTTTCAGAAAATATGGCTCGTCGTTTTTTCCTCTTCATAATAATCTCCAAAAGTTTGCAATCACCATTGGTACCTCTCTACCACTGCTGCTGCCTCTCGAGTGCTCTCAACTCTGGCGTGTGAGCCCATAGCCCCCCACATTAAACTAGCCCAGTTTAAAAGGTAGGCAATACTGCCACCTATCAAGATTCAATGGTAATTTCAATTCCAATTCCCTCAGAGCTTCATGGATCACACACCAAGGTCCGCCTGACTGTTTAGAATAATAATAATAAAAAATAAATTGCTCGTCACGAACGCAAGAGACACCGGGTTTGACTCCGGCTGTCGGCGTTGCCTCCGGATTGGGCCTGCCGTCATACTAACTCAATTGGCAGAGTTAGCGGGTGGAAGTCGATGGGTGGTAATCTGGACGTTGTGGACAGCAACTCCTACAGGTCGGTTGTGGGACGCCTGCACAGCAGAGACAGGAAAAATGGTGGGGGTAGTGTGAGCCTCCCACACGTTACACCTCGCCGAATGAGAGTCCGCGCTGGCAGGTGAAAAGATGTGACAGGCTGCCTCCACATGTATCGGAGGGGACATGTGATGCAATGCTTCTATCCTCCCTACAACCGACCAGTGGGGGGCATATGCGAGCAACGTTCAAGACAGGGGAGGGGAGAATTGGCACGGCTAAATTGGGATGGGAAAAAAAATAGAAAAGGGGGAGAAAAAGTGGATAAAAAAATAAAAATAAAAAAAGGGTATACTTGTTTTTGGCGGCCAACGGTTGGCTTTGAAAAACGAGTATACTTGTTTTTGGCGTTCAATGAGTTAAGAGGTTAACCTAACATATTGGGGTCTGTTGATTAGGAAGCCAAGTCAATTCAGTTTTAGACAGGGAGGTTAATGTCGAGGTCCTTGGTTTCCACAAGGTCACCACGTTTGGAAAATAGTTTGGAGGGGATGATGGTGCATTCTCACATGGGTGTTGCTGTCCATCCAGCTGGGAAAGGGCGGAGTGTAGCGCTGAGGAGATAGCATCCTCCGTGCTCCTGTTCTCACGGTAGGCAAATTGGTATTTATATCCAGTGACAGTGACAGGCCAGAGATAAGCCTCATGATGATGGGGGTGAGTGCCAGTCCTTTCACGTCTGATGCTCACCTATCCTGTCATTTTCTCTCTCCTCTCCTCTTGTCCTTTGTCTCAGGCCTATATTGGTACAAAAGCTGGTCCATGTAAAGCAATTATGGGGTGACAGTGGCTTGAGAGGTAGAGCAGTGGTCTGGTAATCCGTAAGGTTCCCAGTTCAATTCCCGCTCCTCCCGGGCAACATGTCGGAGTGTCCTTGAGCAAGACACTTAACCCATAACTGCTCCCGATGAGGAGGTTGGCACCTTGCATGGTTGCCTCTGCCGTCGGTGTGTGAATGTGTGATTGAATGGGTAAAATGTGAGGAACAAATTGTAAAGTGCTTTGGATAAAAGCCATTTACCATTTAGCAATTGACATGAAAAAGCTGATTGCTCAGAGAACTGTGCAGATATTGGCCAGGAGGACACAGATTTCAGTGTGAGTTATCTCAGTAGGAGAAGACCAGTCTTGTTTTGCTAGTGTATAGGTACAATTTATCTTTCTCTCTCATGATTCCTTTTTTGCTCTCCACTGTATAGTATCTAATAACTATCTAATAACACAGGGGGGAAAACACAGAAGTAATCTATAAAGTCCTATTGCTGCTAAGTCAAGTGACTTTCTACATTCTACAGAGGCTTATGGAAGCTATTGTTTGGCATAATTTCTAGTGAAACCGGCAATGCCTCTTCAAAATCCCTGTATCCGTATAAGCCGTAAGTTTCTTAATGTACTTCTTCCAGAACTGAAACGTTGAATCTAAAGTTTCGGTCCTGGAGGTTTATAAAGGGCTTTGTGGGTACCGTCTGTGACCGTAAGATTAATTACAGGGGAAGACAGAGACAGTGCAACTACCCTCTGCTAATTATATGATCCATTATATTGGACTCAAATGAGCAGCCGACATGACAATCCCATTCATTATCATTCTCTTCAAATGGACTAATTACATGATGGTTTTTCCACTTTTCCCCTTCACTGAGGTCCCACAGAGCATATTCCGCTAAAGTTCCTCGATTTATTATCCATTCATTGCTGCCGGATCATTACCTCAATTGATTGGTGCAATGATTGACTACGCTGTATACATTTGACATTTGATCTGTGCGTGATAATATATCATTGTGGATACTGGAAGTGCTTTTGCACTTTCACAAGCCGAGCATTCAGCTGTTCTGTAATGGGCGACAAAAAAATGTAATCTAATTACTGCATCTTCATTCTGCATATTTTGGTGCACACTTCAATGAAGTGAGTTCAAAGCCGAATAGGATTTAGTTTTGCATATTTGTTTTCAGGCTTTTGGGACTGTTGAGTTTGTGTTTATTGGGGGCGTTTTGACTGAGCCGGTCACGTCCTGGTGACTGACCGAGATCAAGAGGTCTTTCTATTTATAGACTGGAACGTACCGCTTCCTGGTTAGACACTAACTCTCTCTGTTGTTTATCTCTCTCTTCTCCAGGCTGAACAGATTTTGAAAATCTTATATCACACAAATGCTGCTTGAGCAAACAACATGTCATAGCGTATTATTGCCATCTGGCATTATTACTTTGGTTACACGATTCCCTTTCTTTTTTTTCTTTTAAATTTAATCCATGACCCGGTATCAATCATGGCCAAATTAATTGCTATTTTTCTCTCCTCCCCACCAACCAGAGGTATTGTCTGTCTTCCTGTCGACAGACACACCAGCTCACTTCCTCTGCCTCATCTAATAAAATATATTCCTATTCTCAAATGAATGGTGCAT
>NC_140171.1:8205847-8249030 GCF_963971535.1 Notolepis coatsorum
CCAGAACCAGCTGAACCAGACTCTGACCAGAACCAGACCCAGCTGAACCAGACTCTGACCAGAACCAGACCCAGCTGAACCAGACTCTGACCAGAACCAGACCCAGCTGAACCAGACTCTGACCAGAACCAGACCCAGCTGAACCAGACTCTGACTAGAACCAGACCCAGCTGAACCAGACTCCAACCAGAACCAGACCCAGCTGAACCAGACTCTGACCAGAACCAGCTGAACCAGACTCTGACCAGAACCAGCTGAACCAGACTCTGACTAGAACCAGACCCAGCTGAACCAGACTCTGACTAGAACCAGCTGAACCAGACTCTGACCAGAACCAGCTGAACCAGACTCTGACCAGAACCAGACCCAGCTGAACCAGACTCTGACCAGAACCAGCTGAACCAGACTCTGACCAGAACCAGACCCAGCTGAACCAGACTCTGACCAGAACCAGACCCAGCTGAACCAGACTCTGACTAGAACCAGACCCAGCAGAACCAGACTCTGACCAGAACCAGACCCAGCTGAACCAGACTCTGACCAGAACCATACCCAGCTGAACCAGACTCTGACTAGAACCAGACCCAGCTGAACCAGACTCTGACCAGAACCAGACCCAGCTGAACCAGACTCCAACCAGAACCAGCTGAACCAGACTCTGACTAGAACCAGACCCAGCTGAACCAGACTCCAACCAGAACCAGCTGAACCAGACTCCAACACGTCACCTGTCATTGTACTGGACCTTGCTTGGTAATGGTCAATGATGACTCAACTCCTCCTTCTCTGGTTCCAGACATACAAATGTCCTCAATAAATATACAATAAAATGTTGAGTGTAAATGGCGCTTTGCTCGCTGTAGCTCTTGAAACCGGCATTGGTGTTTAAGGCTTGTATCAGTGAAGATTAGGGTCTAGGGAATGACATAAATGCAATGTCAATGTCAATTTGGGCTCAAACGTGTGTGTGTGTGTGTGTGCATGCGTGAGTGTGCATGCATGTGTGTGAATATCTGAATACATTGATACATGTCCCTTGCCTGTTTATGTGTTTAGCATTCAAATGAAAGCGGTGTGGTGTGTATGTCTGCATGTGCATGCATGTGTGCACGCGTGTGTGCACTCATCATATGTGTACACATACTCATATGTGTGGTTGTGTGTGTCACGTCTGTACTGTTTATCTACTAGGTCCCTGCCCTAGAAAAACTAAAAGAGCAGACCGCTGCTGCATAACTGCAGTTTGGCAAACAAGTTTGTAATTAGGCTCATTGATTACACACACCTGGCTCAGTGGACCGTGAGATGACTGTGAGAGAGACTGTGATGAGAGAGAGAGAGAGAGAATTTGTGTGCGGGTGGGTATATAGGCATGAGGGCATGAGTTTCTGTGTGTGTGTGTGCGTGCGTGCGCGCGTGCGCGTGTGCATGTGTGTGTGTGTGTGTGTGTGTGTGTGTGCGCGTGCGTGTGTGCTAGCAAGCGTGTGACAGCATGAGTGCGTGAATGTTTGAATGTCTCAGATACAGGTAATCAGGCCAATGCTGTTATCAGGGTAGCTAGCCTGCTGGCCTGCGGCTAACAGTCATGTAGAGTGTGTCGCAGCACAGGAGAGATGCCCAGATGAAATGACTCACTATAATAATCTGATTGATGACACTGTGTACAACTGGGAACAAGGCAGTTTTTTTTTGTGTGAAAAACAATAACTATACATCCATTATGTTACGTGTCAAATTCAGTTCAGTCAAATAATCAGATGAAACTCGGGAAGAGGAAATGAGGGGGAAAGTATTTTCAAGACTATATTCAACTAGTTAAAAAGACATAATCATCAATGCTGTTTGAAATTGTGACGTACCATGATGATAACCCCCCTTTTCTGTTTTCCCTTCTCAGGTGCCGCCCGCCCTTTCCTATAGAGTGTGCTGATTACCCGATGATGACGGCAGCTGAGGGCAATCACTCATTAAGGGGCAGGTGGATAAAACCTCAGATGCTGCACATGTCGCGGGTGGTGGTGTGTGTCTGTATGTGCTGATGTACCTGCAGGACCCTGAAAGGAGGACACGTGCAGTGATGGTCCTGATGAGGACCTAGATGCTTAGCTGGCCGTTTTAACAGGCAAGTGCATATCCGACTATTATGTGTATTGGAATCTCCTATCACAGTACTGCACCATGCTGTCCCTTCTTCCCTGCTTAGATGAGGTCCATGGAGTCCCGGTGAGACCGTGGGGAGCCGTCATGTGGGGATGGTGATATGTGCTGGGGCCAGTGACAGCAGGCAAGTGCGGGGGGGATGATATATTTCAGTCTTGAAGTCTACACATGAGGTCCCTCTTTCTTACGCAGCCGGGGTGTGCCGCTGGAGGAAGCAGAAGGTTGATTGTCTGGCTGGCGCGGAGGGGCAGTGCCAGGAAGGTCGGGCGCTGTTGAAAGGAGAATTCGTTTTGGCAGTAGACAGGACAGAGTCGCAAGGACGACACCGGGGAACGCGGAAGTGCAGAGATACGAGGACATGCTACCTTTCTTTTGTGCCTTTTTTTCCCCAGTGAAAACAGGCTGCTGTGTTCACCCTCTCTCTGTGGAACGAGTGGAGCCGAAACCAAGCGAGATACATTGTAGCCACGCTACATGCCGTGAGTAACTAAACACAAAGTATCGGAATATCTGCGCCGGATGAATGTACTGTTTCCCGAGCTATCAGTGAATGGATTATGTGAACTGTGCTATAAGAAACTTTGGATTATGCAAACTGTCATTACAACTGAAGAGAATTAAGAGCACTGCGTGCTGAAATGCTGCTACTATTTGCACGAGCCCGCTCGTTGGAGAGCAGCAAAAGGTGCGCATATTGACTAACAAATGAACGTGGGAGCTCGACGTGTGTAATTAACTGTGCTATTTCCTTGCAGCCAGGAGGACGCTACTCTGCATTAGGAAGTACCCTATTCTCCGGTCCCAGTCGGAACGCTTTTCAGCCCGAGGCCGTGGGAGAGAGGGAGGGGGGGAGAGACCCTCCCCGCCCACGTGCCTTCGGGCTGCGTTATATCCTTTTTTTTTGTCGTATCGTCTATAACTGTGACTGGCGCTTCCACTGCCCCAACCTAGGCTAGGATGTGGGAGGAGCATTCTGGCCCTAGACCCAAACCTCATAGTGTCCCATACCCACTACCCTAACATGCCCTCTTATCTTTATTGTGTGCCACCAGTGTGTATTGTTCTTAATATTAAGTAATTATGTGCTGTGACTCCCTGAGACCAGAGGTGTGGTATTTATATTCTCAGGCTATGTTTGTAGTGTAGTGTGATTCTGGATTAGTTCGTGACCGTTTCCAGACCTGGGTGCAATATAGGCACCATTTCCCACGTGTGCAGTGCTTCAGGGGCAGAACAGATAGTGGGAGTAGCAGCTTGGGGTTGGCCTACAGTGCAGAGAAGCGCTTCCTCTTTTAATCACCCTAGGCCTACAGGCACTGGACTTTTAGATTAGTTTAGTTAGTAGTTATTTATTTAGATTCATGAACTTGTATGCTATATTATATTATATGTAATAAAGTATTTCTTATTGTTTCTTGAACATTCTCCCGTGTCTGTTTGTGGTCTTGGGGAAATTCATGTATGGTAGGTCAGCTGAGCCCTTTGGGAAGTGCATCCGTGCGTTTGTACAGCTTAATCATAGATCTGGATGCTTCCCATTGGGGTCTGGTGACACACACTCATGGCCTTTTGCCATTGCCACTGACCTGTGTGGATTGTATGTTGGCCGTCTTTGCCATTATTAAGAATGGACTGATTATTGTGTCGGCCTTTGTTCCACTATTGTGTGGGAATATGTGAACAGAAGGTTCACACTTCATTTGTTAATAGCCTTGCTTTTTGCACTGGTTGGTTACCAGTGTTCTTACCATGTGAGTGTTGGTTGTGTCCTGTGACACTTGATTGCTTGTCTTTGTTTAGTGTTTACCTTTGCTTAGTGTTGTTTGTATTATTGTATATCCCTGTTTGTTCTCCCTTACCTTATCCCTGTGTTTGTGGGTTTCATTCCCCTTTATGAAAAATATATATAATTTACTTTATTTATTAACGCATTATTATTTCCTCCTACCGGGACCTGTGCTAAACACACTCACTGAACGGGTTGGCTTCACAACAACCCGGTGCAGGTACATTTATATGATTATTAGACCTTTGTTTGTGAGAGAAATACATGCAGCTGTTAGTCATCTCTTGTGTTTTCCCCAGGGCATGCAGGGACTGCCGCCGGGGGCTATGCGCGGCAAATCGTGGTCACTCACTCAGTCACGGACGATCTGGCAGGGACACATGCACAGGCGGCGCCGTGGGTCTGCGCGGTTTCGTGCTCGTTTTGCCATCATGGTACAATTAGTGGTGGAACGCATCGCTGCAAGCTGCAGAGATTTGTGAGGTACTGTGTTATGCAAATGTTGACAGGACTGGGGCATTGCAATATTACTCTAAACGTGTCGGTTTTTAAATTAGTTTCCCAAAAAAATTCTCAGCCTAACTCACCACATATCCCGAGGACCTGCCTTGTAGTGGCATGGGCAATGTCCTCCTAATCAACATATGTCTTCAAGTATCATGTAATCACTTACTTTACTTTTTTAACCTTAACCCTAACTAACCTTACTGTCATGCACTTGTCCTAATATACACTGTAGGACTCAACACTTTGATGAACATTGTTACTCAGCTGATAGAGTTGTACCCTTCCTGCTGACTTGCTGTACAAAATGACCAAATGTAATGTAATGTCCCATCTGTTCTGTCTTCATGTGTAATGTCCCATCTGTTCTGTCTTCATGTGTCATGTCCCATCTGTTCTGTCTTCATGTGTCATGTCCCATCTGTTCCGTCCTCATGTGTCATGTCCCATCTGTTCTGTCTTCATGTGTCATGTCCCATCTGTTCTGTCTTCATGTGTCATGTCCAATCTGTTCTGTCTTCATGTGTCATGTCCCATCTGTTATGTCCTCATGTGTCATGTCCCATCTGTTCTGTCTTCATGTCCCATCTATTCTGTCTTCATGTGTTATGTCCCATCTGTTCTGTCCTCATGTGTTATGTCCCATCTGTTCTGTCCTCATGTGTCATGTCCCATCTGTTCTGTCTTCATGTGTCATGTCCCATCTGTTCTGTCTTCATGTGTCATGTCCCATCTGTTCTGTCCTCATGTGTCATGTCCCATCTGTTCTGTCCTCATGTGTCATGTCCCATCTGTTCTGTCCTCATGTGTCATGTCCCATCTGTTCTGTCTTCATGTCCCATCTGTTCCGTCCTCATGTGTCATGTCCCATCTGTTCTGTCCTCATGTGTCATGTCCCATCTGTTCTGTCCTCATGTGTCATGTCCCATCTGTTCTGTCTTCATGTGTCATGTCCCATCTGTTCTGTCTTCATGTCCCATCTGTTCTGTCTTCATGTCCCATCTGTTCTGTCCTCATGTGTCATGTCCCATCTGTTCTGTCCTCATGTGTCATGTCCCATATGTTCTGTCTTCATGTGTCATGTCCCATCTGTTCTGTCTTCATGTCCCATCTGTTCTGTCGTCATGTGTCATGTCCCGTCTGTTCTGTCTTCATGTGTCATGTCCCGTCTGTTCTGTCCTCATGTATCATGTCCCGTCTGTTTTGTCTTCATGTGTCATGTCCCATCTGTTCTGTCCTCATGTGTCATGTCCCATCTGTTCTGTCCTCATGTGTCATGTCCCATCTGTTCTGTCTTCATGTGTCATGTCCCATCTGTTCTGTCTTCATGTCCCATCTGTTCTGTCTTCATGTCCCATCTGTTCTGTCTTCATGTGTCATGTCCCATCTGTTCTGTCTTCATGTGTCATGTCCCATCTGTTCTGTCTTCATGTCCCATCTGTTCTGTCTTCATGTGTCATGTCCCATCTGTTCTGTCTTCATGTCCCATCTGTTCTGTCCTCATGTGTCATGTCCCATCTGTTCTGTCTTCATGTGTCATGTCCCATCTGTTCTGTCTTCATGTGTCATGTCCCATATGTTCTGTCTTCATGTGTCATGTCCCATATGTTCTGTCTTCATGTGTCATGTCCCATCTGTTCTGTCCTCATGTGTCATGTCCCATCTGTTCTGTCTTCATGTGTCATGTCCCATATGTTCTGTCTTCATGTGTCATGTCCCATCTGTTCTGTCCTCATGTGTCATGTCCCATCTGTTCTGCCCTCATGTGTCATGTCCCATCTGTTCTGTCCTCATGTGTCATGTCCCATCTGTTCTGTCTTCATGTGTCATGTCCCATCTGTTCTGTCTTCATGTGTCATGTCCCATCTGTTCTGTCTTCATGTGTCATGTCCCATATGTTCTGTCTTCATGTGTCATGTCCCATATGTTCTGTCTTCATGTGTCATGTCCCATATGTTCTGTCTTCATGTGTCATGTCCCATATGTTCTGTCTTCATGTGTCATGTCCCATCTGTTCTGTCTTCATGTGTCATGTCCCATCTGTTCTGTCCTCATGTGTCATGTCCCATATGTTCTGTCTTCATGTGTCATGTCCCATCTGTTCTGTCTTCATGTGTCATGTCCCATCTGTCCTGTCATGTGTCATGTCCCGTCTGTCCTGTCCTCATGTGTCATGTCCCGTCTGTTCTGTCCTCATGTGTCATGTCCCGTCTGTTCTGTCTTCATGTGTCATGTCCCATCTGTTCTGTCTTCATGTGTCATGTCCCATCTGTTCTGTCTTCATGTCCCATCTGTTCTGTCTTCATGTCCCATCTGTTCTGTCTTCATGTGTCATGTCCCATCTGTTCTGTCTTCATGTGTCATGTCCCATCTGTTCTGTCTTCATGTGTCATGTCCCATCTGTTCTGTCTTCATGTCCCATCTGTTCTGTCTTCATGTGTCATGTCCCATCTGTTCTGTCTTCATGTCCCATCTGTTCTGTCTTCATGTGTCATGTCCCATCTGTTATGTCCTCATGTGTCATGTCCCATCTGTTCTGTCTTCATGTGTCATGTCCCATCTGTTCTGTCCTCATGTGTCATGTCCCATCTGTTCTGTCTTCATGTGTCATGTCCCATCTGTTATGTCCTCATGTGTCATGTCCCATCTGTTCTGTCTTCATGTGTCATGTCCCATCTGTTCTGTCTTCATGTGTCATGTCCCGTCTGTTCTGTCCTCATGTGTCATGTCCCGTCTGTTCTGTCTTCATGTGTCATGTCCCATCTGTTCTGTCTTCATGTGTCATGTCCCATCTGTTCTGTCCTCATGTGTCATGTCCCGTCTGTTCTGTCGTCATGTGTCATGTCCCGTCTGTTCTGTCTTCATGTGTCATGTCCCGTCTGTTCTGTCCTCATGTATCATGTCCCGTCTGTTTTGTCTTCATGTGTCATGTCCCATCTGTTCCGTCCTCATGTGTCATGTCCCATCTGTTCTGTCTTCATGTGTCATGTCCCATCTGTTCTGTCTTCATGTGTCATGTCCCATCTGTTCTGTCTTCATGTGTCATGTCCCATATGTTCTGTCTTCATGTGTCATGTCCCATCTGTTATGTCCTCATGTGTCATGTCCCATCTGTTCTGTCTTCATGTGTCATGTCCCATCTGTTCTGTCTTCATGTGTCATGTCCCATCTGTTCTGTCTTCATGTGTCATGTCCCATCTGTTCTGTCTTCATGTGTCATGTCCCATCTGTTCTGTCTTCATGTGTCATGTCCCATCTGTTCTGTCTTCATGTGTCATGTCCCATCTGTTCTGTCTTCATGTGTCATGTCCCATCTGTTCTGTCTTCATGTGTCATGACCCGTCTGTTCTGTCCTCATGTGTCATGTCCCGTCTGTTCTGTCTTCATGTGTCATGTCCCATCTGTTCTGTCTTCATGTGTCATGTCCCATCTGTTCTGGCTTCATGTGTCATGTCCCATCTGTTCTGTCGTCATGTGTCATGTCCCATCTGTTCTGTCTTCATGTGTCATGTCCCATCTGTTCTGTCTTCATGTGTCATGACCCGTCTGTTCTGTCCTCATGTGTCATGTCCCGTCTGTTCTGTCTTCATGTGTCATGTCCCATCTGTTCTGTCTTCATGTGTCATGTCCCATCTGTTCTGGCTTCATGTGTCATGTCCCATCTGTTCTGTCTTCATGTGTCATGTACAGTGTTGGGACTGTGTAACGAAGTTACTTTTGGCGATAACTAGTACTCTAACGCATTACTTTTGAAATTCAGTAACGCTACTTACGTTACTGAATGGTTCGTCACTGCGTTATTTGCGTTATATACGGCGTAGATTGATAGCGAGCGGTAGTGATTATTATTATTATTATTATATTCTGTCTGGCTGCGGGGAAACGCTATGCTGGGGGCGTGTTTTGTTTACTATTCCTGATCCTGACTGATAATGGCAGCGCCCATCGCCTACTCGCGTATTTCTCTTTTGTCGAGCGAAAAGAAAATAACGTTTTAGTTATGTCATTTGTGTTTTGGCTCAAAGATACTGGAGTCTAACGTTAACTACCAGGACTCATCCAAATCCACTCGCCACCCGCGTAGAATGATACCAGGCGACACACAGCAAATGGGACGGAAAACTTTTTCAAACTACTTCGAGAGAGAATATACAGTACAACATGGAAATGAGATAAAGAAAATGTTTAAGGGGCTGCTGGACTAACGTTACATCTCGACACTGGTGAGTGCAGTGATGTGAATGTAAATGAATGGAAACTCAAGTTGATCAACGCATTTTGACTACAAATCTGCCAGGGAATCTCATCAATACTAATCAAACAATATAAATATAGTCCTTTCATGCACAATTGATATCCTAACTATTCTAACGTTGCAATGCACGATTGATATCTTAAACAACGTTGCAAGACGGTTATAATGAAACGCTCCGGCGACAGATATCAAGGCTGTTCCTCAAGCACTTATTTTCAACCTAGAACCTAAACGTGCATGCGCGCAACCTAAACGTGCCTGCGCTCAACCTCCCAGAGCAATTAGGCACGGTGCATTTCTTATTACGTCGGGACATTTGTGTTTGTGTCAGATTTGTGTTTGTATCTATTCTAGACCACATTGCTTAGCAGAGTTCAGTGATGTGAATGGAAACTGTCAAGTTGATCAACCGATTTTGAGTATCTGTATCTGCATGGGAGCAATTTTTTTCTTCTTCAAGTAACTAAATAGTTACTTTTCACAGTAACGCATTTTGGGTGTAAGTAACTAGTAACGTAACAGAGTTACTTTTGAAATGAGTAACTAGTAAAGTAACTGAGTTACTATTTTTCAGTAACTAGCACAACACTGGTCATGTCCCATCTGTTCTGTCCTCACAAAGTCCTGTCCTCATGTATCATGCCCCATCTGTTCTGTCTGTGCACTGGTATTAAAAAAAAATATTAATTCTTCACATAAATAATATTTTAGAAAAGCGACAGGGTGACGTTTGACCAGGTCTCCGACCTTTTGAAAAATAAAAGTGTGAGCTACTCATTATTCTTATAGGCATAATATGCCATCTAAACAGCAAACGTTGCATGGATTCTACCAATCAGAGCCCTATAGGTGAAGGAATTGGCACAACCAAATGTATGTTATTAGAGTAATAAAGTAGTATAGAATATATATAGTTCGAATAGTCTATCATAAGGGGCAAGTTCAGAATGTTTTACCCATAGCCCTATTTTCTACTTTATACCAATGATGTTGAGGATCGGCAGAGACCTTTTCTCAGCACAGGCCCTGCTGCTCTTCATACTGGATACCCACAGCTCAGACGAGTTGGCCACAATACTAATGTGAAGTAATGGGGTCATGCTTCAGTCTGCACAGACACTGGAATACATGCTGAAACCTACCCCACAGGGGGGATTTGTATGATTAAATCGGCATTGGTTTTGGAACTCTAACCCATTTCAATTGTAATTTATGGGCTTTTAATATTAAAACAATGTAGCTAATAATGGAGAAGGTAATTGCCGCTGTTCAGAGGGGGGGATACATGGATCCAAATAAAATAAATTACATTGCGATGCTATTGATGTTTTTAATAAAAGGTAATCAAATATTAAATACAAAAATGTTATTAAAAAAAGGTTGTCCACTGTATCTCGAATATGATTTTAACTTCCCCACATGCAAAGGGACAGAGGTATTGAAGATAGAAATAGGTTATGTGAATATCCAATATAAAACCAACTTTACCCCTGTATCAACTTCCCTTTAAAGATAATCATTCATACAGTAGCCGAATCATCCTCCTTTTGATTCTAGTATCAAAATAGCAGTCAATGTCGGCTTGCGACCTCACACATCGATGCTTACTTTTTTTACAAGAGAAAAGGGTCGATCACAAATTAAGCACATCATTTGTTTTTATTGAGAACTCAGCAGTGGGGGGTGTAGATTTATAGAACCACTGGGCTGTTGCCCATAGATTTATAGAACCACTGAGCTGTTGCCCATATTTTTAATCATCCATAGGATGTAACTGAGCTCTCCCTCTCTAGGAAATGACAATACCAACCAGATGTAGTGAAGAGTAGGAGTGAACAGATTGCTTGGAGGATGCTGTCAGTGTGTGTGTGTGTGTGCGCGCGCGTGCGTGATCTTTCTACCACAACAAGTATCAGAGTGCTAATGAAATAGAGTAACAGAGGTTTGAACACACTGAAGTAAAAGTTTTGTGTACTCATCACATTTCTGTTTAGTGGTTGCCAGATGCCTGTTTCTAAGTTCCAGCTGAGAGGTAGGAGCCGGAAAACATAACGGTTCCATAGCCGCAAGCAGTGGCGGTCCGCGCATAGGGGGCGCTGGGGCGCCGCCCCCCCTGGTAAAGAGAGCAGGAGAAGAAGACATTTTTTATTTTTATTTTAGACCCCTAAAAATTAAATAAACATGTTTAAAATTAATAATATTTACTAATTTTAAGTATGTTTGTGTTTCAAATGCACAATAACGTTAATATATCAAATATATTATTATTATATATTGTTTTGTGATTCACTGTCTGATATGATATATAGCAGGGATCGGCAATAGGCGGCCCGTGGGCCGAAATTGGCCCGCCAGCAATAATTTCTGGCCCGTCAGTTTATTTTGAGAATATGATATTTATTTTATTTTAATCATATTTTATTTTTTTATTATTATTATTATTATTATTATTATTATTATTATTATTATTATTATTATTATTATTATTATATTATATTATATATAAATGGATAAAACATAAAGTATGCATATAATAAAAATAATATATATATATATATATATATATATATATATATATATATATATATATATATATTATTTTTATTATATGCATACTTTATGTTTTATCCATGTTGAGAGTGAATAACAGGTGAGTGCAATGTACCGTATATGCTTGCTCAAAGTGAGGTGGACAGTGCTGGTGCTGAAATGGGAAATGCAAGTCCATGAAATAAAAACACCAGTTCAGTAAGTCATTCAAGCTTTATCTTTACTCATTTACGGCACCACACATGCATGTGAACAGTAATGCAATTAAAAACAATGCAAAAACTTTAAAGAAAAAGAGTGCTTGAAGAAGCTCCTGAAATGACGGCACTATAGGTATTTGAATTAACTAAATGAAAAATACAATTTGGCATTAAACACTAATGCAATTAAAAACAATGCAAAAACAATGCAATTCATTTTAAACAAAAAGAGTGCTTGAAGAAGCTCCTGAAATTACGAGACATTCGTTAACTAAATGAAAAATACAATTTGGCATTAAACAGTAATGCAATTAAAAACAGGGCTGGATTAATGTCCGGGCCGCGGCCCGTGGGCCTCTAGTGATGAGGGGCCCCAAATTAGTATTATTATTTTTTTAACTTTTATTTTTAATTTTTTTGGAGGCCCCTCGTCACTCGAGGCCTTTTGGAGGCCCCTCGTCACTAGAGGCCCCAAATTATTATTATAATTTTTTTTACCTTTATTTTTATTTTTTTTGAGGCCCCTCGTCACTAGAGGCCCCAAATATTTGTTTGTTGTTTTTTTACTTTTATTTTTAAAGATTTTGGAGGCCCCTCGTCACTAGAGGCCCCACATTTTATTTAAATTTTTTTCTTATTTTGGAGATCGATGTCATACTGTGACACTGAAATGAAAACATAATTCATCAACTAAAATATTTAGTCAACAAAAATATTTCATCAACTAAAATATACAGTACGTCACACCCTGCCGTCTGCAAGTGGCTAATCTTTTTTCTCCTCTTCATAAGAGTTTGAGGTTTTCCGTTTGAGGTAAAAACAGCAATAAAAAGTCAAAACTTGCATCTCCACATCCCAGCCCCGACGCCTGAATACTTTTACCAACGGATTTCCAGGTCCGCGTTCGCGTTCTGCGCTCGGATTGGCCACTGACGTTTCTGGTAGCGCCAATCGTGTGACGCCTCTTTCTTTCACCGGTTAAGCTTAGGCACTCTTTCGAAGTTGGTTAAGGTTAGAGTTTGTCTTAGAGCAGGGCTATAGAACACCAGCCCTGATTCCATACTCTAACCGTAACCAACTTCGAAAGAGTCGCCTAAGAAACGTCAGTCAATATTTCTATTGTATTTTTTTTCTTTTATACATACATACATACATACATACATACATACATACATACATACATACATACATACATACATACATACATACATACAGCCCCACCCCAACCTAATAGACAGTCCCCTCCCCACCGTATGTAATGTATATTTATACAACGGCATGCAAATTTCTCGATTCTGATTGGCCATTTACACGTCTTTATTGGCAACAATCCACGGTCCTGGGCTCAGGACCCGCCCACAACCGAATCACATATCACTCCCCGGCTCACTCCGGGAGAAAACAAGATCGCGGACAACAAATGGTTATGTTGAAAGCACCATAACGACTAAATATGAAGCGATTCTGTCAAGGGGAATGTGTTAGTCCTTTAAACAATGTTGGATGATGTAATTGATGGGTCTTGAGTCAATCTAGAACAAAAGAAAAATCGCGGATTGATTGATTGATTAATTGATTGATTTAAATTTCTTCCTTCCTACTTTCTACTGACTGCAGCGTTCTCTCTCACACTGTCCGACGCTGGCGTACCCACAAACACACACACACACATACACACACACACACACACACACACACATACACACACACACGCACGCACACACACACACACACTGTGACACACACACGCACACGCACACGCACACACACACACACACACACACACACACACACACACACACACACACACACACTCCTGTCTGCAACAGCGGGGGAGTCAGACTGAGAGAGAAGCAGCGCTGTTTTAAGTGAGCATGGTCTATTGAATTGATTGATTGGTTGATTGCTAATTTTATTACTGTACCCCTGGTTTCCAACTGGTTAAGTTTAGGCTAAAAGAAATAAATAAAAAAATAGGGCGAAGAAAACGTTTTTTTCCTATAGGGCAAAGAAAACGTTTTAATTTGTTTTACCTACTTTATATAGAAGCATCTAAGAATGAAGTTCTATGGAAAGTAGGTCTGCATTCCCTTAACAATTGTGTGTATTGAGCCGTACTGTATTGTACCCATTCTGCATCTGGTAATAAAATTTTCAATCAATCATTCCAATAATACACAGTTGGATGTGTTAGTTGGTTGGATGCACTTCAAGCTGCTTCCACATGAGGCAACTTCTCTCAATCATTCCAATAATACACAGTTGGATGTGTTAGTTTGGTTGGATGCACTTCAAGCTGCTTCCACATGGAGGCAACTTGTCTTTTTTGTAGTTGTGGGAACTACTTTTTCTGGCGGATGGTTTTTTCAATAAATCTTCGATTAATGTGTGTTTATTGTATAGAAATAAGGTTGGATGAATCTGGCAGTTGTATAAAAGCTTTACACCACTTGTAGTCGTGATTTGTGACCAATAAACCATGCCTAGGGGGGTCTAACGACCCTCGGCTGCGCCTCGGGCCTAACGACCACCCCTAGGCATGGTTTATTGGTCACAAACCACTCCTGCGCGTGATGTAATGCTTAAATATATTCTCTCCCCACCTTATGTATATTTCTCTCCCACCCACCCACCCCCTCCTAATGTACAGTCCCCTCCCCATCATATGTATATACTCTCTGTCAGGATCTATGGGTAACAGTACTGTATATTTGCATATCATATATGTCACAAATGTAACAGTACTATATACCTGTATGTCATGTATGTCCCTATGCCATAAATGTCATGATGTCATATATGTTGTGCATGTCATACATGTCACTATGAATTGAAAACTGATGTAAACAAGACAAACGTCTTTCTCTGGTCTGCATCCCCTTAACAATTGTGTGTATTGAGCCGTACTGTATTATTTGTACCCATTCTGCAATCTGTTAAATACAATTTTCATTAATTCATTCATTCACAGACAGTAACACAGGACAAAAAACACATTTCAACCCCCTCCCTTCCCTAATTATAATTTAAATTGACATTCACGTAAAAGTAAGCTTACTATTCTAATATTATATTCTTGTCTCCAACACTCGACATAAACGTATGCAATTTAACACTATGATCGCCGCGGACGAGTTTTCACGTCATTCCTAGCCATGCTCAATCTGCCGAAGACGCCGTAACTCGTCTTTGATGTCAATATTTAACAAATCTGTCATCGAAATCATATTTCCTTTCCGGAGCCCTGAGACACACTGCTGATCTCCTCTCAACTCTCTAGCGGTTCAAGAGCGCCATCTGGTGGCCGATCGGCAGATCGCCAACCGGAAATTAACCTTTGAACCGGTAGTGCTCATCCATATGTGGTCCTGGCACTTGCTATCGTTAGAGAGACTCCGTATTTACACAGTGAACATCGATCGGTGCAAATAACTCAAAAAAACAACATGATTTGGACGTATATACTATTATACAACCTGGAAATGGATCGGGCATTTCTCCATCCCATAATAGAACAAATTCTGTTCCACGCTCATCTGCCAGCGGCGCGAGGAAGCCACGGTATGTTTCAGCGTTATTTTCTAACGTCTTCTATACTAACTGATCTGATGAACATATGACCCACTCTGGATGAATCATCTAACGCTGCCCACGGAATTATAAACGATCCCCCGCCCATCCGGTCATCATCAGATGATGCGTAGAAACTTCTAGAACCATGTCCAGTTGAAATTTTTTATCTCGCACAGATTCCTACCAAACTGTATTTGATCATCAATATAATGCATTTAGGGCTATAAATCACGTTCTGAAGAAAGCTGCAGAAAACGATAAAAACATACTTATACTTTAGACCATATTTTAGTATGAATATGTGAATGAAAAAGTTTAACGTTGCTACACCCTGAACAATACATATAGGACATTGAATGGGCCATAATAATGGCAATTTAGCAATAGAATTTAAAAAGTTATAGCCCTGCAAAGAAGGGGAACTTCTCCATAGACAAATAGAGCTGGCGAGGGATGGTAAATTATGAATTTAACCCATGGCGATTAAAGTGTTAACATTCTCCATAGAACCTATTTTACGCCGGAAAGACTTCACAGGATGAATGACGCTATCTCTGACCTTTGCCCTAGGTGCTCAACTGAAACAGGTAGCCTGCTCCACATGTTCTGGGAATGTAACAAACTAAGACCTTAATATGAATTGAAAATGGGGGACCCTGATGTAAACAAGACAAACGTCTTTCTCTGGTCTGCATCCCCTTAACAATTGTGTGTATTGAGCCATACTGTATTATTTGTACCCATTCTGCAATCTGTTAAATACAATTTTCATTAATTCATTCATTCACAGACAGTAACACAGGACAAAAACACATTTCAACCCCCTCCCTTCCCTAATTATAATTTAAATTGACATTCACGTAAAAGTAAGCTTACTATTCTAATATTATATTCTTGTCTCCAACATGATGTGTTTCTTTTCTCTTCTTGATTGATTGAAAACTTTATTAACAGATTGTAGAATGGGTACAGTACAGTACAGTACAGCTCAATAATTGTTAAGGGGATGCAGACCAGAGAAAGACTTTCGTCTTGTTTACATCAGGGTCCCCCATTTTCAATTCATCATAACATATATGACATACAGATAGACAGTACTGCTACATCTATACATTTATGACATACCAGATTTGCAAATACAGTACTGTTTGTGATACGAAAAGAGTCCAGAAAAGAGAGTATATACATTTGATGTAGAAACTGTACATTGGAGGCGGTTGGGTAGGTGGGGGGGGGGTGGGGGGGACTATACATTGGAGGTGGTTCGGTGGGTGGGAGGGGTGGGTGGGTGGGTTACACTGTACAACTGTACAAGCAAAACTGTACATTGGAATATTGACAACCATACTTGGTCATTTACTGTACATTGGAGGGGGTTGTGTTAGGACATTTACAGGGGCTAGTTTTGAATTGCAGTCTCCCGTAGGTGTTCTTTGAGAGTGTTTTTGAAAGTGGGTAGTGATTCACATTCCTTTACAGCTTTGGGTAGGGTGTTCCACATTGATGTGGCATAATTGCGAAACGTGTTTAGTCCCTTGTTTGAGCCGAATCTGGGTTTAACATGATTTGTGGAGCTCCCTCTGGTGTTGTGATCGTGGTATTCACTGACCTTTGGGAAGTATTTTGACATGTACATGGGTACCTTGGTCGTGTAGTGTATCTTGTAGACCAGGCCCATTGCAAGTTGCTGTACTCTGTCGTCTACTCTAAGCCATCCTAGGTTGTCAAAGTGGGCAGGGGTGATCAAAGTCCTTTTAGATTGGCCCTCAGAGCCAACCACTTCTAAATATTCTATATATTTTTTAAAGTGACATAAAAACGCCACTGTGCGTGCGTGCACGTGTATGTGTGTGTGGGGGGGCCTCCACAAGAATCTGGCCCAGGGGCCTCTGAAGTCTTAATCTGGCCTTGATTAAAAACATTGCAAAAACAAGGCAATTAAACTTTAAACAATTTGGCAATAGCAGGCTTAGTATTCACTTTAGTTTAGTGTGAAAAGTGGCATCTCCCGTCGGTTACTATTCGCTGGATATCTGGTGATATGGACGTAACTTTAATCCGCAGGCAGTTCTCAAGGCTTTTATGCGTCAGTCGGTTCCTCTGAGATGTCTTTATCGCATTCATTGATGAAAAGGACGACTCGCCTACATAGGTAGAAGGAAACATTGTGAGCACATACAATGCGAGTCTCTTGATGTTGCTGTACTCTTCTGAGCATGCTATCCAAAAGGCACTCACAGACTCTGCACCTCGCAATGCATCACTGACAAGGGTGGTTGTTTGGAAGTCCATTAGCTCAATTTCCAGTGCAGCCTCATCTAACAAGGGGATAATTCCTTTCGCCAGGGAGGAGAAGTGTCCACCAGGTTTGACTGTGAGAGGATCACGTACAAAGGCAATGATTTATTTTGGGATAGAGTAGTCATCAAACCTAGAGGTGAAGTTGGCTCGTAGCTGCTTGATGAAGTCAACCATCATCTCCGTCACTTGTCTCGATGCCTTTTTTAGTGTGGTGAAATGTAGGAGCCTGCCACCAGTGGATATGTCTGTCTCAAACATCTCCAGCTTCCTCGTGAACGATTCGAGCTTTTCAACCATGTCCACGATGGTTTTATCTCTCCCCTGTAGCTGAAGGTTAAGCTGATTTATGTGGCCAAATATATCAGACAAAAATGCTACATTGGATATGAACTTTATGTCTCCCAGGAAAGCAAGGTGGTCAGCTGCTGCCTTGCTCTTGCTCAATGCAAGGAACACCTTGACCTCATCCAGTAGTGCACAAAAGCGGTCCAATGCCTTGCCTTTGCTCAACCAGCGCACGTCATTGTGTAGCAGCAGGTCACTGTGGGTGGCATCTTCTGACTCAGCCACAAGTTGTCGGAAAAGCCGATGCTGGGTGCTTGACGTACTTCTGACAAAATTAATGACTTGCATCACTTTATCCATAACGCCCTTTAGCTCGCCACTGAGCCTGGCACAAAGGACACTTTGGTGGATGAGGCAGTGCAGCCCATGCATTTGGGGGGCGAGTTCCTTCAACCTGCTAACTAGACCTCTGTGCTTTCCCACCATAGCAGGAGCCCCATCTGTCACGATTAGGTGAACCCTCTCAAATGACAGTGAATGCAGCCTAAACAACTCTTCCAGTTTAGAAAACAGAATCTCTCCAGTGGTGTGCCCTTCTAATGGGATTAGAGACAGCAGCTCTTCCTTGAAATCATTTCCATTAAAATATCTCACATACACGCACAACTGGGCTACATCAGTGCTGTCAGTGCTCTCGTCAATGGCTAAGGAAAAGTTATTGGCTTGACCAATACACTCAATAATTGTACCCTACACCGCGTCTGACAGTGCTTCTATGCGGCGGGAAGCAGACCCTGCAGAGAGGGGCAGCTGTTTCACTGACGCAATTATTCCATCCATTGATTTGTCAGTGGCAAGTTCCTCCAAAACAGTCACCATCATCTCCTTGAAAACCTCTGCGTCTGTGAATGGCTTGTTGTGCTTTGCGAGCAGCCACGACGCCTTTAGAGACGCACTTGTCACTTTTTGTTGATCTGTGAGGCCTCGCACCAGGATCCTGTTGCTGTGTGCATATCCAGCTCTCAGCGCTTCAATTTTGCGCTTTCGTGCCTCTGTCTTTGGTGGGAAGAACATTTTAAAGTTGGCATGTTTTGTATCGTGGTGCCGTCTAATATTGTATTCTTTGATAACAGACACACCTTCATTGCAGATCAGACAGGTGGGATTTGCATGAATTAATCCAGGTAAGATGAACGCATAGTTGTCTGTCCATTCATCTTTAAATACTCTGTTTTCACTCTCAATTTTCCTCTTTAGGTTTTTCGATAGTGACATTTCGATGTTTTTACATTAGCTAGCAGGCCTAGCAGCAGGTGAAATGTAAATGTCTATCTATGTCTGTCACTATAGCCAATTGAAATGCTAGAAATGATCACGTGGACTCGGAGAACCAATGGAAAATTCGTATAGTTTCTCTTTTCCGGTCCAGTGATCCCCCACGGCGTGCGTCAGCTAAACAAACGTTATCTAAATTTAGTAAAAACAAAACAAAACAAAGATCTTTGGATAGCTTCTTTGCAAAGAGGAAATACCAACTCAGGAGCCAGAAGAGGAAACTACGACTTCCAAGACACATAAACAAAACCAGGAGTCATACGGGTTTATCGCAACAGGTGACTCTCGCGTGTTGACATGGCAACACGAGGCAATGAAGCAAGCAACTGTGTTCAAGTTGGGTGGACATTGGGTGGGCATTCAACGCGAGTGGACATTTGACATGTTTCAAACATTAGCATGGATTTTGCAGGACCGAAGCAGAAACAATAATTAATAAGCCCAGGGCAGTGCTGCATTGGTGAGTTGTGTTTTAATTATTAATAATAATAATACATTCGATGTTACACCTGCCGTGGTGCTTCAAATCAAATGCCTGCACCCTACTGATCTGTTCATGTGTTATAATAATAATACATTCGATGTATAATACACCCGCCGCGGTGCTTCAAATCAAATGCCCACCACCCTACTGATCTGTTCATGTGTTATACTAATAATAATACATTCGATGTAATGCGAGCACCTGCAATAAAATCAAATGACTGATCTGTTCATGTGTTATGCACCCGAGAGGCAATTTATAATAGAAAAAAGACAGTGCAAACATGTATATGTCATTTATTTTGACAGAGTTAAACATTTTTCACTATCATTGGCCCGCCATTCAATGGCTTGGGGAAAATTTGGCCCGTGGGCAAACCTAATTGCCGACCCCTGATATAGAGAGTACCTCTAAAGCTGGGCGCATAGACGTAGCACGCACACTGTGCGTGTCACTGTATCATCGCAGCCAATTAAATAGGTCAAGCAAATACATTTCGCCTATCAGTGCATTCAAATATGATGTAATATGATGGGGCACGTTTTTCTAGCGCTCCAAGCAAGCAGGGTCCTGCTGTGTTGTCACTCCCCCAGTCCACACAACGGAGAGTTTGCTAGCTTAATATAGTAGCTACCATGGATCATGGGGACATTACAACCTCGAATGCAGGTAAATCCCTCAAAACAATACCTTTTGAGAGATGAACACTGGAGTGAAAGAGTTTCGACCTCATCAGCCTGATATCTCCTCAATTCAGAAACAATCAACAGACAGAGGAAGAAGTACTTTGGCTAATAAGAAGCTATATGGCTAGCTGGATGCAGCTAACAGCTACCCATGGTATGGACTGTTACTGGAGTTTCTTTTTCAGTGGATTTAACTTCAACTCTTGTGATGGAAAGTCTATGTAAATCTTACTCATACTGAAGTTATTCTTGGTATATACTACATACTACTAGGTTTGATCATTTGCAGTTCCTTCAAATTTGTGTAACGATAGCTGGGATTCCACGTCATGCTGTGTGTGTGTGTGTGAGAGAGAGAGAAAGAGAGATAGAGGGGGATACTAATTAATTTCGCCTGGGACAATATAATGGTAACTTGTTTCAAATGACAAGATATACATCTGTGATTATTATTATAAAGATCTGAATACGGGCGTGGGAGAGAGAGAGAGAGCGAGCAAATTGAACATGGGGGACCCTGATGTAAACAAGACGAAAGTCTTTCTCTGGTCTGCATCCCCTTAACACTTTGGCTGCCTAAGGTTAAATTCATGATATACCATAGATTGCCAGCGCTATTTGTCTATGGAGAAAGTCCCCTTCTTTGCAGGGCTATAACTTTTTAAATTATATTGCTACATTGCCATTATTAGGGCCCATTCAAAGTCCTATATGTATTGTTCATTGTGTAGCAACGTTAAACTTTTTCATTCACATATTCATAGTAAAGTATGGTCTAATGTATAAGTATGTTTTCATCTCTTTCTGCAGCTTTCTCCAGAACGTGATATATAGCCCCAAATGCATTATATTGATGATGAAATACAGTTTGATGGCAATCAGCGCGATATAAAAAATTCCAACTAGACGTACTTCTAGAAGTTACTACACGTCATCTGATGTTGACCGGATGGGCGAGGGGGCGTTTATAATTCCGTGGGCAGCGTTATACCAATCATCTAATGTGGGTCAAATGTTGATAATAGCAGTTAGTATCGAAGACGGTAACGTTACACGCTGAAACTCACCCCAGTCTCCGCGCGCCGTTGGGCGATCATCGTCGAGTAGAAATCTTATCATTATGGGATATATTTTTACCCGGTCCATCTCCAGCTTGTATAATGGTATATACGTCCAAATCATGTTGTTTATCGAGTTATTGCCAATCGATCACCATGTAGCGTGACGAGCCAGAGTCCCATGACCTACAGCGAGCGCCCGGAAGTACTACGGTCGTCTAGGACAACCTCTATTCAACATCCTGTTTGGCGATTGCGCCGATCGGCCACCAGATGGCGCTCCTGAACCGCCAGAGAGCTCAGTGGGTCCTGCTGGTGGATCTCAGGCCAGCGGAGGGGACATATGAATCCGATCGCAGATTTTTGAAATATTGATATAAGGACGACGTAACGCGTCCTCCGGCAACTTTAGCATGGCCAGCAAAGACGTCTAAAGACGGGTCCCGGCAGTCAAAGTGTTAACAATTGTGTGTATTGAGCTGTACTGTATTGTACCCATTCTGCAATCTGTTAATAAAGTTTTCAATCAATCAAGAGAGAGAGCGAGAGAGAGAGCGAGAGAGAGAGAGAGAGCGAGAGAGAGAGAGAGAGAGGGGGATACTAACTAATTTCGTCGCGGGGGGCATAATTACCCGGGACAATATAATTGTAACTTGTTTCAAATGACAAGATATACATCTGTGATTATTATTATACAGATCTGAATACGGGCGTGGGAGAGGGAGAGAGCGAGCGAGAGAGAGAGAGAGCGAGAGAGCGAGAGAGAGAGAGAGAGAGAGAGAGAGAGAGCGAGAGAGCGAGAGAGAGAGAGAGAGAGAGAGAGCGAGAGAGAGAGAGCGAGCGAGAGAGAGAGAGAGAGAGAGAGACCTGGGCGTGCGTGTTTGTGTAGGAGCTATTGGAAACGTGGCTGCATTGACTGTGATCATATATTGATTGATGGCAATGGTGGTAGTTGTACTGTACCTACTTAAATATTCGTACCTTGTGGTTTCGCCGAAGCTCTGACGCGCACAGTAGACTACTCAGTGTGTGGTTTCGCCAATGCGTGCACATGTGTGTGTGTGTGACATTGTGATACCTCGGTACATGTTTGCAAAATGTTTGGTATAGCGCCCCCCCTGGAGAAGAATTCACCAACCGCCACTGGCCGGAAGTCTTATCTAGTACAGGTCCAAAGTTTATAAAAATCCCACAGAAAATTTGTTTCACAAAGGTTTTTGTAATGTGTGTAGCCTACCAGCGTTAATTCAGCATGATTATTCAAAATGGCGGTCCGCTTCGATTGATTTCAAGGCTCTAGTCAAAACAAAAGGACTTCCCTGGCTTCATCTACCTTTTTCTCGTTGCGATCAGCCCCCACACTGAAAAACTCCAGAATTTCATTGGCTACAAAGGTGGTCAATCATTTTCGCCATCAGCAGTGACTGGTCCGTTCAGGACCTGACCAAACCGGATGTGGTCACTTGTCTGAATGGCTTGTCAAATGACGCTCGTCGGATGTTTCGTCTTGTAACTCGAGACTGGAAGCACGCAAAGCAGTGGGGTGACGATCGAAAGGCGGCAAATTCAACTTTATGTATTGGTTGATCGGCGAAAATGCAGCGCTAGGCCGACAGACTAGGGCAAATTGCTGCGACGTGCGTGCGCGTGCGCTGACGGGTCGTCCAAATGCTTAAGGGGTTAAGAGAAGAAACTAAATGAATAAGACTCCATTCTATCTCTCTCGCTATCCGCTCGGTGGTTGCGCGGCATATCTCCTTCCTAGCTCGCTCTCTCGCTCATCGCTCCCCTTCCCCCTCCACCAGGAGGGAAGCCCCCGTCTCCCTGATGTGGTCTGTCTCCAACTGCCCTCGACCGGAAAAGCCAACAGCATATGTGTAATTCCTTGCACAATTCAAACAATTGTCTTGCCATTGACACCATACATATTTTTTCCAAAATATGTCTGGCAGAAGATCTCTGAACTACATCTTGCTACATTCATCCAAGTGTGCCCTGGCATCAAACACCATGAAATGTTTTGCACTGCTGATTTATAATCACAAACACCCCACCAAAATCAGCATTATAAAAACAAACTAACTTCATGTTTTTAAAGATATTATTATTCATAAATATTAGTAGTAGTCAGTGGCGGACTGGGACACAAATTCAGCCCGGGACATTCAGACGCACCAGCCCACACACCGGCCCACGCACCGGCCCACGCACCGACCCCGAAACCGGCCCACACAACCGCCGTTATGAAACACTTGTCCAGTATTAAACAACCCAAGGCTGTGGCTAAGGAGTCAACATCAGGGAGACCAAATCTACACACCGCCCCTAGATGTGCACTCATGCACAGTGCACACACACACACACACACACACACACACACACACACACACATACATATACCGTTACTTCCTGTCATTGGCATATGTTTTTTTTTTTTTACTAACATCTTAGTGCCTCATTAGCCTAGGGATTAAGGATACATGAAGTATTAACTACACCATAATAATAGAGGGTTTGATCCATAGAAAAGGTCTGTGCTACACAATTTCAGTTAGATTGGATTTATTGTCCTTTAATTTGGCACTCATGACATTAGTTGCTTGCCGTTTAATCAACATCGAAAGACCCCCCACTTCCTCCCAGACACCCATTCCAAGAGCTTGTTTTCTCTCTCTCTCTCTCTCTCTCTCTCTCTCTCTCTCTCTCTCTCTCTCTCTCTCTCTCTCTCTCTCTCTCTCTCTCTCTCTCTCTCTCTGTGTATGTGTCTCTCTGTGTGTGTGTGTGTGTGTGTGTGTGTGTGTGTGTGTGTGTGTGTGTGTGTGTGTGTGTCTCTCTCTCTCTCTGTGTCTCTCCCTCTCTCTGTGTGTCTCTCTCTGTGTCTCTCTCTCTCTTTCTCTCTCTGTGTGTCTGTCTGTCTGTCTGGACTGGGCTCTCTCTCTCCCCTCAGGGTCAGCTGTGCTGGACTGGGCGCTCTCTCTCCCCTCAGGGTCAGCTGTGCTGGACTGGGCGCTCTCTCTTTCCTCAGAGTCAACTGCATAAGAAGAACATCAGCAATCAATAATAATGGCTTGAATTCATACAGCGTTTTTCAGCCTTTTGAAAACACCCAAAGTAGTAGTAGTAGTAGTAGTAGTAGTAGTAGTAGTAGTAGTAGTAGTAGTAGTAGTAGTAGTAGTAGTAGTAGTAGTAGTAGTAGTAGTAGTAGTAGTAGTAGTAGTAGTAGTAGTAGTAGTAGTAGTAGTAGTAGTTTATTCAGTCATCATCTCACACAATACAATATACACCATCATTTAACAATATTTGATTTTACAGTGACTGATAAGGTACAGACTGAAGCAATGCTTATATAGCCTATGCCTGTCCTATATTCTTAACAAAAATTTAAAAAATTAAGACTCCAAAACAGTATTCTAAAAGAAAATAACAAAAAAAAAACAGTATTATTCACCCTTGTAGTTTTCAAAAATAGCTTTACAAACCATTTTCTTAAAAACCAAAAGCGAATTACTCATTCTTAACTGTATATCAGCATTGTTCCACAAAGCGCTTCACAGAAACCATCAAGCATTCACACTCACACAGTCATACGCTACTGGTGGTCGTGAGCAGCATCAGCAAACACAGCTTCCCTGTGGCAGACTGACGGAATCATGTCTGCTATTCAGCGCCAACCACCATCAACAACCTTCATAAATACATTCAACATTAATGGAATAGGCTAACTACCAACTTAGCTGTAGCAGTTAGCTGTTATATGCAATCACATTTGTTTAACTACGGGGTAGTAGTTGACCTAGTTGTTAGCTTAAGCTAGTTAGCTGTGGTTATCTACAAACATGTAGATGAGACTAATCGAGAACATGGCTAACTGTTGGGAATTCTAAGGTACATCTTATTTAAGCATGTAAAATGGCAACTAATCAATTCAATCAATTAGATTACCAATATTATATCAACATGAAAATTTGAAAGGGAACATAATAGTATTTTATTTGAGTATTTACTATTATAATATTAGTAGCCAATTAATTTGCAGCCCGTCCTAGGTTCTGATTGGCTCTCTAGGTTAGCACTTTAGCTTCTGATGCTGTGGTGGGCACTAGTCCTAACATTGCTAACTAAACTTTTAGTCAGAGAAAAAACGTCACGAGTCACGACTATTTACGTCCACGTGCTGTAAGGAATCAGGAATACGGAAAGCACATTGTCTTGTAATAGAATGACTGAAATCACTGCAAGAACTAGTATAGGCTAGCTAGCCCTCATGAACCGGCACACACCAACAGTAGAATATGCACTAGGCTACTGCACGCACCTGTCATGTTACTGTTGGTTCCTTCCACTTGAACTTCATCATCATTAGCAGCAGCAGCTACTCTAACGCCAGCCCTTCCTCTACTAAACATGTGTGTAATTTTAGAACATTGTTCTGCGTCTTTTACTAGCAATTCTAGCTTTTTCAGCTCCACCCTTTCTTTTTTTGCATTCTCCATTTCTGCGCTTCTAGACCTACTCGCGGTTGGGAGGAAACGTGAATCTCATTCACTGATGTCTCATGTCTCATTCAAGACTGGCTAACAAAAGCATGTCTTTCACTTAACACCAAGAAAACAGTGTGTATGATGTTCACAAAGTCACCAGTAGAGGTCACTCACTCTAATGTGTTTCTGGGAGAGGCGGAGCTGGACATTGTACATTAATTCAAGTATCTTGGGGTCACATTGGACTCTACATTGACCTTCAAAAAGTAATGTGAAGAAAGTGACAAACACAGTCAAGTTTAACATCGAAAACTTCAGGCAGATCAGGCCCTGCCTGCCAGTTAATGCTGCAAGGATGTTTCTGCATTCAATGATTTTATCACACATCGAGTACTGTTTTATCAACTGGTCTCTTTCATATGTCACTACTCTTACACCAATAGAATTACTCTACAAAAAAGCCATAAAAGTATTTGATAGGAAACCAATTTCATTTCATCACTGTAATGTTTTAGAAAAACATAACATGCTAAGTTTCGAGAATTTCCAAGTTTTCAAATATACTTGCTTCATGTACAAGGTTCTGCATGGACTTGCCCCTCCCCATTGAATGAGTTCATCCAACAGAAAGCAGACACTGGCATTACCACCAGGGCCATCAGTAGAGGGGACTGTAAGGTGCCTTTTCGGTATACTACCATTGCAAAAACTGTGTTCTCTGTTAAAAGTGGTAACTACTGGAATAGTCTACCAGTTGTGATTAGAGAGTGCCCTACATACTCCATGTTCAAGACCCATCTTAAACTGCATCTTAAGGCAAACCAGAACTGTGATAATTTTTAATCTGATTTAGTTTATGCAACTTGTTTATTGTTTTATTGCCGGCCCACACACTGGCCCACACACCGGCCCACATAATGGCCCACACACCGGCCCACATACGGCCCACACACTGGCCCACACACTACACCGGCCCACACACTACACCGGCCCACACACTGGCCCACACACTGGCCCACACACCGGCCCACACACTGGCCCACACACCGGCCCACACACCGGCCCACATACTGGCCCACACACTGGCCCACACACCGGCACACACACTGGCCCACATTAGTGGCCCACACACCGACTCACACACCGGCCCACACACCGGCCCACAGACTAACCCACATACTGGCCCACACACCGGCCCACACACCCGCCCACATACTGGCCCACACACCGGCACACACACTGGCCCACATTAGTGGCCCACACACCGACTCACACACTGGCCCACACACCGGCCCACAGACTGGCCCACATACTGGCCCACACACCGGCCCACACACCGTCCCACATACTGGCCCACACACCGGCCCACACACTGGCCCACATTAGTGGCCCACACACCGACTCACACACTGGCCCACACACTGGCCCACACACTGGCCCACACACCGGCCCACATTAGTGGCCCACACACTGGCCCACACACTGGCCCAAAAAAAAAAGTAAAAAAAAAAAAAAGTTACAAAAAAAAGTATAAATCTTTTTTTTTTTTTTTTTTTTTTTTTTTTTGGACCAGCCCACTTTGGTTCCGGCCCATCGGGATTCGTCCCGAACGTCCCGATGGCCAGTCCGCCACTGGTAGTAGTAGTAGTAGTAGTAGTAGTAGTAGTAGTAGTAGTAGTAGTAGTAGTAGTAGTAGTAGTAGTAGTAGTAGTAGTAGTAGTAGTAGTAGTTTTATTCAGTCATCTCACACAATACAATATACACCATCATTTAACAATATTTGATTTTACAGTTATTATTAGGTTATATATTGCTAACTTTAATGTATTGGTATTAGCCTACTCTTGACTGGAGGTTTTGGAATGCCTCCTGCATTGAGACAAAGTTACTCATTGTAAATGTTATTAATTACAAATCAAATGTTGAGGATGTGGAAATATGTCATAATTAATAATATGCCAATCTTAAAAAAACAAATGATGCTTTGAAGGCACAACAATTGCATAAACTGTGTGTGTGTGTGTGTGTACAGAAAATCCTACAATAATGTTTCCGTCCTAGTTGGGACATTGATTGGACATCCCACATGGACAAAACGCTAGACTAGAGGTTAGGATAAGGTTACGCTAATGTAAGGATTAGGTAAGGGGTCAAAGAAGAGGGAATGAATAATGGACGGTCCCCACAAGGAATGAAAATGTGTGTGTGTGTGTCTGTGTGTGTGTATAACCAATGGTTTAATTCCCCTAAAGGCTAATCTACTCTCCTCTCTGATATTAGGCCACCGGAGCACACACAGCCCTCTCATCTCTCCTTTTCCTCTCTCTCTCTCCTCTCCTCTTCCCCTCTCCTCCCCAGCTCGTATTCTTCTCCTCCATTGCTCTCCCCTGTTTTTGTCTTCTCCATTTCTTTTCTATTAATATAATAATGTATACTTTTATTAATCCCCTTGGGGAAATCCGTCCCCTGCATTTGACCCCGACTATTTAGCTAGCAGCGGGCAGCCACACAGTGCGGCACCCGGGGACCAACTCCAGTTGTAACTTCAGTACGTCGGTCCACGGCAATGGCAGGATAAACCTAGCATGCATGTGTTTTTATTGTGTGGGAGGAAACTGGAGTACCCCGGAGGAAACCCACACAAACACAGGGAGAACATGCAAACTCTACAAAGGACCCCCCCTGCTGGGGTTTGGACCTTCTTGCTGTAAGGCAACAGTGCCAGCAACAGTGCGAACGACTGTGCCACCAAGCTGCCTCTCTAACACTGCATTAGCATCCTCCAGACATGTTTAATTCTGTCTTATTCTATGTATGTAACTATTCTATACTTTGAACATTTTCATTCCATTCCAATACCATGAAATGAAAGAGAAGTGAGGGAAATATTTGGGAGGGGAAGTGAATGAATAACGCTCTCCCCTCCCTCAATACCCACTGCAGATGTGTCCTTGAGCAAGCCACCCCCTGAACCACTCCAGGGGAGCTGCCCAGTGGCCAATAGTAGATGACTCTGGACTGTGTCATGGACCATTTCTCCATCATTAATGTGTCGTGACCACCTTTCTTTAGTCACCATGAACCACAGTGACCAGGAACTTGTAAACACAAAGTCACATGCCATTAACTTTACATTTGATTTACCTACAATTTAAGACCTGTGTAATGTCTGTTGTGGCTTCCACCTCGTCACCTCCCGTGGAGACTAATCAGGCGCAATGCGGAACAGCTGGACATGTCCTGAGACAGAGGCACCTGCTGCATAATAGACCTGACAACTCATCTCTCAGTGCTTGATCGTACTGACCATTGTGGAACCGTACCTCCACCCCGGAATTCCCCGCGTCGCTACCCGTTCATTCTTGCTCCCCTGGACTGGTTAGTACACACACATGTAAACAAGTCTCTAACATTTACATTGAACACCACATGAGTTTTTGCACGCTAGACACACGCACTGATACACATACTGTAATTGAAACTTACTTGTGATTTATTAAAGTATCATTATTGTATTACGTCTGTCTCCTGTATCTGTCTGTCCTGGGTTTCTGCCACACTTGACTCTCTTTAGTATTAGTGTAACAATGTCTCTAATATGGAAGCATGTCAAATAGAATTTTTCCAATCATAACTCTGTATCTATTACCCTAGCCATCACTAATCACATGGTTTAACATTTACAAAATGTAGTCTCTCTTTAATTATATCAGGTAGGACTTACTGGAACCCCTAGACAATCCTAGGCTACATTCCTAGTTGAACACAAGTGTTGAATACCCTTTATCAGGTTATTGATAAGCATAGTTTACCATAAAATACAACTTATCAATAATGCCATAAACACGGGGCGGTCGGGTAGTGCAGCGGACTAAGCGTCTGCCTACCACCACAGAGACAGTGGGATCGAATCCAGCTGCGGTGCTTCCGGGTTGGCCGACCATCCATACTAACACAATTGGCAGTGTTAGAGGGTGGGAAACCCGGCGAGGGTGGGTCCTGGTCGTTGTAAACAGCGACTCCTACAGTTCGCTCGGGGCGCCTGCACAGCAAGGGAAGGATCTAAGAGAGGTAGTGTGACCTTCCACACGTTACACTCTCCCAGTGAGAGTCCGCGCTGCCAGGTGAAAAGAAGCGGTGGGCTGGGTACACATGTGTCGGAGGAAGCATGTGATAGTCTCCACCCTCCCGGACAGACGGTAGGGGGTAGAGTGCGCAACGACCAGGAAGGGGATTGGGAATTGGCATAACGACTAACATTGGGATGGGAGAAAAACGGAAAAAGTAAGGAGGAAAAAGATAATTAAAAGATAAGATAAAAAATAAATAAAAAATGCTATAAAAACAACCAGAATAAGTGTGGTGAGAAGAGGCATAACGTCTATATAACAAAAGGGAGAAAATGGATCACACTGTCAGCAAAGCCAAAGTTACTCTAGTCACCCAAACAACTGTGTCTAGTAGAGATTTACAATCGCCATGATTTTCCTTACACACAACACCCAAATTACAACAATGGGTACCTAATGCACAGTCCAGAAGTAATCATTCCGACCAATATCGCACTCCAAATGAACCCCTCTTTTAACCATGCTACAAATAACCCTCTCCAAATCTACAGCAGCTTCTACCACCTCTTGGGTAGCCTTTTCTAATCCCATAGCTAGGGCCGCCTCAAGGGGCGTGCGAGCAGTGCGGTCGCACAGGGCCAAGCGGGGAGGGGGGCCTCGCAAAAATATATATAAAATAAATAAAAATACTTTTTTTAATTTTTAATTTTTTCAATTTTTTGTATTAAAAAAAAAAAAAGAGGATGTTAACAATCACTTTCTGGGGCGGTCAGGTCGCGTAGCGGAGATTGTGCTCATCACCAATGCAAGAGGCTGCGGTCTCGACTCCCCGAGAGTCAGCATTGCCTTGGCTCTGGCTGATCGCTATACTAACTCGTTTGGCTGAGTTAGGGGTAGGGGAGCCGTGGGTGGTTCCTGGGCGTTGTGGACAGTGACCCCTACAGTTCGGTCGGGGCGCCTGCTCAGCAAGGGTAGGATCTGGAGAGAGGTAGTGCGACCTTCCACACGTTACACTCTCCCGGTGAGAATCTGCGCGGCCAGGCTGGCTGCCGGCTGGCTGCACATGCGTCGGAGGAAAAGCATGTGACAGTCTCCGGCCTCTCGGACCAACAGTAGGGGAAAGTGCGCAACAACCAGGAAGGGGGTTGGGAATTGGCATAACGACTAACAGTGGGATGGGAGAAAAATCGGAAAAAGGAGGGGGAAAAAAACAATCAACATTTTTTTTTAATAAAAAATAAAAAATCACTTTCCATCACAGACCTAAATCTAGTTTTGCTTACATGCTTATATATTTCACATTAGACACGTTTGTAGAAGGTGTCTGACTTATTCCGGGCTCTGCGGCTCTGCAGATATACTATTGGAGCTCTGCGGCTCTGCAGATACACTATTGGAGCTCTGCGGCTCTGCAGATATACTATTGGTTTCAACGAGGGGAGGGGTTACAGTTACGGGGTCTGACTATTCGGCGCTATCCACGGGAGCATCGGAGCAGAAGAAATAACGCTGCGTGCCGTAAGCTTATCAATACCAAGTATAGTGATTCGGTTATGCCAAGATGAAGAGAGTGAACAGTTTCAAGTACCTCGGAGCCCACATATCCGAGGACTTGACATGGACCACACACATTGACAGTGTTGTGAAGAAGGCACGGCAACGCCTCTACTTCCTCAGGCACCTAAGGAAGTTCCAAGTCAGTCAGAAGATCCTTAAGAACTTCTACTCATGCACAATAGAGAGCATCCTGACTGGCAATATCACCTCCTGGTTTGGGAATAGCACCGCACAAGACTGTAGCAGACTACAGAGAGTGACACGTTCAGCCGAACGCACAATTGGAGGGGGGCTTCCCACTCTCCAGGACATTTACAACAAGCGGTGCATGGGTAAGGCTAAGAGAATTATCAAAGACTCCAGCCACCCAAACAACTGCCTCTTTGAACTGCTGTGGTCAGGTAAGCGATACCGGAGTCTCATGGCAAGCACAGAGAGACTCAGAAGAAGCTTCTATCCTCAGGCCATCAGAATGCTAAATGACAATAACACTATGTAACAACCATCAAATGCACGCACAGCACACACATCCACACGCACACACTCACTTTAAACAAGCAACTCACTGCAGCGCCCACTTTACCCACTTTAGAACACCTAAACACACTTTATAGTTATTGGTAAAGAATTTACACTACAACCCATACCTCATTACACCTTACTGTAAACTGTACCTAAATTGTACCTCATCCCATTTCTGCTTTGCACTGTATAGTATATTGTATTGTAACTCAGTTACTTCTACTCTGCATTGTACATTGTATATATGTATATACTGAACACTTTTGTCCACGTACTTGACTTCTATTTTATACTTGCTATACTTATTTTATACTTATCTATTTTGTCTAGCACAGTCTCTGGAGCGTAACAGAAAGAAGCATTTTGTATAAAAGTATTCTGTACTTTTACAACTAATAAAGAAACTTGAAACTTGAAACATTATCCCTCTGATATGTTTTTCGTCACTCCACTTGGTGCTGACATTGCTATACATAGCTTCTGTAGGTCTTTGGTCTTCTCTTCTTGGTTGATTTGCAGAATGGTACTTCAGATTTGGATTTGTTCCTAGAATGAGACAAACTTCTCATTCAACCTTCGACATGAATCCTCCAATTCCCTGTCTGGAAAGTGATGTCGCTCTGTGTTACGAATCGTCCCAATGTCAACAGAGCTCTTTCAAGATCTATTTTATCCCTTATCAGGGATTTGAATGCCAAGGTCAGTAAATTATGTATTTTCCTGCTTCTTTCAGCTCTCTCCTCTGGATTTCTATGGTCGATATTGTCAATCTCTGCAGGGACAATTCTAATTCCTCGTCCACCGGGTTGCTTACATCCATTTGCTCTTGTAGCATGACACACTGCTTGGTCCCCGCAACCTGTGGTTGTTGCAAGATGTTTCAGCAAGATGTCTCTTACTCTCCCAGCAGCTTTCTCACTGCAGTTGGAAATGGATAAATTAATGTTAAATGAATATTGTCCTAGATTCTGTTCTCCTGATGTGTTCGTAAATTCCAGATTCGAGATAGAGCTCATTCTGGTGATTCTGGTTGATTTGTAGTTTGGATGGGTGTAGGCCATGGTCAGTCAATCAGTAATTTCCCCTGACTGTAGAAAACCGAAGGTCTGAAAGGTCCTCACACAGAGGAGCAGCGTCGCTGGCCCCCCATCTCTCTCACCACAGCTTCTTGTTTTCCTCGTTCGACAGAGGAACAACTTTGACAACTGCGTATAAATAAGCAGGAATACTCTGGGCCCCAAACAATATTTGAGTTATGACCTTGTGAAAAATCTGCTGCCATCAAATTGTCACCGCCCACAACAACTGGTCGGCTCCCAGGTGAATGTGTGGAACGGTGTGCGTGTGTGAAGCAGGGCGTTGGTGAAAAATAGCATCCGTGGTCAGCGAGCCTACCCTGGGTAACTAAAGGTAAAAAGAAAATAGTAAATTGTTTATATTTGAATTATTGTAATACAGTATGTCTATATATTTTCTCTCCTTATACTTGCTCCCATCCTTGCTAGCCAACCAACCAGCAGTTTAGTTTCTACTATAAAGTAACCAGTGAGTACGTTTACATGCATATTAACATTCCAGATACTACTGTAGCTAATATCCTGGTTAAGGACTGTGTTTACAGTATATGCATTTCCATATTCTGATCACAAATGTCCTGTACATGTGTAAACTAAATGCTGCAAGTATTACCATGGAAATGGAAAATCCCCTAACCAAGTGGTAAATGTTGTGAGCTTTACCATGGAAATGGAAGCCCATCCATCAGATTAAAATATGTTCTTATTGAACATAATTGGTATATGGTGAATCCACATGGTCCTCACTCCAAACAATCCAAAATATTTTAGACATGGCATCTTTAAGGTTTCAAATAGAGACACAATCTTATCCCTGCTTTTGTAAACAGGATATGGCATTTTATACGTGCCACCTCACTTGAGAATCCCGGATAATATTATAATACAAAACCCACTCATTGTATTATGAGAATACTACTCTGCTACGCAAGTGACCACCCGCACACTACTGTATCTTCACTTTCTCAATAAAGTCTTTAATTATAAAACAGACTTTATTGAGCAAGTGAAGATAGTGTGCAGGTGTTCACTTGCGTAGCATGGGTGTTCCTGACTGAAGTACATGTTTGCTCCCACAACTCCACCTGCCACAAAGTATTTACTCAGGTGTGCAAGATGACAACACATTATTATTCTCACAAATGTAATCCTCTATTACATCTCCACCATCTAATACCTCATACTTTGTACCAAACTGTCCTCGTTGGCCATCTGAGCTAAAGAGATAAATGGCAATCCAATTTTACTGCACCGTTCTCATGTTCATGTCGCATCTGCAACGCGCTCCCCCCCCCCCCCCCCCGCCCCCCACTTTGTAACGCCGTACTTTCATCCTTCTGTATCAAACTGTCCCCGTAGCCTCCTCTTCTCCAGGACATCTCATTATGGGAGGTAAATTAAGCATGGCGCCTACCTTCAGAGCATGCAACAGTTTTACAGGGCCATTGGTCTCGCCTCACAAATACTCCATCAGTTAATTGAATATCGGGTCTGCAGGGGCCTCTCCTAACAGACTGCCATCTGCAGCACATAGCCTAGTATGTGCACATACGCATGAGAGCGTGTGCACAATAGACCCACACACACACACACACACACTCACACACACACACACACACACACACACACACACACACACACACACACACACACACACACACACACACACACACACACACACACACACACACACACACACACACACACACACACACACACACACACACACACACACACACACACACACACACACACACACACACACACACAATGGAGAATGACTGATTACAGTAACATAAGAGACTGGAAGTATACTGGAGTTGAATGAAGCTAAATGTAAGGGTTTAATCAGACGCCATCTGCAGGGAGGAACCTTTTACAGATCAGAGATCACAAGACCAACAAATTATAATCCTAATCCCGTTTCCGAAGTGGCCAGCCCTGTGGTTGGTAAAATTAGCCCTGAAGCCCTAACAACCACTACTGAGGTGAGGCCCATGGGCCTGAGAGGGCAGGGCCTTCTCTCTCAGTATTTCCTCCAGTTGTTGTGCTGAAACGTCCTCAGTTTTAAGAGCTGTGTTCACTATAACTTCTATTTTATGGCTCTCCTTTGCTTCTTCTCGCGGGAGATAATCACCATAGCTATAAATGCCAAGAACTGTCTTTTCTCCAGATACATTCCTCTTGTTCCCCTCTTCCAAACTGTTTCACCTGACTAGGCACCCTGGCACCTTATTCACTGCCTCAGCATATAGGCCTACTGTAACCCTCATTGTGTTTACCTCAATTTCTCAACGTTCCTTTGGCATTCAGGGGACATTGCCTCCACAGTTCACACATTTAATTGGTTCTTCACACAACTCTGAATAACCATGCCATCTTGCTGCACTTAACACACATCGGCAAAGGCACGTTTCCAAATGTTTGACATCTTCTGCACTGCAGGAGAAACATTGCAAAGGGTCTCACTGGGTATCTGAATAGTCTCTTCCTCAACTTGTAGCCCGTACTTCAGTTGGAAATTCATCCCTTTCAAATCCCAGCAACTGTTATGGGAACAGAGGAACGGGACCCGTAAAAGCAACACAACCAATTCAAAGGGGAGAACGCCAACCGGCGTGTATTTATTTATACAAAATAAATTACAAAACAAAACCACAGAACAAACAAACGACTGTTGTGGTGTAGTGTGGGTAGGCGGAAGCCTGGGATATGATGTATGTAATTAATCAATGTGATGTGTGTGGGTTTAACCATGTAGATGGCGTCTTACCGTGTTGTTATATGTGATGGGCCAAGGTAGTCCAAAACAACTCCTGGGAATAGTCCGGGGTCTTAACCCTTTACCGGTCACTTCTTGAAATACCTGGAAATTCACAATTTCAACTCTAGAATGTTATTTTGGTGCTATTTCAAAAGTTATCTACAATTTTGAAATAATTATTATATATTTTTTTGTAAATTAAGGTTAACCAAAGTGTCCGTAAACAGGCCCTTGACCGGTACCCCTAAAAATGTGGGGGCTATGGGGCATATTTTTCTTTAGGGGGCATATCTATGAAACTTGGCAGGCTGATTCATAACATAAAATAAATAAGAAAATTTATTGGGAGTAGGGATGCTCGATATTGGCTTTTTTACCGATACTGTAACTGAGGGGTACAATTCCCTGACTGTATTGTTAGATATGATACTTACTACCACTACCTCTTGTACTTTAGACTCTGGCCACCCAGTACTAGGTATAAATAATTATGATAAACACTCCCACCTGATGAAACGGATCCAACACAAATGTACCAAGTCGAAAGTCTGCGTTTAATAATAATACATAGCAAAAGGTATGTACAACGATCACTTAATTACATTTATGATTTGAAATAGTATGCACTTTTATGGCAAATGAGTATTCGTAGGTAGATCAATATCGAATGTCCAATCTCTGATTGCGCAGGAAGCAAATATACAACCTGGAATATTTAGGGAACAATAGCAATGATACTTGAATGATTATATAGCTGGATACACTAGGGGAAGGTTCCGACTGCTTGTAGGACAGCTGGAGGGGGGGGGTAGAGTCTGGCTGTATCCCGTCTGGCCGAGGGTATCCTGGGAGAGCCCACAGTCGTGCGACCCGGTGCCCAGCGATCCTCGATCCACAGATGAAAGCAGTTGGACTCTCTGTGGCCGGCGTCCTCCGGTCCACGATGGAGAGACGTGAGGCGACCTCGTCGTGTAGAGCGTCTTCTCACCTGTCGTCCTCTCCGGGGGGGGGTATTTCCAACACACCGCAGTGTTGGCCTTTATCCATAGAATAATCAAAGTACTCAAAGCATAATCCAAGCCGGGGAAGGCTAGCCGTCGTCGGTAGAATAATCCAATATACAGGTCCACTCGCTCTTTGGCCTGGAGCTCCTCGGGTGCAGCTTCACGTGGGGTCAACCACCCTGGGTAAGCGTCCAGCTGATGCCCGAAACGATGGGGGTGCTGATTACTATAGAACTCTTACCGCACGAGGCACTACATATGAATAGACTATTATTAGCTTAATAGAATACGTCCAACTCGACGATATAGTGCCAAATATGACTATTCAAATATTAATATACACGATGTCTCAATGCCGATACTGGGCCGAATTGGCCTTACTGCCCACACGTGGTTCGCGGGGAGGCTTTTGCGTCTGTCACTCTGTTGGAGGGTAAGGAACTGGACTAAAAGAAAGCTCTACTTTAATAGCGCAGTATATATACGCACTATGAACAAATAGTACCATTAGTGGTGCGGTAGACATATTCCTACGCGGAACTAGGACTTGTCCATACATGTTGAGCGGTACGATTGAACCTGGTCTGAGGGGTATGGCGACCTGGCACCAAGGTCTCGTCCAATGGTAGAATGGAGACTATTATGGGATGTTCAGTAGACTAGAAGGGATATTCAATGCATATTGTACAAGGAATATACAAGGGATATCAGGGGATATACAAATACAATTAAATATATATATATAAATAAATATATATATTCGGTTTAATCTGATCCTTCAGAACAGATACCGATATTCCGATATTGTCCAACTCTTAATTTCCGATACCGATATCAACCGATATCAACCGATACCGATATATGCAGGGTCCCCCCCCCCCCCCCCAAAAACGGAATAATTTCAGGTAACTAATAATTTCACTGGATGCAATATTGTTATTGTTTTATAATAATAATAAAAATATAATATCGGCCATCCCTAATTGGGAGTTTTCTTGAATTTGCGTTGCCATGGCAACAGTAGCCGATAAAGGCCCAAATACGAATAGCGGACAACTACATGGTACTACATGGTACTACAGGGTACTACATGGTACTTTGGATTTTGAAGAGTAGAAGCAGGTGCAAAATTAGTATTTTTTTTGATGTGGTGAAAAGAAGGAAGTTGCAGATCCCCAGGGTCTATCCTGGTTGGTCAGATGGGATGGTGACAATATCTGTGTCATAGCCTGACCTGTGCTGATTGTCTGGAAGAAGTTTTTTTCATAGATTAAAGATCCCCCCTCTCCCACCTGGCTAAATATATTGTATGGGGAAGTGGCCAAAAATGGTTACTTGGCCGGTAAAGGGTTAATACGAGGGGGGCAGGCGAGAGAGAGAAAACACGGGGGGCAAGCGAGTGGGTAAAAAATACCGGGGAGTCAAAGCAAGCGGAAAAAACACGAGCCCCTTCACTTCTTGTAGCTCTTCAAACTACATAATTATCCCTGAATGACAGAGAGCACTATACACAGATGCCTCAAGCATTTTAATTATCACTCCAATCCTTTCCCAATATGAATAAACACAGACCTGTTATCTTACAGTAGAATAGCATTTTTTCTTATTTACCTTTTACAGAAAAAAGTTGAATGTTATATGAAATTTTGGCTGATGCTGAAACCCTGATTCATGCTTTTGTCTCATCACGTCTGGACTACTGTAATGCACTTTTTTCAGGCCTACCTAATTCAAGCATCAAAAATCTTCAACTTGTGCAAAATGCAGCTGCACGGATACTAACTAGAACTAGAAAATTCGATCACATCACACAAGTTTTGTCCATCCTACACTGGCTTCCTATTCAAGCCCGATCTGACTTTAAAGTGCTACTCCTCACCTACAAAATTTTAAATGGGCTTGCACCGCTCTATCTATCCTATCTCATCTCCCGATACTCGCCTGCTCGTGTTCTGCGCTCACAAAATGTGGGGCTTCTATCGATTCCTAGGGTTAAAAAGAAATCCGCCGGCCACAGAGCCTTTGTCCACCGCGCTCCCTACCTGTGGAACAAATTACCTGCCGTCGTCAGGGGTGCCTGCTCTGTCGAAGCTTTAGATTAATCTTTCTAGTTTAGTTAGGATGTCTATTTTCTCCCATGTCTGCTTTTCTGCAGACATGGGAGAACCTTTTAACCTCTGTCTCTGTCTCAACCGGTCCCATGGAACAGCTTCATATCGCCTTCTGTCTGGCCTGCAGTGCTGAACCTCCTGAGTGACTCCTCCTGCCCCCACGGGGCATACGGCCCTGAGCTATTGTCTTGTATCTCATCCTGTACCTGTACGCTTGCAGTAGTTCTATCTATTACTCTATTTCACAATTTTCTTATATACTATGATTCTACTGTCACCATGTATGCATATGCTCACTACATGTATTTATTGCTCCATCTCCACCCACTACAAACATGGGAACTCTCTAATCCCTGTCCCAAACCCCCCCCCATCTCTTTGAGTGCTTGTCTTGTAGTGCTGACCAAGGTGATGGATGTCTCTGGGCCTTGGTCAAGATTGCAGTGACTGTTCTACGTGCACCACCGAGGCCATGGATCAGCTTCTTACCGTCTTCTGTCCGTGGTCTGTCAACGTGGTTTCATTGCTGGGTTAAGTACTTCTATTCTATTCACATAATATGCTTACTTTACTTCATATATCTATTCTATTCACATATGCTTACCACTTGTATATATTGCTATGTCCGCCCATCACAATCACGCGAACTGTCTAACGCCTGTCCCATCTCCCTGTCTCCCTGTGAGTGGCTGTCTCAGAGTGATGACCGGAGTGCTGGACGTCCCGCGATGATGACGGGGAGGCTGCGACCCTCTCTGCGCCGCACCCTGTCTCCGGCTGTCTCGGAGTGATGACCGCAGTGTTGGACGTCCCGTGATTAAGACGGGGAGGACGTGACCCTCTTTGCGCCGCCCCTGTGCCTCAAATAGATACGCTATAAGCTCTATCTTTAATCTTTCAAAATGTTCAGTTGCTATCGCTATCAGTTCTATCTTAAATGTTTCAAAATGTTCAGTTGCTATTGCATGCACTCATCTGTGTTTCACTACACACATGAGTGCATGCTTACCAACTGTCCGTCTGCAACACTACTATCACCGACATCTAAGAAGGGAGATCCCCCCTTGAATGGCCCTTCTAAGGTTTCTCTCCTCCACATTGCCTGTGGTGCATTTTTTCCTATTGCTAGGTTTTAGTGAGTTTTTCCTTACCTTCGCGTGGGGTATGTCTGGGAGTGTTTGCATTCATTTATTTTGCATTTATTTTAAATTTGTTGGACCTTATGCTGTTCTTGTTTTGTTCTTGACTTATTGTGATGTTTCTTCTTGACTTGTTTAAAGAAGACGTGTCCGGCCCATGGGGACATTAACGTGTGTTGTCGGGCCTTACAAATAAATGTGATTTGATTTGATTTGATGAATGCCTTGAGGACAGTTGTTCACTCATTCTCTCATGGTTAGTCACTCTGCCCCTGGTGGTGGTTCATGGGCAATGCGCTTTGTGTAGGTTTTGTGTAAATTAGCTTTGCATCTATGACATTGTGTGTCCTTGTTAATCGAGTCCCCCCCTCTCAGTCACCCTCATCAATTCAATATCACATGGCCAGCCAGTGCTCAAATGAATGAGTGGGCTAGTCCGTGTTGCTAATTACCTTTTTGACTGAGAGATTTGTTCTGATTTTAGGACAGATTGGAGGTGAGACAATGTTAAGTGGCTCTGAATGTCAAAGTAGATAGGGGCCTGGTTCTCTGATAGTGGATTTCAATATTAGGTCCAGGGAATAGCATCATTAGTAGAGTTTTTTCTTTTCTTCTTTTTTTGTATCCCCTTTTTTCTTTTTCTTTTTTTTGTTAGAGCATCCAACTCCAAATTCCAAAAGCATTTAATTGGATGTTTTTGGTTCCAATTAATTTGGATTCAGAGTTCCAAATGAGTCTGTTATTTGAGTCCTGGGTTCCACACCATTACATACCTCTAAAGAACATTTAAAGGATAGTTTTTAATTTACATAAAGTGGTACAACATCGGTCAGGTATTTCCGATGCCTGATTATTCTCTCAGGACGACACTATGTCTTGCAACTATCAGCTACATAGGCAGCATAATGTAAATGGGCCCCAGGGCATAGTAATACACTGGTGTTCTTCAAGAAACAAAATAGTTCCAAGATATACTGTAGCATCTGTCTGAGAGAAGAATCAAGCATCAGAAAAACATGAAGGTTGTTGTCCTCTGTTTTTGTTTGCACGTTTTGGTTTGGCATATTGTTGTTAACAGTCCCCACAACAGTGTGTTACCTGTCTGGAGCTACCCGGCTAGCTCAGAAAACTGCTAGAACTGGCCGTGCATTGGCTACTCTACTGTCAAGTATTTCACATCACTTTATGGCAAAAAGAAATCCAAACTATCCCTTTAACTTGATTCCAGGCCAAAATGACAGCATTGAACATCATTCTCTGACAGGGAGATGATTAGACAGCTTGATCGGACAGCCGTGTCAGCTCATTCTAAGTGTGTGTATGCATATCTGTGTGTGCTTGTATGCATATCTGTGTGTGTGTGTGTGTGCATGCGTGTGTAACCAAATTGCCTTCAGCAGCTCTCTTATTTTCTGTCAGATTTACGGTGAGATATAGAGAACCCCAAATGTCTCGCTCGCAGATACGGTGAATGTGCTCAATGTGCAGAAATGGTATGTTTTCATATAAAATTCTTGCCATTGTTTGCATGGCTGTGCTACAGCCTAACCCTAACACAAATAATGCAGGAAGCTGTTATTAGTCTGTGGGAGTGTGTCAACATCAAAGCAGTTTCATTTGATGTGCTTTCAATTCACAGCTTAAAGGCCAACTTGCAGGTTGTATTTTTGTTCAATAAACAATGTGACTAGGCCAACGCTGACTTTCATGAAGAGGGAAAAAAAGTTATCGAAATTGACCCAGTTTTAGCGTTTTTATCAAACATTTTGTCGACCAAACCACAACCTCCACGCACATGGGTCACACTGGGTACAGGACAGCAAGGGCTCTGAGAGTCACAGGCAGGTAGTGGCACGAAGCACAGAGCCTTGCTACTACTAGCCGAGGAGCTAGTCTCTGTTTCACCTAACACTATTGCTCCGTGATCATAGCCATTCATCTCTAAAGCTAACCACTATTTGTAAAAGCCACAACCACGTTACCATATTTGTAATAATGTAAATCATTGTGTCGTTGTACATATTGTGTTTATAACGTTAGTAGCTAAGTTAGCTAGCTTGGTAGCCAGCATTCTCGAAACTCCTAACATGGCCCGATTTAAAATGGTTCTCTCCTCTTTGTATACCTTTGTCCTCACAAGTATTCTGCCAGGGAACTTATGGACACGACAATAGTAGTAGTTATAAGGTGTTTGAGCTTGTAACGGTAACGTTAGTTAGCTAATAGCTATCGTGGTAGCCCCTTTCGTGACTGTAATGCACCGAGTGCTATCCGAGGGGGCTACTATCGTATCAACATGCTGCAACGTGTAGCTTGCTAGCCGGCATGATGCATGTGCAGTGCTTTGCCCCACAGGTCTGAGAAGAGGACCTGCACATTTTACTCGTTCCCAAAACTCTTTTACATGCACGACAGTAGACATAATGCTAACGTTAGCCAGAGCCATATAGCCAGCTTGATACTATGACCCAGGGATAAGGCAACAGCCCACAGACCAGTAGCGCTGCTGTACTGAACAACAGGCTGCCTAGTGGTACATGTAGTTCTTTTTTTACGACATTAAAAACCTTATAACTACCTTGTTTCAACCAGTTGTAGCTGGTCCATCAAAGTCTCCGACGATTAAACCCATTTGCGTCTTGTAAGGCGTCCATTTGGATCAAGGAAATAGCTTTCTGCACTCGTCAAACTCCATTGTAGTGGATCAGAAGTAGGGAAAGTTGTCTCGAGTGACGTCACTGCCCTGCTAGCGTCTGATAAGCTTTTAGATTTGCTCCGTGCATGTTATTCGTGCGTGGACCTTTTTAACCCTTTCTGAGTGGCATTTCCGGCGTCAAATGGAAAAAAATAAATAATGAAATTAGATACCAATGATGTAAACTATAATTGCAGAGTAGGGTTTAACCTGCAAGTTGGCCTTTAAGCTCTTTCTGCACTCTGGTTCCATCCTGTCAACTAAAATGTTCAATTTCAAGTTTCAAGTTTGTTTATTATTTGTCACAATAAAATACTGTACATGTACTTTACGGTGAAATGCTTGGTTCTGTATGAGCCCCTGAGAGTGTGCTTCATACAGTAAAAGAAAGAGTAATTAAAAAACTAAGTTAAAAAGTAAGTAAAAGAGGAATATACAATATACAATACAATATTCAATCTAAAGTACAGCCTAAGAACAATCTAAGTACAGTGAGTAAAAATGAGTAAACAAATGCTTACAAAATGTTACATAATATGCAATGTTAACATGTATTTTGTCTAATATAATATTATTTTGTGACTCTT